>NC_080167.1:8480542-8780542 GCF_950295315.1 Erinaceus europaeus | reverse complement strand
CCAGCCCAGAGTCAGGGCGAACAGCAGCCTGGACAAGTCAGGCTCCCTGCCAAGTGCCCTACAGGGAAGGTAGAGGTGACTACCAGCATCGCTGCCACCCAAGGGCATGGAGGTTCAGAAAGGCATAAGATGACTGTCTCGGCTGGGGTTCTGCCTTAAGTCACTCACAAGCCCTTTATGAAGGAGGCGCCTGCAGAGGACATGGGGAAGGGAGTGGGGGCAGCAGAGCCCCAAGAACCCCTGCAGCGGCTGCAAGTGTGAGGTCCGCCTCAGAGTTCAGCCTCCCTGAATGCCAGGGTTGCCAGGGTTCCTTGTTCTCCACTGGACCATTCTCAGCTAAGGGCTGCTCTGGGCATAGAAAGGGGGCGGGGGTGGCTCTAGCCTCTGTAGTCCCCACCAGGGCAGAGTGAGGTCTCTATCACAGAATAAAAATGCCATTTCCTTGTTTGGGTTTGCATCCCTAGTGCCCCTTCGAGATGTATTTTGAGGGGAGGCACACATGCACAGCACGGCTGAGTGGCCTCCCTGGCTTGACTTTTCCATTCTTTTATTTCTTCCACACATGGAGCAGAGACCCACAGAATTGCTCTACTGGCCCTGGAGTCCCCCACCCCACCCCTCATGGTGTCCCAAGTGTTCCCCCACTGGCACCAGCACTCAAACCCAAGGCCTCATGCATGCTTTACTCTGGTGACTCTTGCCCAATTCCAAGCCTCACTTCTGTAATGACACCATGGGGTGACAACTGCCTGGGAGGCACTCACTCACTTCCCTCTGAGTCTCAGCTTGCCTCTGAATGATTAACACAACTTCCCAAGGCACATCTGGGAGTCGGATGAAAGTAAGAGATCTCTCTCCTAGCTTGGGCTTTCATCCATGAAAGCAGAACTAATTGCCCCCCCTCCCCTGTGCCCTGCACTTAGCATTTATATCCAGGTTTCTTAACCATTAACCAGTGACATTTGGGGGTGGAGAGTGCTCGGTGCTGGGGGATGTTCTGTCCAAGGAGGGAAGTGGAGAACTGCTCTCTGGCCTCTAGGGCACCCAGTGGGAGTAGCATCTTCCAGGGGACATGGCCAAGTGTCTCTTGGGCACACTCCTCCTCCCAGTGCTGAGAGGTTACTGAACTGCTCATTTCTGAGGGACCCACAGGACGCCCCACTATCAGCTCAACACCTGCCGTGCCTGATGGATGGTGGCACTGCAGCCACAGAGGCTCACAAGCCAGAACTGGGACTGTCAGTTCATGACAGGCCCCAGGGAAGCCCCTCCCTGTAGCACCTGCTTGGAATAGGAGGGGTCGGGCTGGAAGGTGACGGTCTTGCCTCTCTCCTCCTCCTGTTCCCACACTACCCCAGAGCTAAGTGTCAGTTCTGGACTTGAAACAGCTCATGTTGATGGGTTGTTTTCTGCCAGGAACCACATCAAGTATCTTTCCTGCTTTCAATCCCCATCACGGCTCTCTGAAAGCCATCAATTACCCCAACATTCAAGGCACAGGCTCTGAGCACTGACTTCACTGCCCAGCCATGCCTGAGCCAAGCACATTTCAGTCTAGGGCTGAAATTCGATGCTATGTGGGACATCTGCTTCCCGGAGACTCAGTTTCCCTATCTGTGAAATGGGGCATCTTGCACCACACAGCGCACACTTGACTGAGAATCTGGGAGAGAGCCTGCTTGGGGAAGTGGGTGGGCAGGCCAAGGCTGATAACACAATGGGGTGGTGGGTGGGTGGGGCCTAAGCCTATGCTCAGCAGAGATGGGGTCTTGAGGTGCAGGGTCTGGGGGTGAGGCCTACACTTCCGTCACCAAGACTGGCTCCACATCAAAGCCATTAGTTAACACCAGCACACTAACGACAGATTCCCAGTATTTCAGTGAATTCACAGGCAGGCTCTGAGGGGCAGTGGTCATGCTGCTTTCATGCAGGCTCAGAGAAGCTAAGCCACCTACCGAGGTCACACAGTTTAGACACAGCCGAGTCGGGAGTGGACTCCGGCACAGTCTGTGTGTTCTTTTCCCTGGACTGAGTGCTGGAAGAACTCTCTGGGATGGATAAGGCCAACCCCCCATCTCTTGGCAGCACCATGTTCGGGGGGCAAAGGGAGATGTGGGGGCTCAAGTCAGAGTAGAACCCAAGTTGGAGTCTTGCTGTGGGTGGGGCTGGTCACTGCACTCCTCTGCACCTGACACCATCACCTGTCAGAAGGAACTGAGTAGCTGTGGGCTTGATGGGAGACAATGCTAAGTTCTTTCTGCACTGGGCAGAGCTGCTGCTCAAATATGTAGGGTCACGGGTGTGTGTGTGTGCATGTAAGTGGGTATTTATGCCTCCAAACTACCTCCATCGCTCAGGATGATCTGAAGTCTAAAGAGGAGCCTTAGGCTGATAAACCCAGGTGCATAAGAATTGATGCTGACTGCTCTAAGCCATGGGTTCAGGGGTGACTGTCCCACAGCACCGTCAGACACACTGGCCACCACCACAGCTCAGGGTCCCTTTCTTTCAACAGATGGCAATGGAATTCAGACCCATTTTGTTGGCAGTGTGATGCAGTAATTCTCAAATTCTTTATTGGCATAAATAATTCAGACATTAGATTCTCACTAAACATTGCACTAAACACAAGAAACAATAGGCCTGCTGGTGCAGAGGCTCACAACCAGTCCAACAGCCCCAGTTAGAAATTCTTGTTTTCTTGAGAAGTGTATAAAACTCTATAAATTATTCTGTACAAATATATACACAGTAGACCCTCTGCCCATCTTGCCTCCCTAGAATGGCATCTGCATCGACTATTCTCTTCCAGCAATGAGGTGTTGGCAATAAGAAAGAGATAAAGATAGAGAGAGAGCAAGATAGAGAAAGAAGTGGCCCCAAAACAAAAAACACAAAACCAGCTTCTTACAGTCACTCATTCTGAGTCAACACAAATGGGGAGAAAATGATATGAGCCATCAGTCCATCTGTACAAGAATTAGTCTTTTTATATACATATATAACATATATGTATAATATTTATATATATATATATACTTTGGGTATAGAAAAGATGACAGCATAATTTACATACAGAGAAAGACTTTTTTACAGTTGAGAATGTTCTGAAGGACAAGGACCTTGAGAGTAACCAGCTGAATGAATCATGCGGTGCGTATGTGGAGCTGACCCCAGTGCGAGATTAACAGCCAGGGAGACGGAAACAAGAGACCTGGCTTGGGGCGTGAGTGCCCATAGTGGGGGTGTGCTCAGAATGGCCAGCCATGGCCAAAGGCACTCACCTGCTGAGCTCAGGCCAGTCTAGCCCAATGAATGTCCTTGACCTCCCTCTGTGTGGACCCCAGAGTGATAGAAGTGTCTTTGTGAGACTTAGGGCTCCCTTTCCAAGCACACCCAGGCACCAGGAACTAAGAAAGTGGGTAATGCCCATAACCTCTCTATTCCCCAGCCCTCCAGTCTTCAGGGATGTCCCACTGGAGGGGGAATTTTCTGGAACATGTTGACTGGGCTACTGAGAAGAGTGACCCTGTTTACTAGGCACCTGCCGTGTGTCATGAATCCAGTGACACTGCCCAAGGCCACTAGTTCACTTACTCCCTTCAACAAGCTTGAGGGTTCCAGGTCTAAGAAGTGCCAGTGAGCTGCCCAGAGCCCAGGCAGTTGAGGGATACTTTGGGAGCAGTGCTGAAGCTGAGAAATGGATGGGGAAGGTCATTATTCACAAGAGGAAGTGGCCAAAGAAACGCACGCAGAGCCAAGCTGAAGCAAGTTCACCAATCCCACAAATCCTCTGGCAACCACACCACCAAGGAGAATCCTCTGGTGAACCAAGATGCTACTTTCTGTCCTCCTGAGATACATTTATAGGGACTGTACGACACGCCACCCTACCCACAGGATTGACACAGTCTCTCCCATACTCTGGGCTGCATCAAACTTGACCTATGACCATTATGATCTCAAGGCCTTCTTCATTCATGTGATAATAAACCAGAAATTTTGCACATCAAATCTGTAATATTTAGTTGATGGCACTTAGACAATTCCCATTAATCATACCCCATGCTGGAGCAAGGGATACTGTACACTCTGGTGGTTGACACACAGTAACACAAACTCTCCAGGAGAGAGGTCAATGGCCAGGCACATGTGTGGGGCTCAGATAAAGTAGAGACCTGGGTCACGATGGGGAGGGAGAGGCAGAGTGACAGAAGCAAAATTGGGAAGGGGAGCTTCAGAGACCAGGGCTGGCGGCCAGTCCATCTACAGCAGAAACCCCTGTGGTCCAAAGAATTGAGGCTCTGAGAGTCAGAGACCCCATGTGCAAGCAGACAGCTGCAGGACACACACACAACTGCCCTGACTTGAGCAAGAACAAGGTGCTCCTAGAACACCTCCCCCCTCAGGACACAGTGGCACAGAGCTGGTGGGGGCAGGAATCAGGACGCCTCCTGCCAAGGGCTGGTCTTGAGGGAAAGCAGCAGGGCACATGATTCTCAGCCACCTGCAGTCACCTTAAGAACCTCCAAGCTGCACTCTGGCTGTTCCTCCAACCCAGCACACTGACCCCTATTCCCACTCCCATTTTATTCAAATCTCGAGATGAAGTTCTACAAGTCCCTTCCTCTGAGAAGACTTTCTTAGGGGTTCTGCTTGGGGCTGGGTGCTCCTCTAGGTCTCTGGAAGCCCCCCCCTGCACCATCATAACCAATCACACCCTTTCCATCTCCTCCACTGGACTCAGGTTTCCAAAACCCAGGGCCCCCTTTCCTCTTGCTGTTTCCAAGAACACAAAAGGCACTTTCTAAATCCTTGTGGAGTGAGCTTGTGAGGTGGAGTCCTGGGGTGAGGGGTAAGGGCTTCCGGGTGTTAGAGTCTACTGGGGGGTGGGGACCAGAGATTTGCAAAGGGGAGGACGAAGTCTTGAGAGTCCTTCAGCTGCTCAGTGTGTGTGTGTGTGTGTGTGTGAGAGAGAGAGAGAGAGAGAGAGAGACTGAGAGAGGGAGGGAGAGAGAGAGAGAGATGTGGGGTAGACTGCAGGGACAGAGGGGGTGACATTAAACCTGAAGCTTCCAGCTTCTGCGCCTGAGAACTCATTCCTGTAGCACGAGTGAGTGGGGCATGAGCTGAGGCAAAGGGTGACAATCTCGGGCTTCCTGGGACAGAGAGCACCAGGGCCTCATGGAGACAAGGCTGCTGGAGAGGAGGACGAGGGGATATTGTGCGCCTCACAGCCGTGCGGGGGCCGGGCAGAGGCAGCCTGTGAGCCGAGTCCCCTGCCTTAACACCCACCTCGCCTGGCCCTGCCGGGGTGGCTCAGCGCTCCGTAGGAGGCTGGCTGGGGGGGCCGGCGTGCGGGCGGGTAGGGGCACATCAGGGAAGCCTGGTGCCTACACTGTAGCTACATAGCAGTTACTTGGACTTACATGAGTTCCAATGGACCCATTGGTTAGTATTGGTATCAGCGACACGGATAGAAAAATAAGCAGAGGACCTCGGCGACACTCTGGGAGGACCAATGCATTGCATTAATTGTCCAGGACACACACGGAGCTGCCACAGCCCCAACCCAGCCAGGGCTGGGGTACAGGGAGGATGACCACCCCCCTCCCCACCAGGAGATGGGACCCGATCCACTTAGCATCCTTCTCAGAAGGTGCTTGGCTGTATGTCCCGAACTCTCCCAACGTCCAAGCTCCACAGTCCTCTGTGAGGTCCAACTTGCCTCTCTCCCTGCCCTCAGTGCTGGGGCTACTAGAGCCCCTGGGATCTGGTTGTAGAGTCCTGGTGATGTGGCTTGGAGACAGTATTCCCCAAGGTCATGCTTAGACTCAGCCTGGTGCAAAGCAGATGACTGTGTGGTGCTCCTTCCAATCTTCCAATGCCTTCCCACTGCCCTCAGGAGGGTGTAGAAGGCCTGCCTGGCCTGGTTGCTCCTGCTGACCCCTACTGGCCACCTGGTCCCTGCTGGTCCCACTGGTCCTGTGCTGTCTCTTGGTCACACCAACCCCCCTCCAACTCTGTCTGCTGCTCCCTCTGCCCAGAACAGTGGTCGAGTGTCCTCCCTAGGGGACACTGGGCAGTGTCTGGAGACTGTCCTAACCTGGGGGTGGAGATAGGGCAGGAGGGGCTGAGTGGCACTTGCTTGGAGAGGCCCAGGATGCTGCTCCACATCCTACAGTGCATAGGGCTGACCCCCACAGTGAGGCTCTGACCTCAAGTATGGATCAGCCTTGCTGAGCTTGGGTCCCAGGTCAAGAACAAGTGTCCAGTCCTCTTCTTCCTATAGATGTAGCTTCCTTGTCACCTCCTCACAAAGACCTTCCCCAACTGCTCTCTCCATGCCAGGCCCTCTCTTAACCCCGGGCCCCGTGAGCTGTAGCTGACATCCTGTCAGAGCAGGCTCCCCTGCAGGGCTCTGGGCAGGCTGCCCTGGCCCCTGGTGGAGGTTTTCTTCCTGCTTTCTCCCTTGGCATGTGGGTTTCTTGCCACGATGCTTGCTCGGGCGCTGGAGGTCAGGCTATTTTTAAACCACAAGAACTAGCCAAGCTTGTCCCTTTTTTCCACCCAAGTGGTGGAAAAGAAACAGTAAGACTTGTTTTTGATGATTAGACTTTTGGATCTAAGGAAGAGGCAGGATGCACGTTGAAGGCTGGCAGCCACAGTGCTGCCCGATCCTCTGGGCTAATTTCAGCTGAATGCACGGCAGCTATTTTTCATCCCAGCCATTGTGTGGCTCTGCCCAAGGCTCATAGTTGAAGAAGAGGAGACAGGCGGTGGCTGTGGTGGAGTGTCGGGGGAGGAAGGAAACAAGGAGGTAGCCCATGGAACACACTCTCAGTCACCAAGCTGATGGTGAGAGGCACTGCAAAAGCTCAGGAGAGCTGGTGGTCCAGTAGGGCCTCTAGAGGATTCCATCTGGATAAAACCTTGATTCAGAGCCTGCCCTGCAGGGAAGAAGCCACAGAGTAACTGGTGGCTGGTTCCTTTTATTTCTTTCTTTATGCAACATTTTCTGGCTTCAGAGATCTCTAGGTTACTCTGAAGAAACTTCTGCATTTCATGTTGCCCCTCTGCCTGGGTTAGTGTTTAGGCCTGGCTGGGAAGCTCCACCTGGAAGAGGAGTGATTTTCTGAAGAGGCCTTCAGAAAAGTGTTTTCTTCCTGAGTGTCCCGGGTTGCCTGGCATTGGAGAACATTTGCACTGTTCACCAGGGTCCTGGAAGTCTCTGAGGTCCTGACTTTCAACTCCCCTCTCTAAAAAAAGGACCTAATAGAATACATATCCCCTTGTTGGGCCCGAGTCCCTTCCTCTGGGAGAGGAGGCAGCACATGAGAACAGAGCTGGTTGGAGCAAAGATGTGATTAGCAATGTCTTCCAGGAGTCCAGAGGAAGGTGGTGGAGGCAGAAACACCATGTTTGGAAGTCAGGGAGACAGCATTGTGGTTGTGCAGAAAGACCTTTGTGTCTGAGGCTCTGAGGTGCCAGGTTAAGTTCCTAGTACCACCATAAGCTAGGTAGAGCTGAGCAGCGTTCTCATTGAAGAAGGAGGAGGAGGAGGAGAAAAAGAATAAATGCTTATTTTAAAATGTTTCTTCTTGGACAATAATATCATCTCATTTATTCACCCCAGATAGTTGAGGATAAAAACAAAATTCAGATGAAGGCTTGGCTGGTCCCCATGGGCATGACAGTTGACACTATCTCACACTGGTCTCTAAGCTGTGCTTCACCCAGGAAGTCACAGCACAAGTGCAAGGCTAATCCGACCCCTCATGGGACGACACCATCAGCTGGAGTTTTCCACCGTGGTCTCCCTGTGTATGGTGCCAAGGTCCACACTGCCTGGGCCACTGTCTTCTGTGACCAGGCCCACAGGGAGTGGAAAAGCCATGGCCAGTGCCCACCTCCACCCCAGCATTGGTCCCCTGCCCACCCAGATGCATCCTGGTCAGCTCAGGTGGGCTCCTCCTAGGGGTGTCAGGGTCGAATTCACAGAGGTCAAATGTGGCAGGGAATTTACAAAGAGCACCCTATGGTTCACAGTTAAGAGGATACACTTGAGAAGCTCTGCTAAGTCCTGAAACCCAGGAAGAAGTGCCATCCTCCTTTGCCTAAGCATTTCTGATGCAGATTTGTCCCAGAAAGTGTTCACTGATGTGGCATCCATCCAAGCTGCCATGGAACTGGAGGTCTATGTACACATCTGGGAAGCAGGCTCTGATCTCCATCAGGCAAATCCATGCCCCTGGCTCAGTCTGGGACAGCATGTGTGGCCTTCTCAACCCCGTGCAGGTGAGCTCTTCCATGTCCATGGTGTTAGGGGTGGAGGGCTGAGCTGTGAGCAGGGAGGAAGGGCCTCACTCCACCCATGGAATCTCTTGGGACAGGACCCGGACAGACAGATATCCAGTGTGAGAGACAGAGCTGCTGGGCTGGTGTGGGGACCGCTGGCAAGGGGCAGAGGCAGCCAGGGCAGCTTTGCTGACCATACACGTATGTCCCGAAGTACGAGTGGGGGCTTCCCTGCCAGCTTGCACTCTGCCCTCAGCCACTTCCT
This sequence comes from Erinaceus europaeus, assembly GCF_950295315.1. NCBI lineage: Eukaryota > Metazoa > Chordata > Mammalia > Eulipotyphla > Erinaceidae > Erinaceus > Erinaceus europaeus. The sequence continues at coordinate 8,771,979 of NC_080167.1, read as the reverse complement.
GTAGCCTTCTCCTGCCTCCTGGGCTGTTGGTCTCTTTCCAAGGGCTTCGAGGAATGTCAGAGGCTGGGACAGTGCCATACTGTTGTGCTGCCGAATGCGAACCACTAGAGTCCAAAGACTCTTCTCAGAAGGCTGGCTTTTCTTCCATCTAGGTGACCTGACCACTGAGCCTCTCAGAGCCACTCACAGGAAATCCCTCTGGGACTATGGGGCAGCCACAGCATGGGACCTGGTGACAGGGAGCCCTAATCCTGCCCAAGCCAACTAGGAGAGCCCCTCCAGCTGCACTGAAGCACATGCCCCCCGTGCCAGAGCGCCTCACTCTCACTCAGCAGCTGTTCCTCTCTGACTAGAGCAAACAATCATTGAGCATCTACTGTGTACAGGTCGTTGCCCCTTGAGCTGCTCACACACAGGAAATGGGGGGGGGGGGGGAGAAGGTCTCCCACCAAGTTTCAGATCCTGCTGGTAGAGAGAAAATGGGCCTAGAGCAGGAGACAGGGTTTGAGGTTCACAAACAGAAACAGTCCTGACAGAGGTGTTAAAGAGCCTGCCTGGAAATGGCTTCAGTTCACAATTTGGAGAAAGGACAGCAAGCACAAAGCTCACCAGAATCCCTTCCTCTGCCACAAATGAGAACATGGATCAAAACATCAAAACACGTGTCACCGCTACTTCACAGCAACATCACGTGCAGATCGGTGACTGCCACATGCCAGCCAGCTGCTGGCCTCAGCCTTACAGACAAAGTCCAGGGCCGCTGGACCCCAGAAGAGGGCAGGTTGACAGAGGCAACGATGGCCTGACTCTCACAGCCCAGGGTTCTGGGTCCTGGGCTCTGTGGAGAGAGGCCCAGGTGACTGATCAGTCAGGGCCAGGGAGAAAGCTCCGTAGAGGGGGTTGTGGGTTGACCTGTACACCTGCCCCCTCCACAAAACAATGATGGAGTTCCAGACCCCGGGATCTCAGAATGTGACTCATTTGGAAACAGGGTCACTGCAGGTATACGTGGTTGAGATGAACTCAGTCACTAGTCAGCAGGCCCCAAATCCGATATGACTAATGTCCTTGTAAGAAGACAAAAACATGGAGGACAAAATGGTGATGATGGAGGCAATGACTGCGGAGTCAGCCGCAAAGCAGGGAGCACGGCTCTGGTCAGCAGTGGGAGGTCTGAAGTTTAGAGAAGGGGAGGAGCCCCTACCAAGTTTCAGAGGGTCACCTCCTCCAGGGTGGAGAAAGAACCCATTCTAAGGGAGGCCCAGCTAACACAGTGGGGGTAAGTGTGTGCAGAGTGGATGTTCTGCTGGTGGTACATGTGGAACAAGATCAGTCATCGGGGGCTCGGGGGTGAAGGCTGGCAGGGTGAGGACAGAATGGGCACATGAGGAACTCGGTGGAGAACAGAGGAGACAGAAAGCCTGGGCTGTGAGTGCTACTCTGAAAGTCCCCAGAGCCGTAGGTCTGAGATGCTCCGATGTCATAGCCTGAGTCAATCCCATTCAAACCAAGGAGCTCTGATAAGACTCTTATGTGGAGATGAGGCCAGAGGACTTGCGATGAACTGGTACTGGAGAGACAGACTACCCATAGTTCAGAGAGACGGCTTGAGCAGATGAGCTGATCCTTGTCAGACACGTACTCCCTCCCTCATTACACAAACCACATGGACTCCCTGTCTGCACCTGCGCCCTAACCCCAAGGGCTGGATACATTCAATCTGCCCCAGAGAGGTGCACCCCCTTCTTGCCTGGGGCAAGCTGTCTGACAGGGCTTTCTTTCTGGAGCAAGTTCTCTGTCTTCCTGGCTCCTGCTACCACCACCACCCTACCCTAGCTCTGCAAACAAGTGGATTTCTTCTGCCAACCAGCCCTCTAGACCAGAGGCTACTGGGAACTTTCCCCAAAGAGCAAAATGTCTATCTGCCCAACTTTAGGGCTTGAGATGTTTCTGCTAAAAGGAGCCAATTCTTTCTCCAGCACACAAAGAAAATGCAACCAGGGCAGGAATGTGAGTGAAAGGGCCCCTTGCTAGCCACCTGAGACAGCAACACATCTCAGAGTGTTTCTGTTTATCTGGAAATGTTACTTTTCTGGCTTCCCCTCCAGTTGATGGAGAAGGCCCAATTAGCTGCAATTTGCCAACCTCGGTTTTCAAACCTCTGCAGGGTGGTTGGATCCAGGTTCAGTGTGTCCCATTTTTTGTATGTTCCTTACATTCATTGGCCAGAAATGGAGACAAGAATCATGGGGGGCGGGGTGCTGGGTGGACAAGGTCACCACCTGGTCACCAGCTAAACTGTGGGCTTCAAATGACTGAGAATCCAAGACAAGTGAGGGCGGGGGGAGGGGGGATGAGAGGAGACGTGAAGCTTCTCTGGGACCAGTAAGAGCTAAGCTGGGATGAAGCAGCATCATGTGTGACTTCTAGTGACCACCTTCACTGAGGGGTGTCCCACATGAGGTCTAGGGTTCCCCTGCAAGGGAATTCCTATTTCACGAAAAACCCACAGATGGGAAGAGGCAGAAAGAACTCAGCATGTGAACCCTCAGGGCCAGGTTTGTGGGGGACCACACTGAGGCTGGTCCACTAGGAAGGCTTGCGGACGGTGGGGCATAGAGAGAGAGGCAGTGGGCAGTGGGCTCTGGGGACTGTGCACAGCCTGGGTTGTGCAAATTCTATATGGAATATGACACAGACAAGGCTAGCAAGTGTGATGCAAGAGACATGTTCCCCCAGCAAAGGATGAAGGAGCCTAGCCTCTGCCCAGTACTCCACTGGTGGCTAGAGATGGAGGCTGGTGGGGAAAGCAGGGTTTGGGTCCTCCTGGATGGAAAGCTGGTCTCTAAACAATTCAGGGTGGGACAGGCTGGGGGAGGACGGCAGGAAGGGGCTGCAGGGGAGTCTGGGAAAGGTGGAAGCCATATAGGATTCGTAGGGAGAGGAAAAGAGAAGGTAACATGGAGCCCAGGAGCAGAGTGGAGCAGGAAGGCTGCCTTTCCCTGGGGGGCTCTGGCTGCAAGCTGGTGCCTGTGAACAGCTGGAAAAGTTCTGTACGGTCTCCACTAGCCTGGCCTCAGGCTCTGGGTGGACACTGAGATTAGCTCTGGAAACGAGAGAGGCCAGAGCAGGTTGCAGTTCTGGGGTGCAGTGCAGCTCCCTCATCTCCTCTTCCCACAGAGGTCCCTGGTGAAGGCTGGAGTCCAGGACCTGAGAGTGCCAGGTGCCTTAAAGAGAGCCCCCCCCCCGGAGGCAGAGGCAACTCCAGGCACAGGTCCCTCTGCTGGGTGAGCCATCTAGATGGGAGGCTGCTGGTGCTGTCCTGAGCTGGCCCGGCCAAAGAGGAGCAACCAGCAGGTACAAACAACCCTGCCACACACCATGAGCAGAAAGCCAGAGTTACAGGTGTCCTCAGAAGAATAACATTTAGGACGAGTTTCAGGTTGCAAGCAGATCCCAGGGTGCTAGGAAGGCATTCAGGCAGGCACTCAGGGTCTCAGCTTCTTGGCCTGGTCCCCAGAGCAGGAACCACACTGCCTTTCAAGTGGGGGTCGGCTCCCCTATGGTGTGGCTGGCTGGACATCGAGTCTGAGCTCTGAGTAGGTATGTGAAGTCCCAGGTCTCCTCTTGGGTGTAGAAGGCGCCTGGATAGATCACAACCAGAAGAAAAACAAAGCCTGGCCATGCCAAGGTGCAGAGGTGGGTGGGCTGGCCCTGGGCTTCCTGCCTCACCCCAGGCTAGCTAGGGTCCCAGGCCAGATGATGGAGTCCCAGGCCAGATGATGGAGTCCCAGGTCAGATGGTGGGGTTCCAAGCCAGATGATGGAGTCCTAGGCCAGGTGATGGATGACCAGGCCAGATGATGGAGTCCCAGGCAAAGATGATGGAGGATCAGGCCAGATGATAAAGTCTCAAGACAGAAGATGGAGTTCTAGACTAGATGACAGAGTCCCAGCCCAGATAATAGAGGACCTGACCAGATGATGAAGTCCCAAGCCAGATAATGGGTTCCTAGGTCAGATGTGGGGTCCACAGCTTTGGGAATGTAAGATACATCCTCATAAAGAAAGGGACAGGAGGACTGTAAGTCACTCTGTCCTGCCCTCAGCATCCTCCCAAGGGAGGACTCAGCCCCAAGGCAGTTGGAGAAACATCTGGTCCAGATGTGGAAAAAGTGTGTGTGTGTGGGGGGGGGGCAGGTAGGGGGCTACAGGTGAACACACAAAGACTTCTAAGGGGGCAGCGCAAGGCTGGAGTGAGTACACACAGCACCCCCTCCCTCAACCCCTTCCCTAACAGAACCATTGAAGGATAAGGGCTAGGGAATCTCTCAAAGCAGGCTGCTTGCTGAGACCACACAACCAACAAACATGCACCCCACCCCCATCTTGTCAGGGAGACAAACTGAGCTGGTGTCAGTGCCAGGACAGAGGACAGGAAATAGAATGTTCTAGAATTCTCTCCCTAGAGTTCCTGTTCTCAGGGTCCAGACTTCAGGGAGGTGTCATGAATGAAGGTAAACTATAAGGAGCCCTCCCAAGCTATACTGGCCAGGGGGGCACTGTGCTTTCCGAATGGTGTGGGGAGGGAGGCAGGAGGCAAGGGATAGAGGCTTTTTCTCACCGACCTGTCCTCCAGAGAGAGCCAGGCTTGTCAAATGTCGGGAACGAGTTTAGCCCACATCCAGGTATTGGTCAGGTGAACCCCATTTGGCAGCACTCAGCTTCAACACCTTCCTGTCTCCCCAGACATGGAGCTGGAACCAGCCCCATGGAAAGCCCCAAGCTGTCCCATACTTCCTCTTGCCAAGAGGTACAGCAGGTAATGGCTCCACGTGCACGCACAGGGACACATATGGATGGGACACACCGATCACATGTCTGCCCATATGGGCCTCTTGCCCTCATCACACTATACGGCCTGGGGGCCCCAAGCTGACAGCTCTCTTTCAACACTACCCCTGGGCCTCAAGGACCCAGGCAGCACCACCCTGCTGAGCCTGTGAAGTCTCAGTTCTGGGGACTTCAGTAGGATGGGGGCACGAGTCTGGGTACTGGGAGGCTGCCACTCTCAGTCCTGCAATGCTCCCAGGCTGGCCGGGGTCGGTACCCTCTGGTGGTGAGCCTCTGGCCTCCTGAGTTGACAGAGGGCAGAGCAGGGAAGGAGAGGAGGCTCGGGAGCCGAGGCAGCTGAGCGCCATTCCTCATGCAGCGATCAGAGCCTGGAGTGGAGAGAGAGGGAAGAGAAGGGCAAGAGGTCACACTCTTTTCCAAATCAGCGCCTCTGGGGGGGCCTGGCGGCAGCCTGGGATGGACAGTTCCTGTCCTCGACAAGCAAAAGTGGAACAGACAGCTACCTGCTGAGGCCTGACTGTGTCTACACACTTGACCTCGTGGAAGACAGGCATGCTCTAGCCTTTTGGCAGATGAGAGAGCTGAAGCTCAGAGAGGTCGTGTACTCTGCCCGAGGGAACACTGCCAGGAAGCAGCAGGGTTAGGATGTGAACCTGGAAAGCTCCCCAGTGGAGCCTGAAGCTCCTGTGATGCAGGGACTGCCAGTTTGTGTGTTGTGTAGAATCGCAGAAAATGTCTGCTAAGGACTGAGGAGCCAGGAGGAGGGCGAGACCAAGGTCTACACCAGAAACTCTGGCTGAGCCAGATCTGGGCAGGTTGGACAGGCGTCTGTGCCTGCTTGGCAGGGATACTTCTGGAAAAAGAGCCAGAAAGTGCACAGGTAACCTCGGCATGCAAAGTGGCAGAGTGGGGGCTCGTGACCACAGACAGACTAAGAGTCCGGCCCAGCTTGGGTACCCTTGCCTGCTCTCTCCCTCACTAGCTGTGTGACCTCTGGGAGGCACTGAGCTTCTCTGTGCTTTGTTCTTCCTTGAAAGTAAAACAGGTGCAGCAGCTGTGCTGGCATCTCAGGGGAAGTGGCTCTGAGGATTCAGGGAGGCAACACAGAAAGCACGGCTGACACAGTTCCTCTGTGCGCCATGTTGGTAAGTAGTGCCCGGATGGTGATGAACACGCTGGTGGTCATGGGGTGACCTGGATCCGTGCTGCACAATGAAAAGATGACAAGACGATGCCACCCCAAGGCCCTGGAAGCAGGGTCTCAGACACACACTTGCTGGCAGTTGTCCACTGCAACAGGAAGCAAACAAGCCAACTGTCCATCAGCAGACAGGTGGACACACAGAGCAGAGTGCATGCAGACACTGGACTATTCAGCCACAAAAGGAGCATGCCACAGTGTGGATGAGCCAAAAAACATGCTCCAGGGAAGACACCGGATGGGAAAGGACAGATACCACATGCTGCCACTTGCAGGAAATCTCTCCAACAGGTAAACTGCTGGAGAGATATGCAGATGAGGGGGGCTGGGCAGGGAGGGATGGTGACAGGTGGGGGTGGGGTAGTGTTTCTTTGCTACAGAGTTTCTGTTGGGGGGATATAAGGCCTTTGGAAATGGCGATGAGGCCTTTACAAACTTGCAGTTAATGTTGCTGAACTGTATACTCAACATAACTAAGGCAGCAACATCTAAACAAAGATTCTACCACAATTTCAAAACTAATAGTGCGATATACCAAATCCTACAGAACTGTGCATTTTAAAACAGGCAACTCAGATGCCATGCCAACCACCTCTCCACAAAACCACTGAAAACCCTTATAAGTCTCAGCAGGCTATTGTGAGTTTTTTAGCAGTCAATTTTTCAGAAGTGAAATGAACCTTAGTAGCTTCTTTAACTTCCAATATATAAACATTATAAGATCATTGTGTAACTGATCCTGATTATATTTGTAACAAATTGCAATTTTTTCTGTATCCCACATGTTGGAGATTTGGTGTGGACTTTATACTTGAGTTACATCTAAATCTAGACTGGTCACATCCTGAGTATTCAAAAGTCACAGTAGCTACTGACCAGATAGGTCCAGATACCCACTGCTCCAAGGGTGACCTGGGGACCAGTAGTGAGTGGCAGTACCACCTTAATCAATGCAGCACCAAGGCCTGCACCCTAGAGGTTCCGAAGAGAGCCTGCATTTTAAGAGGTTCCTCGAATGGCATGGAGCATCGTGCTTTTGGGGATGTCCCTCTCCAGAATGCAGGCTTGCCCCATCTTGCCTGCAGTTCATCCTGTGAAAACCATACTGGATTCTAGAAAATGCAGCCCCTCATTGGAGAGGCAGATTGGAAGCCCCAGGGGTGATTTCAGTTTGTGTCCCTGAAGCATTCCCACCACAGCTAAGGCTTCTGGGTCTTCCATGCAGGTTATAAATCACATATGGGACCTGCATCCTTGTCCAAGCAAATCTCATCCCACTGGTGACTCAGGCAGCTTCTGATCACACCTCCAGAATGGCCATTTGGGGTACAACTGAGTGTGACTAAGGAAACGACAGTGGTTGACACTGTGGGAAGAGTAAACTCCAGACAGGGGATGGAGGCTGATCTGTGTCCCCATCTTTATCTCCAACAACCCATGCAGGTACAAAGGGGGAGGCTGGGGAGTTGGGAGCAGCCAGTGAGGCAGACTGTGCTGAGGATTCTGGGTACCTGCAGGTTTTGAGGAGGGTGGAGTGGAGACTAGTGTGCTGTGACAGATGAGGCTCGTTTGCTGTGGTACAGGAATAGGGCAAGGACTCCACACCTCCCTCCCTGAGGGCTCTGGAGGTGGCAGGTGGGACCATGAGGGATTTTGGGGAGCAAGTATGTGGGCTTGAAAAAGCTTCTTAAAGGTCTCACCATCCTCTGATCATGCCCCTCCCTTCCTCTGGCCAGCAGGACCAGGTGGACCCTCTCCTCCTATTCTTGTCTCTCCCACTCTCCCTGGTCCAGTCACTCACTGACCTGCTCTGCTCCTCTCTCTGCACACTCGCTCCTGATTGCTGATGTGGTGGCTTCTCCACTTCCCTCTCTCCATCTATATCTCCACTAACACTCTTTTATGTTCTGCTCTATCACCTTTCAGATGTTTGCTGAGAGCTGCAGTGATCCTTTTAAGACACATCTACCTGCCCGTTATACCCTCTAGATGGCCAGGCCTATGAGGCTGTAGTTGTCTACCACATCCCTGCTCCCAGAATCCCACACAGCAAACAGTGTTCAGTGCACTCTGACTGTACAGTTATGGACACTCGACCCTGACCCTGTGGTCCCACATGCCAGACCACACACACAGTGCTTTCCTGGACCTGCACCACAGAAGCAACAGGAGGGAGGCCTTCTGGCTCCCCTCCAACCAGAGAGATGAACCCCAAGCCTGCTCTGCAAACCCTGCAGGTGCACTAAGACTCTGGATGGCCCTGAACCCCAGAGCAGACTCCCTCGAACAGAAACCTGGATGAGAAGGGAGGCAGGCATGTGCAAAGGAGAGGCTGTCAGAGGAGTTGGGGTGGGGGGCAAAGCATGACAGAGGACAAAGGACAGAGGCCGTGGGGGGAGGCAGGGAGGCACCTACTCTGCAGACTTCCAGAAGTGTCCGGGGTGAGACAGGCGGCGGTTCCGCTTTGGCAGTTTCTCCAGCATGTCCATGAGCTTGGTGAAGGTGGGTCTCTCTTCTTGTTCAAAGGCCCAGCAGAAGAGAAGAATGTCCTGAAACAAACAGCAGGTGGTGGTTTTTTAAAATAAATGGTGACCTCTTTTTAAAAAATTTTTACTTATAAAAATGGAAACACTGGGGAGTCGGGCGGTGGCGCAGTGGGTTAAGCGCATGTGGCGCAAAGCGCAGGGACCGGCGTAAGGATCCTGGTTCGAGCCCCCGGCTCCCCACCTGCAGGGGAGTCACTTCACGGGCGGTGAAGCAGGTCTGCAGGTGTCTATCTTTCTCTCCCCCTCTCTCTCTGTCTTCCCCTCCTCTCTCTATTTCTCTCTGTCCTATCCAACAACAAAGCAACGTCAACAATGGCAATAATAACTGCAACGAGGCTGCAACAACTAGGGCAACAAAAAGGGGGAAAAATGGCCTCCAGGAGCGGTGGATTCATGGTGCAGGCACCGAGCCCAGCAATAACCCTGGAGGAGAAAAAAAAAATGGAAACACTGACAAAAACCATAGGATAAGAAGGGTACAACTCCACACAATTCCTACCACCAGAACTCCGTATCCCATCCCCTCCCCTGACATTTTTCCTGTTCTTAAATGGTTGGCATTTCATTTGTTCACCCATCTGACCTGTTTTGATATTCCCCCATCATCAACCCATTCAACCACATAAATGCTCATCTATTCATCTGTCCATTCTTCATCTTAATTAACGCATTTCTCCTTCTTCTATTATCCACCCAGCCTATCCAACAAGGTATCCATCCATCCGTACATCCATCCATGCATCCATCCATGCACCCATCTGTGCATCCATCTGTGCATCCATCCATCCATCCATCCATCCATCCATCCATCCATCCATCCATCCATCCACCCATTTTAGTTCATGCATTCATTCATTATCTTTCATTCAGCCATCTATCCACCTAGCCTTTTATCCATCCACTTTCTAAAACTATTGGGTTGTCAGAAAAGTCATGTCACATGTTTGCATAGAAAAATACACCATGACTTTTCTGATAACCCAATATATATAGCAAAATCATTAAGTTTTATCCTAGAAGGCTCTGGAAACCCTGAGATCAATATTGCTTCTGAAAGAGCCTCTTGGCACTTTTTTTCTCACAAGGAATGGAGAAAAGGAAAGCCTAAGGTCTCTCTCCACATGCCAACATTTAAGTGCCCTTCAGAGTCACAAAGGAAAGATTACTTTAGTAATCTCACCTGAGAAAGAAAAGTAAGTGGCTGGTTACCCTGGAAGATGGACTGGGGGGTTACTCTTTGCCTGATTCATCTGTCTTCTGATCACAAGAGATGGCTCTACCTGTTGTGCATTAGAGGAGAATTCCTAACTGATACTCAGGCCACTCTGTCTCTGTGTATCTTGTTCCAAGTTAAATAATGCCTTAAAAATTTCTATGTGGATGTAAATAAAGTTAAATCATTGATATGGTCAGCATTTTAATGAATAGCTTTAAAAATAAAAGAAGAAGCAGAAATCAGTTTTTTTAAGTGCTGATGGAGATCAAACTATGATGTATGAACTTTACTGTTGAGTTACCCCCCAGGCATGAGTGTTTATTTCTTCTGATAGAGAAGAACAGAGGCAGAGAGAGGGAGAGGGTGATCACATGCAAAGTATCACCTTATCATGGAATGTCCTCTCTCTCTCTCTTCTGATAGAGAAGAACAGAGGCAGAGAGAGGGAGAGGGTGATCACATGCAAAGTATCACCTTATCATGGAGTGTCCTTTCTTTCTCTCTCTCTTTCTCTCTCTCTCTCTCTCTCTCCTTTTTGGCCACCAGGGTTATTACAGGGGCTAGGCACCTGCACGATAAAATCCCTGCTCCCAGAAGCCATTTTTACCTTTTTTCTATTTTTTTAATTTGACAAGACAAAGAGAAATTGAGAGGGGTGGGAGACAGAGAGGGAGAGAGAAAGATACCTGCAGACCTGCTTCACCGCTTGTGAAGTGTACCCTTGCAGGCGGAGAGTGGGGCTCATCCTTGCACACGAACCTCAGTCCTTGCACACGGTGATATGTACATATAACCAGGTGGGCCATTGCCTGGCCCACAGAGTTCTCCTTGTCTCTTTGTTTTGCCTTTGTTCTCATGTAGTACCAGTAACTACGCAACTGAGACTCTCTTGCATATAAGGCAGGGACTCTATCACTGAGGTGTCTCCTTGATCCTCACTAGGTTTACATTTTAATGTATTATTTTTAATTTTTTCTTTTTAATATATATTTATTAGTGATTTAATATTCATTTACAAAAGTATAAGATAATGGGATATAATTTCATGCTGTCCCCACCACCAGAGTTTTGTGTTCCATCCCCTCCACTGGAAACTGCAATAATTCTCCCAAGGTCACTGATACCAGTTCAGGCCCACAGAAAGCCAGTTTATTTAATTAATTTATTTTATTTTATTTTATTTTTTTTCCTCCTCCAGGGTTATTGCTGGGCTCGGTGCCTGCACCATGAATCCACCGCTCCTGGAGGCCATTTTTTCCCCCTTTTTGTTGCCCTTGTTGTAGCTTCGTTGTGGTTATTATCATTGCCCTTGTTGATGCAATTTGTTGTTGGATAGGACAGAGAGAAATGGAGAGAGGAGGGGAAGACAGAGAAGGGGAGAGAAAGATAGACACCTGCAGACCTGCTTCACCGCCTGTGAAGTGACTCCCCTGCAGGTGGGGAGCCGGGGGCTCGAACCGGGATACTTACGCCGGTCCCTGCGCTTTGCGCCACATGCACTTAACCCACTGCGCCACTGCCCGACCCCCTTTATTTTATTTTTTAAAATATTTTATTTACTTATTCCCTTTTGTTGCCCTTGTTGTTTTATTGTTGTAGTTATTATTGTTGTTGTCGTTGTTGGATAGGACAGAGAGAAATGGAGAGAGGAGGGGAAGACAGAGAGGAGGAGAGAAAGAGAGAGACACCTGCAGACCTGCTTCACCGCTTGTGAAGCGACTCCCCTGCAGGTGGGGAGCCGGGGATCGAACCGGGATCCTTCTGCCGGTCCTTGTGCTTTGCGCCACCTGCGCTTAACCCGCTGCGCTACAGCCCGACTCCCAAGCCAGTTTATTTTTGAAAACTTTTCTACTATGCAAACATTTTCCTAAGTGATAGAAAAAGGTATCATCATGACTTTGCAGAGACTCCAGTCATTCCCACTGTGGTCTTCTTTCTTTTTTTTCTTTCTTTTAAATTTTAATTTCTTTTTTTATTATTTATAAGATTAAAAAATATTGACAAGACCATGGGATAAGAGGGGTACAATTCCACATGATTCCCACCACCAGAGTTATGTACCCCATTCCTTCCCTTGAAAGCTTTCCTATTCTTTATTTCTCTGAAAGCATGGACTCAGGATTATTATGGGGTACAGAAGGTGGAACGTCTGGCTTCTGTAACTGCTTCTCCACTAAGTTTTTTCAAAATTTTTATTTATAAAATGGAAATATTGATGAGACCATAGAATAAGAGGAGGGGTACAATTCCACACAATTCCCACACCCAGAACTCCATATCTAATCCCCTCCCTTGAATAGCTTCCTAATTCTTTATATTTGCAAACCACTACTGAGACAAACCTGGCCAAGTCCTACTGTGCCCCTGATGGTGGGAATCTAAATGACAGAGTCCAGAGGTGACTGGAAATTCCTAATCAATATACTGTGCACAGCTGTGGGCATACATGCAGAATTCCCCTTCCCTCTTGGAAGGTGTTTGTAACCTTCGCACACAGGAGACAGGCCCAGGGCTATGTATGTTTCCTCCACTGTTCCCCAGACCAGACCTGGCACAGTCCCAGCACTTACCGAGATTTCTTTTCCCATGCCAATCTGGCTCAGGTTGGGTTTCATGCCTGTGCCCATTTGCCAGATTATTGCCTCTGCAGGTTGGGTCTTGAAAGGCCACTCCCTGGCGTGGAGTTCATACCAGATGGTGCTGTTGGAAGATATTGTTAAAAGGGTCACTCGTTACCCTGCATCCCCTCAACAATACATAGCCACCTCCCCTGAGTCAGAGTATCCTGAAACAACCCTAGGAAATGGTCACTTCTCGAATTGAATGCATGCAGGCTTGTCTGAAAGAGTGTAAAGTACTCTGCCATCCTCTGTACTGAGCAGAGGACGGACTTAAGTCAGCTGTCTCTAGGCTCCCAGTTCTCAATTAGCATCCTCTCTTCCCTGCCGACCTTATCACTCTGGGCTAGGGAGGGCCATGATGCCCAGATATTGGGATGCTGAGTTAGGTTTTAGAAGACTGAGCGGGGGAGGGAGTCAGGCAGTAGCACAGCAGGTTAAGCACAGGTGGCGCAAAACTCAAGGACTGGCTTAAGGATCCTGGTTAGAGTCCCCGGCTCCCCACCTGCAGGGGAGTCACTTCACAAGCAGTGAAGCAGGTCTGCAGGTGTCTATCTTTCTCTCCCCCTCCGTCTTCCCCTCCTCTCTCCATTTCACTCTGTCCTATCCAACAATGAAGGCATCAATAATAACAACAACAATAAAAAAATAAGGGCAACAAAAGGGAATAAGTAAATAAATAAACATTAAAAAAAAAAAAAGAAGACTGAGTGGGGGTAGATAGCATAATGGCTACGCAAACAGACTCTCAGATGCCTGAGGCTCTATCAAGTCCCAGGTTCAATCCTCCCACACCACCACAAGCCAGAGCTGAGCAGTGCTCTGGTTAAAAAAAAAAAGAAAAGAAAGAAAGCAAGCAAGAAAGAAAGCAAGCAAGAAAGAAAGAAAGAAAGAAAGAGATGTTAGAAAACTACAGATATCACCATAATAAGCATGAATACTATTTTAAGCATTCACTATGATTACAGAGATGGTGTATTTAAGATTCTCCTTAGAATTAATTTTCACATGGCTCCAGGAAAGGAACATGGGCCCCCACAGTAAGGTATAAGCTCTCCTGTGAGGCATCTACAACCTCTCCCTTTTTATTCTGATTCTTGGACATCTAGAACTCTGCTGACGCTGGAAGGATTGTATCTTCTAGGAATCAACAATTCCTAAAAACAACAAAGGACTCAAAGTGTGCTGTTACACAAACCAACCAATCCAATCCCTCAGCCCACCCCAGGCTTTCATTTTTCTGCCGTTTGAAAATGGAGCATTCTAGAAATGTTATTTCTGTTAGTCTATATGGGAAACATAGAATTCTGAGTATTCCCAGACCACCTAAAGGACCCACCAAAGCATAGCTAAGAGGCTTGTCTTCTTTCAGACAGCAGGGGTGCCTGTCCCCAGCCCTACTCAGAACCAACCCCAAGGCCTACAGCCCACAAGATCACACAGAGCAGCTCAGCCCAAGCCTGCCATCCTTCTCAAGAAAGTCACAATAAAGATGCTGCCTACCTCCTCTTGCCCCCTCTGCCTCCTGACTTGGCCCTTGCTATCCCCACAGGTTCTCTGGCCATGATGGCTCCTCCCTTAGAGAACTCTGAGTACCTGTCTTTCTCCTTTCCTAATCTGTTGGCCTTATTCCTCTGGGAAAATAAGAAACCTCATTTGCAGAGCGTCACTCCAGTACATGTGGTACTGCATGCAGACTGAACCCAGAACCTGAATGGAAATCCTGTGTTCTACCACTGGGCATTGACTGTGGCTGCAAAAATATACATTTTAAAAACAAGAGATGGGAGTCGGGCGGTGGCACAGCAGGTTAAGCGCACATGGCACAAATCGCCAGGACCTGCGTAAGGATCCCAGTTCGAGCCCCCGGCTCCCCACCTGCAGGGGAGTCGCTTCACAAGCAGTGAAGCAGGTCTGCAGGTGTCTGTCTCTCTCTCCTCCTCTCTGTCTTCTCCTCCTCTCTCCATTTCTCTCTGTCCTATCCAACAACAACGACATTAATAAACAGAACAATGTTAAACAACAAGGGCAACAAAAGGAAAATAAATAAATAAAAACTTAATTAAAAAAAAAACAAAAAACAAGAGACACTGATGGTATCCTCATGTTACGGTGGGGGGGGGAATGGTGGGGGAGAACTAAGGCTCAGGAAACTTCTGTGTCTTCTCCAGGCCCACACATCAATTATGAGATGCAGCTGGAAATTGAATCCACCTGGTCTGATGACGGCATCGTGCCAGTGACCAAGTGCAGGGCCTAGTGTTGGGGGGCAGGGGACACTATGGGAGGGGAACAGACTAGCTGAGGCTGGTGAAGGAGGCTTAGGCAGATCTCAGGATCACTCATGTGGGAGGTGGGTCAGGAGGCTTCTGGGAGCTGGACCCTGTGCTGGGAGTCAGAGGCCTCCCATAGGTTTTTATCTCTAATGCCAGATCAAAGAAAGCAGGGTTTTGAGCAGGGAAATGCCTCTCCAGCCTCTGTGGTTAAAATAGCTGACTGTGGAGGCAGGCTTCCCAAGTCTGATTGCTGCTCCAGACTAGCTAGCCCTGGGCAAGTTATAGGGCCACCCAGAACCCCAATTTCCTCCTCTGTCAATCTGGAACAACAAATGGTGCCTGCTTTCCAGGGTCCTTGTGAAGATTCCAGGAGACAGGGCCCATTAAAAGCTTCACACAGGGCTGATGCATTTTTAAAAGTCCCTTTGCACTCCAAGGCATGCCTGAGCATGATGTTCCCAAGCAACAAGGTGCCACCTAATTGGCAGGAAACCAAGAGTGCCAGGCCCCTTGGAACACAGCAGTGTCAGGAACAAAAGCCTCATTAAAACTTCCTTTCAAAACCCAACTTTCAAGAAAAACTCATGTTACTGGAGGAAAAAAAAAAAGCAGCAGTAGCTAAAGATTAAAACTCCAGGGAAAACCAATTACTTGGCTACATTTTGTTAATTGCATTCATTTTTTTTTCTTTTGCTAAATTTGTGCTGAAGTATATCACCTTAATTATTGCAATTTGGTTTTGGATGACGCTATCTAATGAGATAAAGATTGAGGCAGAAACTCATCTGGGAAAGCAGGCTCCAGAGGAGTCTGAGACAGATGTGGGCAATCCTATTGTGCCAAGCAGGCCTGTCCTGGAAATTCAGAGAGAAGACTCCACAGGGTGCTTTCCCACCGCCACTGGTCTTTGGAGACCAGGGCAGTGTGAAGAGCATGGACTTGCAGGCCGCAGCCCTCCTCGATAGCTTCTCTATCGCCATCTCTGCCAGCCCCCTTGGAGAGCCCTGCCCCAGGCCCTCTGGCCACTCTGCTCTTCCAACTCTCCTACTGCTGCCAAGCCCTCAGCTCCTCTTTCTGGGGCTCCAGATATGCAGGGACCTCTGGTCAGCTCTCTTGGTTCACTCCAGGGAAGTGCAAAATCTCTTGGCTCAAACCTCATCTCTCTGCCTGTCCCGCCTCCAGGTCTCTGCCTCGGTGATGGACATTTCTCTCATCCAGCTGCTAATGGTACAAATATCTGGGCACCAGGCTGATCACTCACCTACTCCTTTCTCTTCTGGGAGTCTGAGAGTCTCCAAGGTCCTTCTCCTATCACATCCTGACATGAGTAAGCATGCCAGCACTTCCTCTGAGGCTGGCCGTCTAGCCGCAATCCTATCCTTCTTCCTGTTCTCAATACAGGAGGGTGCTTGCTCTAAAACTCAGTATGTGATGTCACCCCTCTGCCTAGTAGCCATCAATGGCTCCCTGTTGCCATGGATCAGTAACAAAACTTCCTAACTCAGTCTTGAAGTCTTGACGGGACTGACCCTGCCCCTTTCTTCTGTCTCTTATGTCACCATCTCCAGTCTCACTTTTTTCTGAGTTCTCACTGAGCAAATTTCTGTTCCCCTTAGTGATTCTATTCTTACCCCTGTGCCTTTTCATATGCTCCTTCTTGCAACACACGATCCTACTTTGCTGCAACACCTAACTCAGACTCAGCTGTCACCTCCTTCAGGAAGACCTCTCCCATCTCCCAGGCAGGGTTCAGTTCCTTCTCTATTACTACAGTTCTGTGTTTATCCCCAGCATAACATTTATCATAGGCTGTTAAAACCAAGTGATTCCATTTTTCTACCAGGTAAAACAGAGTGGGGACACATGGTGCTTTTAAAATATACCCAAAAATAGTTCAGTACTCTACCTTGGGAAAAAAAAATAGAGCTTAACTCTCCTCCTCTGTGTGTGGGCTAGATTCTGTGATCTGCTTCTAGCAAGCAGAATGCACCCAAAGTGGCAGCATGTAACCTGTGAGGCCAGGGTGTAGCTGCCATGTGGTTAGGTGACACAAACAGCCTAAGGAGTGGCCACAGGGTGACATCTTGACTGCACCCTCAGGAGAGACCCTGAGTTGGGTCGGAACCACCTAGCAGAGCCACTCCCAAAGCCCCTTATTAGGAAACTAGAAGTAAGGAGTATTACTTTATGCCACTAAGTTCTAGAGAATCTGTTACTAGTAGGACTTTACTAACTACTATATGGATGGATGGATGGATGGATGGATGGATGGATGGATGGATGGAGATAACTTGTCTTGGTCACACCGATTTAGACACAGGCATGGAGCTTTGCTAGGATCACTCTAGGACACCCCCCAACCCTGTTTCAGGTCCCCCCACATCACCTGGAAACTAGCTACTGCAGCTGCTGCAGACAGGAGGCCTGTCCACTCCCAGGTCACCCCCTCCACCTGGACCTGGGCTCTCCACAGCCAGGCCAAGTCACCTACCCGAGTGCAAAGACATCTGAATGCTTGGAGAAGGGGAGCTTGTCCTCCTCTGTGTCGGGGGACAGCTGGCGGATTATCTCGGGCGCCAGGTGGCACAGCCAGCCGCTCTGGATGCGTAGCTTGTCATCACGCCTGGAGAAGCAGAGCATGGAGTGAGCCCAGGGAGGCAGCAGCAGGCCCCTGCCCCACCTCTGGACCCTGGCCTCTCTCTGCACCTTTCTCAATTAACACTGCCAGATGCTCCTGACCACAGTGTGAGGTTGAGGCCCAGAGGGAAGGCTGGGTGGAGACACTCAACACCCAACACCCAGACCATCACGGGGCCCCTCACCCTCTGCCACCCCTTTCTCCGTTTCCATTCAACAAATGTAGCTGAGGGGCTTGGTGGTGGTGGACCTGGTTGACTGCACATATAACAATGCACAAGGACCCAGGTTCGAGCCCTAGGTCCCCACCTGCAGGGGGAAAGCTTTGCAAGTGGTGAAGCAGTGCTGCAGGTGTCTCTCTGTCTCTCTCCCTCCCTATCACCCCTCTTTTCTTGATTTCTGGCTGTCTCAACCCAATAAATAAAGATTTAAAAGTACCCAAATATAGCTGATTCTCTATTTGAAGCAGCCCCACCCATTGGAGCTGGGTAGGAGAGCAGTGTCTGCCCAAGGAGTGAGCTCTCAGTCCCCACCTCCTCTGATGGCCAAGCAGGCTGCCTCTTACTGACTTGCTAGGGCAGGACTTGCAGGGCAAGGAGGGGGGGAGGAGAAGTGGGGTTGGGCCATGAGACAGTCACCTACCTGGGTTGGGGGCATGGGCAATGCTGGTAGGGGGCAAGAGCCAGGTCTGACATGGCTCCCTAGGGAGTTGGGTTGTCATGGCAATGAACCCCACGGGTGACAGACCCGAATCATTTTCATTATGGTTATTACTATGATTAATAACAGCCTGCGGGTGGCTGGGATGAACATGCTGGCATCTCCAATGACACCTTTTTTAGAAGATAGCAGAGCTGGGGAGGGGCTGGGGGAAGCCCTGGCTCAATTTGGATGGTGAAGACAACCCCACCCCACCCTCCCCACCCTCCCCAGCCCCCACCCCAATCCCCTCCTTCGGAGACCCAGTACTGCCAACACCACAGTTCTAACTGTGGGAGGGGTGCAGGAAGGCAACTAACCCTGCTGAATGTCAGCTACATCCCAGATTGCCCACCCCTCGAATCCTCATATGTCCCCAGTTGGAAGAAGAGCACCCTTGATCTCCAAAGGGAGGTATAAACTCTCGAGATCTGTTTGTAAGTCTCCAGAACCCCCGAGTCTAGATGCCTAACCCACATGACTAAGTGGACTCCTGGAGATCACTCCACTTGGGGGCAAAGTTCGAAATGCAAGCCTTTGCACCTCCGTCCCACTGGATCTTCAGTCAGCTCTGGGAGGCAGCTAGGCTAGTGTCTACCCACACCTCCACTTCACAGCGGAGCAAACTAAGTCTCAGAGAGTGAAATATGTATCAGCAAAATAAGGTTCTACTGTCTAGAAACGTGGCATTTTTTAAAGGTATCCTCCTTTTAAAAAATGGTACGTTAAGGGACCAGGAGACAGTTCACTCAGTGAAGTACATGCCTTGTTGTGCAGGAGGCCCTGGGTTTAATCCCTGGCACTGCATAGCAGTAGTATGAACTGCACTTGAGGGGGGAGGGGGCTGTGGATGATGAAGTGCTGCTGTCACCACTTTTCTCTCCCTGTGTCTCTCCCTCCTTCCTTCTTTCCCTCTTAAAAAACTAAGAATGAAATATTGGCGGTTCGAGCCCTCGACTCCCCACCTGCAGGGGAGTCGTTTTACAAGCAGTGAAGCAGGTCTGCAGGTGTCTTTCTCGTCCCCTCTCTGTCTTTCCTCCTCTCTCCACTTCTCTCTGTCCTATCCAACAACGACATCAATAACAACAATAACTAAAACAATAAAACAACAAGGGCAACAAAAGGGAATAAATAAATAAAGAATGAAATATTGGTCTGGAGGCTGTACTGCACATACATGAGCTCCTGGATTCATTCCAGGTGCCACATTTAAAAGTAGTATTAAAGTGGTAACCCCCAGTATGATGGTATTTAGAGACAGGGCCTCTAGGGAGGTAAGTAGGGTTAACTCAGGTTGTGTGGGACTCGGGCCCTTTATGAAGAAAAGGAGACACCAGGTAGTTTCAGTGCTTCTTCCTCAGCCCTAGGTGAAGAAGCACTGAGAGGGTGACTGGGGAGAGCGTCCTCAGCAGAAATGACATCAGCCAACACCTTGGCTTTGACTTCTAGCCTGCAGAACCTTGGAAAACACATTTCTGCTGTTTAAGCTGCCTGGGGGTTGGTATTCTGCTATAGGAGCCTGGGCAGGCTAGTCCACATGGTGAGGGTAGGGTGGCTATGTGTTTGAAGACTGACTGACTGACTGACTGAGTGCATGAGGACTCCTTTTCCAGGGCCTCCCTCCTGCTAGTGGACTGAGGCTGCTCCCTGCATGCACAGACTGGTCACTCCTTGCCCACAGTCACCCCAAGCTGGCCCAGGGATGCCTGATGCTCAGGGGTGTCCTCCACTCTCTAGTTGTGCTGAGTCCCATGTGTGCCCAGGCCATCGTGGTCCAGAGCAGGCGGGTGTGTGTGTGTGTGTGTGTGTGTGTGTGTGAGAGAGAGAGAGAGAGAGAGAGAGAGAGAGAGAGACATGGACCCTGCAGGGTATAGTGGATAGGAATAACAAGGCAAATCAACTAAATGGGAGGTGTCTTGGGACTCGTGGTTTCCCAAGAGCTCAGCCTCCCTGACACAGGCCCCATTCTGGTGTGTGTATGTGTGCGTGTGGGTACACTGCCAGTTAAAGGTGGCTGTGTAGTCCTTGTTTTCCCTGAAGAGTGAGGCAGGGAGAGTTCCTCTTCCTCTGAATCCTGTTGAAAGCACCTGCTAACTAGTGGAATCTGCTGGAGGGGACATCTAGAAGCCAGGTCACTAGGTGCGTGACTTCTTCCTGGGCCTTGTGGGCATACAGTAGGAGGGCAGTCAGTTGTCATGTGAGAAGCTCAGTTACCCCAAGACCTCCATGTGGTGAGGAACCCTGATGTCACATCAAGGGTGGAGAGTGAAAAGGAGGAGGAGGAAGAAGGCCAGGAGGGGAGTTGTAAGCCTCCAGCTGTTCCACCACCCTGGCCCCGATGTGAGACCAAGGATGCCCATAGTGGCTCCATCCTCAGTCTCATCTCCCTGCAGCTATGTGCGGGGCCAGGCACTGATGTCCTGGAGCCAAGTACACCTACAGGCTCCTAAGGGGTAGAACCACCTGGAACCATTGGTTGCACAACACTACATAGCCACAGGACAAAGGTGTCGGAAGCTTTGTATGGCTACTCATATGTGGCCAGAAGTGTGGGCTCCTTGTTGGGTGATGTCACCCAGGGCTTTTGGTGACCACCAGGCTGGAGTAGGAGTGAGTAAGGAGGAGGCAACAAGATCAAAGCCATCCTGCTTTTAACTTGAGCTTCCTTTCTGGCTGACACCACATGCTCTGCCCTCCACCCCCACTCTTGTCATGTCAGAAAACCAGGTAAGGAGGAAATCAGGGGCCCTGGCCCCTTGTCCCCCACTATGGTGGGGTCCAGTGGAGGAGAGAGGGAGACAGGATGTCTCTATTACATGAGGTTGGGGTGGGGGAACCTTAAAGAGCCTTGAACAAGGTTAAAGAAAACTCCTGGTGGGTCTCTTTTATAGTCTTCATGCAGAGACTTGGATTCACTGGGATGCTGCCATGCTTTCTACCAGCAAACCTGATAATAAGGGCACTCAGGAGAGAGAGCTGAGGAAGTCCTACTCCATTCTCAGGTCCACTTCCCATCGAGTTACTCATTCATTCGTTTACCGACTGCCTGCTTACTGTCTTATCTTAGATACAGAGAGAGAGTGACAGAGTCCACAGCACCCAAGCTTCCTTAAATGCTGTGGGCGCCAGCTTTGAACCTGGGTCATGCACCTAGCAAAGCAGTGAACTATTCAGGTGAGCTGTTCTGTCAGTTCCTGAGGTGCTTTCTCAGAGAGTTTAGGTGAAACTTTTTGAGTAGATTAAGATCTAGAAAAGAAAGCCGGGCAAAGAGACTCTCATGCCTTAGGCTCCAAAGTCCCAGGTTCAGTACCCCACATCACCATGAGCCAGAGCTGAGCACTGCTCTGGTAAAGATAAATAAATAAAATAAAATAAAATAAAAAAGAAAAGAAACTCTATCCATCCTCTGCTGTTACCACACCATACAGATAGATGTAAAGTTTGGGGTCCTCAAATAGATCAGGGGCTCTCCAAAGCAGTAGAGATGGAAGTAGAGAAATGTGAGTTGCCTCTCTGGTGAGTCACACTGTTTGTTACAAGATGCACAGCTGGAGAAGCCATGCAGGATTTAAGGTTGGAATGTGTCTTATAGGAGCCTGGGCAGGCTAGTCCACAAGCTGTCACAGAGGGTAGACCTGAATTATTGGTTGTTTATTTGGGATCAAGCTGTTTTTCACATGGTCACCCCAAGGCGGCTTGCTCTAGGGTGAGTGGTGGCTGAGAGTTAATTACTTAACGGTGGTTAATGATTCTCCTGGGTGCGACTGGGGAGCTATATGCAAATTAATACTAATTACTGGAGCTCAGCACAGCTACTGTTTGTAGTGAGACTGTGCTTCAGGCCCTGTGCTGGATGCTGATGTGGATAATCTTATTAGAGCCCTGAAGGACCAGGGAGGCGGCCTTCCTCAGCCCAGCCTCCTTGCAGATAAAGCAATAAGTTCTGGGAAGCTCCAAAACTTGAGTAAAGACACAGTGAATAGTGGCAAAGCCAAGCTGGGATCCCTGTGGGTCTGGCTTTCAAATCTTGGCTATTTTCTTGTCTTCTGCTATATTAAAATAAGTCAACACACAAGGAAACTTGAAATGAGGGCTCTTGGGGAATCATAACCTCCAGTGGTTGGGGTAGATAGCGAGCTGTCCAGTTAGATTCCAGGGCAAGTACTCTGCAGGATTTTGGGGAGACTGCACCTAGTAAGTGCCCTGCAAGGTTGGTTCCCTGAGAGTCAGTAGGGTCCAGGCATCAGCATTTCGCTGGCACGGCAGCCTAGCCCTGCAGCCATGTGGTCTCCACCCAGCAGTTGGCGTCACTGACTAAAAATCTGTGAGGTGACTTCAGCTCCAACCGTCATCTAACCCCCCTCCAGGCCCTTCTCACCTGCCAGCCTGCAGCACCCCGGAGATGCTGAAGAGCCCAAAGTCTGTGATCACCACTTTGCCGTTGTCATAGAAGACGTTCTTGGACTTGAGGTCCTTGTGCAGGATGCCCTTGGCGTGCAGGTAGCCCATGCCCTGCAGGAAGCAAGCACACTGAGCGTCTCCGCCCTCTAGATGCTTCTGTCCACATTCTTGGCCTTGCACTGGGAACCATGCTGAGAATCTGAGCCAGGGCCCAGTGCAAAGGGCCAGAAGTGGGGTGGCAGAGTCCCCAAGAGACAAATCTGCCACCACCCTCAGACAACTGCAAACCCACCCCACACTCAGTCTCAGAACTCTCCTGCAGGAGTCTGCTTCTCAGGTCTAATTAACCCAGGCCACTGCAGAGGGCTTCATGGTCCCTCAGAGATATGGCGAGGCCCAATCATCAAGGATGAGTAGAAGAGCCCACTGCAGGAGTCTAGTTCAAGGGTGGGCATCTAGATCTTGCTTTGCCTTGATGAGAAGGCACAGTTTATTTCTTCTTGCATCTCAGTGCTGACACTTCCAAGGGAAAATAAAAGCTTGAGTACCACTGATTAGTGAGGCACCTGCCAGAAAACACAGGACGTTTCTGTTTCAATCCCAAACACCAGCAACAATATGACATTTCCCAGATGAAGAGAGAGGGGCGGGGGAGACTGTACTGGTGGGAATGCAAGGGTTTGAAGGGTAAGAGATTTCTCACATTGAGAGATTCCCTGGGTTCTTGTTCAAGGCCAAGGGTCACGATGATGGGACCAGACAGAAAGCAGACAGCAGGAGACACTACCTCCCCCCCACACACAATGATTAGATAGATATCAGCAGAACTCTTGTTGATACATGGTTGGGCGTATATATTGCCACTAGTGTTTTCACTGGGACTTTGTGGCTGCACAGCCCTGGTGGATTCTCTTTTTTTCAGTTAGAGGGTGATAAATAGAGAAGACAAGAGAGGAGGAGGAGGAGAGAGACCACAGCACTGCTCCACTGCTTGTCAAGGCCCCCATGTGGTGACCTGAACACAGGCGCTCACATACAGCAGAGCATGCACTCAAGCAGGTGGGCAATCATCCGGCTCCTATGACTCTTTTTTCTTTGTGCCCAATCCCTTTTTTTTTTCCTTTTCTTTCTTTTCTTAGGACTCAATGCCTGCAGCACTTCACAGCTCCAAGCATGCTTTTTCTTTTCTTTTCTCTAAGTAGAGGGTGAAAGACAGAGAAAGACACAGAGAGGAGGGACAGTGCAGTACTACCCAATGCTCATGAAACTGCTTCCTTTGCAAGCACCCCCACATGGTAGCCTAGGGCTTGAACCCAGGTCCCTGTGCACACAGTGTGAGGACTCTGCTGGGTGTTACCTTCTGACCTTCTCCCTAGCATTTTTTAAGTCCAATTCAATTTATTTCCTCCCTCCCTTCCTCTTTCTTTCTGCCTGTCAGAGCCTCAGGCCTTCATGATCCCACTGCTCCTGTCAAATATTTTTCCCCCTTTATATTTCAGATACAGACAGAGAGAGACAGAGAGAGAGACACACACACACACACAGAGAGAGAGAGAGAGAGAGGGAGAGGGAGAGGGAGAGAGAGACCACAGCATCACTCCATCATTCATGGAACTTTACTTGCTACTGTGCATGGTGCTCCTATGTGGTACTGGGGGCTTGAACCCAGGTGCTCATGCATGGCAGCCATGTGTCCTCTACTGGGTGAGCTAACTACCAGCCCCTAGTCTAATTTCTTTGGAGTCCAGGTTGTTGGTCTGAAATCAGACAAGGAAATCAGGGAGGAGGCTGCAGACTGGACAGTACCTTCACAATTTCTTGGGCGATCTGTCTTGTTTTGTTGACATCCAAGACAATCTTGGAATCCCTCACCACAGAGTAGAGTGTCCGTCCCTTACAGAGGCTGCAAAAGCAAGAGGACAAGCTGGGTTAGTGAGTTCTGTTCAGATGAGGGGAGCTGCAGTTGGCAGGAGTGACACCGCTGCTGTGTCAGTGAGAAGATGGGTCTGTGGCTGGACTCAGCTGCTTCTGGGATGCTGGCTCTTTGGGGTCCTCTAGGATCTTCACCAACACCTCCAGCCTAGATCCACCATGGTTGTTTGCAGCATTCAGATGCTCCAGAAGCGAGTCCTCACAGCTGGGCAGCCACACAGAAGACAACAGCTTGTGGGGTCCTCAGACACCACTCAGACAGCCCTCCACCAGCCACCTGTCCCAGCTGCACCCGAGGGATGGCTGGCATGTGGGGACAGTGAGGACTGAACAGCAGAGTCATGGCCACTGTGCATGCTAAGTACCATCAGCCAGTGGAGCAGTGGGGCCTTTAGCCGGAGGTGTGTACAAAGTGAGAACACTCCCAGGCCAGATGCCTGTCGACATTGAGGGCTTGCAGGTGATTTTCAGCCTCACTGAATTCAGTTTTGAGGACCAGTGGTTTTGGATGACTGACAAGATGAAAAAGGACATGGCAGCAAGAGTGCCTACATGTTAACCCTTCCTACGCCTATGGTGATCCCAATTCCTGGTACACAAGAAGTAGACAATAAACACTTGCCAGAGGAAAGAGTGAATGGGTGGGTGGGTGAATGTATGTATGTATGTATGGATAGATGAATTCATTCCACATTCAGCAGAGCAATCCCAGCCCCCAGTGCCAGGGAATCCAATGCTGGCTGAACAAAGAAGGAATATGATTTGGAAAGTTAATCTCCATCCTCATTCCATGATGGGTGAGATCTGTCTTCACTCTGTGATGTGACTGCTAGTGTACTCAGGGTACTGAGTTCACTGACTTGTTATTTACTGAGCCCTTAAGTGCTAGACTTGGCTGAGGTCCTGTGGCTGAAGCTGGAACTCTGGTCCCAGAGGAAGCCTCAGTCTGAGTCGCAGCTCTGTTCCTTATTGACCGTGCACCTTTAGCTAGATTTCTTAACTTCTCTGGTGAGAAGCAAGGCACTGTCAGACTCTATGGGTTAGAACCTGGCTTGTGACCAGCAGCTGTGTGACCCTGGATGGGTGAGCTAATCTCTGAACCTTAGTACTGTTGTCCATAAAGTGAGGCTGGCAGTGCCTGGCTTACAAGTTTGCCAGGAGAGTCACTTGAAATTGGGTGTATCAAGGAGGCATCTCCCATGGATGCAGCAAATAAGTTCCCAGAGGGCAGTAAGTGACTGAAGAAACAACAATGCCCCCACACTATTGTACCTGCTACCTTCATGCTCACACCTCACATCTGTCCATCTGCCATCTTTGTGTTTCTTCATCTTTCCACCCACCTGCACACTCATTCTTGTAACTGTCCATGACCTCTGACTTAGTGTTCTCCGCCCACACAGTGAGGCTCCCTGAATGGCTGATTCACCGGGAGTCTGATGCCCCTGTCTGAAGCCCCAGCTCCTAAGCTGGTGAGAGGCAGCCCCTGTGACTCAGGCTGCCCCCTCGGCTGTCTAGGGGAAGGGGGGCTTGCTTGTTGCCTGTCTGGAGAAGAGGTGGGGACGGGGCAGCCCAGTCCTTTACACCAAGTTGACATTTAAATTTTCAAACTGTGGGCACACTCCCTCCCCTAGATTCTCTGTTCTTGAATAGCCACCCACTCTCACTACAGAGGGAGCCTGGAAAACGCCTTCCCCACTGCAGACATGGAGTCAAGCACCAGGCAGGCTTCCAAACACCCAGCCTCCTGCACCCCATCTCCACCTCCTTTTCTTTCTCTGCTTGCACTCTCCTTCCTCTCCTGGGGTCCCTGGAACCGCTGGTCCAGGTGGTGAACGGACAGGGGACACTGCTCTTGCCACAGCCCGCACACCTGCTGAGCAAAACATGTAGCACCCTGTGCCCAGCAATCCCTCCTTTGAACCCACGTGCCACAGGCATGCAGTGTCTTGTTTACCTGCAGACACACCCTAGAAGGTACCAGATCAAACTAGAACAACCCATTCATCACAGTCCCAAGCTGGAGCCAACCAAACTGCTCAACAGCAAAAACAGATGAACTAAAATGATCGGACTCTGTACTGTAAGGCACAAGATCAGGGCATCGTGAACTGTACAACCATGAATATAAACAACACAGTGCTGAGCAGAAGACGCCAGGGGGCTGAGAACACACAGAGGGCGATGATTGCATTCATACTAAGTATAAAAAGGGCCAGGCAGTGGTGCACCTGGTTGAGCACACACATTATAGTGTGCAAGGACCCAGGTTCAAGCCCCTTGTCCCCAACTGCAGGGGGAAGCTTCACAAGTGGTGGAAAAGGGCTGCAGGTGTCTCTCTGTCTCCCTCCCTGTCTCCCCTTCCTTCTTAATCTCTGTCTCTATCTACTAATAAGTAAATAAAAATAACTTAAAAATAAATAAAGTGCAAAAGCAGATAGCACTGGCCCATGTGTTAGAAGACAGTTGCTGGGGACCCCTGATGGGGGTCACGCTGGTGGTCTGTGTATTGGTACGGGAACCTAGGGGTATGGCTGCTCATCACGTGGAAATTCATCAGGCTGGGGCCAGGCAGTGGCACACCTGGTTAAGTGTACACATTACAACACACAAAGACCCAGGTTCAAGCCCCTGGTCCCCACCTGTGGGAGGGAGGGGGAAGTTTCATTAGTGGTGAAACAGGGCTGCAGGTGTCTCTTGCCCTATCTCCCACTCTCCTCTCAATTTCTCTCTGTCTCTGTCCAATAATAAATAATAAAGTAGGGAGCCGGGCAGTAGCACAGCAGGTAAAGTGCACATGGCACAAAGTGCAAGGACAGGCATCAGGATCCTGGTTTGAACCCCCAGCTCCCCACCTGCAGGGAGGGTCGCTTCACAGGCGGTAAAGCAGGTCTGCAGGTATCTATCTTTCTCTCCCCCTTTCTATCTCCCTTCCTTTCTTGATTTCTCTCTGTCCTATCCAACAACAACATAAATGCCAACAATAGCAATAACAACAAGAACAAGGGTAACAACAAGGGCAACAAAATGGGAAAAATGGCCTTCAGGAGCAGTGGATTCATAGTGCAGGCACCAAGCCCCAGCAATAACCCTGGAAGCAAATAAATGAATAAATAAATGATAAAGTAAATATTTTTTTTTAAAAAAGAAAAGAAATTCATCAGGCTGTACTCTTAGGATCTGACTCGGCCAGGGATGTCATTTTTTTTTTTTCACTTCCAGGGTTATCCCTGGAGCTCAGTGCCTGTACTACAAATCCACTGCTCCTGGAGGCCATTTTTTCCCCTTTTGTTGCCCTTTTTGTTTATCGTAGTTGTTGTTATTACTATTGTTGTTGTCATTGCTGTCATTGTTGGGTAGGACAGAGAGAAATCAAGAGAGGAGGGGAAGACAGAAAGGGGGAAAGAAAGACACCTGCAGACCTGCTTCACCGCTTGTGAAGCGACCCCCCTGCAGATGGAGAGCTGGGAGCTCGAACTGGGATCCTTATGCTGGTCTTTGCACTTAACCCACTAAATTACTGCCTGGCCCCAAAAGATCTCATTTTATGACCACAGTTGACCTAAAGCCACCAGAGAGATAAACGATAAAGCACAAGGAGGGGGAGAGGGGAAAGAAAGGCTGGAGGGGGTCGGATGGTAGCACAGTGGGTTAAGCGCACATGGCGCAAAGCACAAGGACTGGCATAAGGATCCCAGTTTGAGCCCCCAGCTCCTCACCTGCAGGGGGTCACTTCATAAGTGGTGAAGCAGGTCTGCAGGTGTCTATCTTTCTCTTCTCCTCTCTGTCTTCCCCTCCTCTCTTGATTTCTCTCTGTCCTATCCAACAACAATGACAGCAATAACAACAACGATAAAAAACAAAGGCAACAAAAGGTAAAAAATGGCCTCCAGGAGCAGTGGATTTGCAGTGTAGGCACCAAACCCCAGCAATAACCCTGGAGGCAAAAAAAAAAGAAAAAAAGAAAAGAAAAAGAAAAAGAAAGAAAGGCTGGATAACAAGGTGTCATTAGTGAAAAAACAAACAACTAAACCAAGACTGATGCCATGATTCCAGGGCTGCCTGTCTAACTGCTTCCTGGTCACGGGTGGTGGGGAGAGTGTTTGCAGAGGAATTAAGGAGTCTGACCATGCCCCACGAGGGCTCATGGGTAGCTGAGATGAAGAGCAGGGGCAGGCTACTGGTAGGTGCCCCGGGTGCTGGAAGCTCAAGTTGCCCAAGAGTGTGCCAGCCCAAGCATCCACAGCAGCTGCTCTGTGCTTAAACTTCCTGAGCAAACAATGGTGCTGTCTGCAGGTGGGCGACAAGAGAGGGGCAGGAGTGGAGGACAAAGGTGACTGCATTTTGCTGTGGTGCTTTATGAGGCACCAGACACTGGACCCAGGGCCTCACATGTGCATGGCACACGCACAGCACCAAATCCCGTTCCTGAATTCTCAGTCACCCTGTGTCCCTGTCCCACCCCTCCCACCTCACAGGTAAGGACACGGAAACCAGGGAGGTGGAGTACTATAAACCATTCATCTTCCCAATTTATAAAATCACACTTTATCAGAAAAAAGTGTGTTTTCTTCCATAGTGCTTGTTAGTTTTTGTGTTTTATTCTCCAGTAGACACATGTTACAGTAAACACAGGGTCAGGCAGTATAGCACACCAGGTTAAGCACACATGGCATGAAGCACAAGGACCGGCATAAAGATCCCTGTTCAAGTCCCAAGCTCCCCACCTGCAGGGGCGTCACTTCACAAGCACTGAAGCAGGTCTGCAGGTGTCTATCTTTGTCTACCCCTCTCTGTCTACCCCTCCTCTCTCCATTTCTGCCCTATCCAACAACAATGATATCAACAACAACAACAATAACCACAACAATGATAAAACAACAAGGGCAACAAAAAAGGGGAAAAAAAAGCCTCTAGGAGCAGTGGATTTGTGGTGCAGGCACCAAGCCCCAGTAATAACCCTGGAGGCAAAAAAAATAAATAAAATTAAAACAAACAAAACACATGTTACTTTTGTAAATGAAAACAAGAAAAAAGGCAGAAAAGAAAAAGGTGCCCCTGAGTCAAACTGAAATGGAAGCAGTCACTATGTTTATGCTACAGATAGTCTTGAGAAACACTGGCTTGGCAGTGAGCTGAAAAACAAGAATGGTCTGAGAGGAATTTCTTTTACACACTCAGCCTTGCTAAAAGGTTCTCTGCCCATGACTCTGTGTGGGCAGGGTATGTTCCTTACTTCTCTGAGTGTCTGTCTGCAGGGTTCATCACTATCTGGGTCAAGCTGCGTTAAGTCCTTACTCAGAAGCCCCAGTGCTGTGCTCTCCCTGTAAAAGTTCACCCCCACCCCCCACCAGTGAGGAAGGTGAAGCAATTTTGATTTTTAAAATGATTTGTGTGAAACATCAACTGTTGTAGAGGCTATGGGGTGAAAGGGACTCTCCTACATTGCTAGTGGAAATGTAAATTGGTTCAGTCCCTATGGAAAGTAGACTGCAGATTCATCAGAACTCTAGAAATGGACCTGCTTTATGACCCAGCAATCCCTATCCTAGGGACTTACCCAGGGAAAACAAAACACCAGTCTGAAAAGACCTTTGCACACCTCTGTTCATAGAAGCACAGTTTGTAATAGTCCAAACTTGGAAGCAACCCAGATGTACAACTGCAGATGAGTGGCTAGGTTATGGTACATACACACAACAAAGTACTATACCACTGTTTGAAACGATGAGGTCAACTCCTTTTGCAATATTGCAGTCAGAAAATGAGGTATCATGTTGAGTGAGACAAGCCAGAAAGAGAAAGACCAATACAAGTGATCTCACTTATAGGTAGAACTTCAGAATAAAGGACAGTAAGGGAGGACATAAAGTGAAACTTGGACAGGGTATGGCATATTGCACCAAAGCAAAGGACTCTGGGGAAAGAGGGTAAGGGACAGGATAAAGGGACACTGGGGTCCTGGTGTGTCTCCTAGACACCAATCAAGGGAAGATGAGAGGCTATATCTTTATGTTAAAGACTATAAACCATTAACTAGCTGTGAACTAGTAATCCCAACATTTAAAAAAAATGATCTATGTATCTGGTAAGAGGAAAGGGAGCAGACAGATGAACAGTCAGGAATAGGTACACATCACCACACTGAATGGCTGTGGTCCTTCTGCCATGAGGAGCCTGGAAGACGGTCTGAGAGGGACAGACAACGGCCTGGTGTGCAGGGGGGGAGGGGGTTCCTACAACCTTCTACATGGGGGTTCAGCCCACTTAAGACCTACAGGTCTGGTCTGACCCTTGGTGGAGGCAGACAGAGAGGAGGGGCTGGGGAGGGAGCCTCCTGCCTTCCTGGGGGATGCTGGGAACTTAGCTAAACAATGAGCCTGCCTGGTCACTGTGTGGGAGAGGGACAAGCAGAAATGTCTAGCATGCAGGTTGTGCATTAATGTTCATCCCCTGTGTGGAAGAGACGGAGAACATGGCGCAGAAGAGAAATGGAATTTTCCCAAGGTTGTGCTTGGAGCTGTGTAGCTCATATTGAACCGAGACTTGTCTGAGGGTGAATCCTGTGTCTGCAGTCATGCTGCCTCTGGGAAGAGTTAATCCCATTCCTTGAGCCTTCCTGTGAGCACTCTGCCAAGGGTCTCATTTCATTCTAGCCTCAACCCTGTTTGGGAGGTGTTGTTCCCATTTCACAGATGGGGAGCCTGAGACTCAGAGACAGGAATCATTTGCTAGACTCATGCAGACAAGACACAGGAGAAAGGACAGTCGCTATTCTCAGTCAACTTCACATCAGTGTCTTGGTTTTTTTTTTTGCCTCCAGGGTTATTGCTGGGGCTCAGTAGCTGCACCATGAATCCACCGCTTCTGGAGGCCATTTTTTCCTCCTTTTGTTGCCCTTGTTGTTGTAGCCTTTTTGTGGTTATTATTGTTGTTGTTGATGTCGTTCGTTGTTGGATAGGACCGAGAGAAATGGAGAGAGGAGGGGAAGACAGAAAGGGGGAGAGAAAGACAGACACCTGCAGACCTGCTTCACCACCTGTGAAGTGACGCCCCTGCAGGTGGGGAGCCGGGGGCTCGAACCGGGATCCTTCTGCCAGTCCTTGCGCTTTGTGCCACGTGTGCTTAACCCGCTGCGCTACCTCCCGACCCCCCAGTGTCTTGTTCGTAACTGCTCAGCTCCACTACTTCTTTTGGATGTAGGAGCCTGGGGCTGCAGGATGGAGGAACATTTTCTGAGGCCCCTGAGATGAGCTTTGTGTTCATTTCAACCTTACGAGAGAGCTTGTGGCAACCTCACCAGAGGCCATTCTTTTGGCAAGGAGGCGAGGGGAGGGTGACAGTAAGCTGCCCAGGGTGTAAATGTAGAGATGGGTCTGGGTCCAGTGTCCCCAAAGGCCTGGCCTTGCCACTGCTGCCCCCCTCGTCTAGGAAGGCCCCCAGGCCGGGTTACTCCAGCACATGGCCAGCCAGTTCACTGTGCACACTGCTCAGGCCCTTTGGATCCCTGCAGACACACAGGCTTCTAGGTTGCAGTGACCCACCACAAGTGACATTCTTATTTTGTTTCACTTTTTTTCAGATAGAGTCTGAGAGGCCAGGGTGGGGGGTGGGTGGGGGTGGGGGAGGCAGGTGAGAGGGAGAGAAGGGAGAAAAGGCTACAGCACCAAAGCTTCTTTTAATGTGGTGTGGGCCAGGTTCAAGCCTGGATCACACACATGGCAAAGCAGTGCTCTATTCAAGTGAGCTGTTTTGTTAGTTCCACAGCCTTATTTCAAATAGTCTTTAAACTAAGACGGGTGCTAACATCTTTGAGTAACTCAGGGGACAGGAAGCTGACTTGGAAGGTAGAGCACATGCCTTGCGTGCTGACACCCCTGGCATTGAGGGAGCACCAAGGACATAGAAAAGTGGAACTCTATGGACGGTGGGGTGGTGCTTTGGTGGCTCCCTCCCTCTCTCACACTTGTTCTTGGTCAAAGGGCCAAGAAGCAACCTCTATTTCTCTCTCACTAGAAGTATATATATGATTTTTTCCCCAATAATACCATCTTGTGACATGTGAAATGTTCTATAAAAGTCAAATATCCACATTCATAAATGACACCTTCTGAGTCATGAAACCTCCCTTTGTTTGCTGTTGTCTGTGGACATTTTAGCTCCTCAAAGGAAGAGTTCAGTGGCTGTGACAGAAACAAGTGGTAAAACCAAAAATATTTACTGACTGGCCATTCACAGATAATGCTTGTGGGCCCCTATTCTAAGAAATTGGGGTGGTGTAATCAAAGTTGACTTCTAGAAATAAAAGGAGATTGACAACACAGAACCATTCTCTTCTACACTGGGAACTAGGTAAGGTTAAGGCCAAGTGGATTTCCCATTCATTCATCTCTTTACCCAACCAACTATGCATGGACCCACACTCTCAGAGTTCCAGTCTGTTGGGTGCTGTGCTAGATATAGGGGAACTTGCCGTATATAACTAAGTACTGGCACCAGTCGCAAGCATAGGGACAGAGCTCTGTGTGGACAGTTGAGCTAAGGAGGGAGAAGAGGGCTGGGGCCAGTGTACATGCAAGCTGTGCTACAGAGCAGTGGGACAGGCTGAGTCCCAGCCGCCACCCCACACAGAAGAGGGCAGCAATGAAGGAAACACCACAGCCACACACCCTGATATGGGAACACAGGCCAAGTCCAGGCCACACAATTTACTCACTGCCCCTTCCTCAACCACAGCTCTCTCCCTAAACCCCTCCACACACTCTGAGCCTTCCCAGGGGACCTTGAGGCATGAAATTAGTTAGACAAATGTTCACACAAGTGAGACAAATCTCCAAACTGCTTTACAATGCTTTCCTTGTGGACCACCATGGGGCAGTGGGGGTGGGGGAGGTGCGAAGATCACTGCAGTCTTTGCACAGGTCTGTGTGCACTGTGCTTCTGCCCCCATCAAGTTCTATCTTACCAAATAAAAGACAGAAAGTTAAAAAAAAAAAAAGGCAGCAGGAGCAGTGGATCTGTTGTGCAGACACTGAGCCCCAGTGATAAACCTGGTGGCAATTAAAATAAATAAACAAACAAATAAATGTTTATAAAGCTAAGAATTTTCCCCCAAATCTCAATTTGTATCTCCCCACTGCATTTCCAAAGAAACCGTAGATTAGAAGGTGGAAAACTCCAGGATTTCCTTGTTAACCAAGGAAAGATTTTTTCCTGGTGTCTATAACCTGTGCCTCTGCTGGCCTAATAGCCCCCACAAAAAACAAACAAACAAACAAACAAAAACCAGTGTCTTTTGCAGAGAAAGCCAGAGGGCTGGGCCAGTGTGTGTCTGCAAGCCAGGAGCTTCCCTGCAAGGCTGTGTTACACAGCCATGTGAGGAGAATGTAGGAAGGACATAAACTAGAATAGCCATTACATATACCCCCACCCCGAAGAGGGACGGAGAAAAATCAGACACGGAAGTGTTCTAGGAATCCTGATTCCTTTCAGCAGTCTCGGCAAAGAGCAGAGAAGAGAGAGGACTTCTCAGGGAGGCAGTAATGGAAAGTCTGGAATGTGGAGCTGTCTAGAGCTGGCTTCCAGACTCAGTCCTGACGTCTGTAGTTATGACCCTCTGGCAGGCTTCTTAAAGCCAATGCAGGGGACAAACCCAGCTCTTGCTCACAGATCTGGGGATTAATTAGAAAAGTTCTGCATGGAAGAAACCATGCCATCCGCTCAAATTCTGCTGCCTATTGCTTCTCCTCAGTGTCCCCTCCCCTGCCACATCTCCCAGTGTTTTTCTAGGAGACACTGGACCTGGTCAATGGAAGCCCACTGCCAACTCTGTAGTCTCTCTTATCTGTATCACTATGTGAGGTCCTGTGATGCCAGGACAAATGTTTGGTGTCTCTAAGTGGCTGAATAGATGACAGCTATTCTGCAGAACTGCCCAAACTTCACAGGAGTGAAAGAGAAACTGAGGGTTTAGGGTTGCTTGTCACTGCAGTATAACTCTGTCCTACCTCAACTAATGGAACGTAGAAAGAGGTTCACACCTGCACCACAGAAAGCACACAATTAACAACAGCTTCCATAGCTGACTGAGGACGTCAAAATACCATGAAGTGAGGCCAGAGGAAGATACTTATCCTTAAAGAAATGCACACTAACACAACAATACGCCATCTCACACATGTGAGAACATCCTATATAAACCAAACAGGAAACAAGTGTTGGTGTAGGTGTGAAAAAGGAACCCTGTTACACTACTGGTTGGAATGTAAATTGGTGCAGCTCCTATGGGAAACAGTATGGCGAGTGCTTAAATATAAATGGAAATACCTTATGATTCAGCAGTGAATATGTACCACTCTTAGTTCTATATCCAAGGGACATGAAAACACTATTTGGAAGAGACATATACACCTCTATATTCATGGCTGCACTATTCACAACATATCAAAGAGGAAAGAAACTTAAAAGCCCGTCTTAATGTAGATGTCTACATAAAGAAGTTATAGGAGGGAGCCGGGTGGTAGCGTAGCAGGTTAAGCACACATGGCGCAAAGCGCACAGACCAGCATAAGGATCCTGGTTTGAGCCCCCGGTTCCCCACCTGTAGGGGGGGTCGCTTCATGAGCGGTGAAGCAAGTCTATAGGTGTCTATCTTTCTCTCCTCCTCTCTGTCTTCCCCTCCTCTCTCGATTTCTCTCTGTCCTATCCAACAACAATGAATAATAACAACAATAATAACAACAAAGATAAACAACAAGGGCAACAAGAAGGGAAAATAAAAGGCTCCAGGAGCAGTGGATTCGTAGTGCAGGCACTGAGCCCCAGCAATAACTCTGGAGGCAAGAGAAAAAAAAAGAAGTTTTAGGGTATATATTCAATGGAATACTACTCTGCAGTTAAAAAGTGATGAAACTATAATGCTGTGACAAAATAATGTAACTGGAGGTAATTATACTAAGAGATTAATGACAACTACTAATGTGGAATACAGAGGACTAAAGCAAATGAACTCACACACACACACAGTAACCACATTCTCTGATTTTGTGAGAACCATAGTGGTTAATAGAGGGAGGGAAGGCATATAATTTGAGTGGGTGTAGTATCTCTCTTTCTTTTATCATTTTGCACACCACTGTTAGATCGCTAATACTGAAAAACAATTGAGAAGAGAGAAATGGAGTAGGGCACCAAAGGAAAAATCTCTTGAGTTGAGGGCAAGAGTGGAAGTTTGGCTTCACTTGGGTGGGGTGGGGGGATGAGACACAGTCTTTTGGTGGTGGGAATGGTGTTTATGTACACTCCTATTAATTTGTAGTCATATAAATCACTATTTAATTAATATGAGAGGGGAAAAATTAATTGAATGTCTCAAACTTTTTAAAGCACATACCATAGGCTGAGTCTCTGATATGCTGACTCCCTTAAAAGCTTAGACCAGGAAGAATAGAAGCAACCGGTGGCACAGCTATAGAAAAATCATGTCAAAGGACATAAATTATGGTGAGGGTGTGTATGATACAGCAAATCCTAACAAAGGGATTTCTCAAAGTTAACCCAATTGCCAAATAATGTGATTATAGCAATCACTATCGATTGCTTTCTTAAACCCTAAGACAGCAGGAACCTCCCACTTCCACTATACAGCCTATATTCCCCCCAGTCCTGGAACCTCTAGGGTGGGGGTCACTTTCCAGCATGCTTCTCTCAAGTCATACCAAATGATATTGCATCTGCAGATACCAACCTAATCAACGTAACAAGTACCACCTCAGCATGCTTCACTTCAGACTGTGTCCAGAGACATCAGGCGTGGAATGTCAACCCTTCAACCTCAATACTTGGACCCTTCCTTTCTATAGGATTCTCTAATTCCACTCACTTCCTAACAAAATCCCAAAACCTAGATATAGACCAGGTCCTGTGAGATAGAGCATATGTTCACACATATCTATAAATTAGGGCAAAATATATACCTGAAAGCAAAAGTACACAATAGTCTGCATTGAGTCAGTATCAAGTTCATAATGAAATAGTGTCTACTTAGACTTAGATACCCTCCTCACCTATTTCCAATTACACTTCCCTCACTGACTCCAAAGCTAACCTTACCAAAGCAAGAACTGCAAACGCTGAATAAGGGCAAGAGACTGGCATACTTTAATGATGACTATCAGGCCACCCCATCAGTTGGGGCCCTATTCGGGGAGTCCTGAGATTCCCAAGCAGACATGACAGGCCTAGACCTCGAATAAATCTCTATCAGGAACAACACAACAGACCCCTTTGTGGGCTCCCATAGGACCTTGCCTTCAACATGGATCAACAACAGCAGAGAATGTTCCGTCCTCCGAATGGAGGCTGGACAACATACTCTATGTTCCACCTGAGGAAGATGAGTCCTGAAACTGAGGCAGCTTGGAACGTTCCTACTCAGGACCACAGAATGTGAGTTCAGATCTACAGGGATCTATATGGGCCCCAGATCACATCAAATCGATGGAATTTACAGTCAAAAATATTTATTCACCTTTCCCATATTTGGGAGCTACTCTCTTCCTTGGCACAGATTCCTGGTCCTTTTTCCAGCCATGACATCATCTCCCCAGATAATAACTTGGATCCACCTGCATATCAGTTTCAGGTTCGGGAAAAAACAAATAAAGAAAAAACTAGTATAGTCATGGTCCTTTTGGAATATAACTCAAATATGCCTACTAGCTATCTACAAAATGGAGACCCCCCCCAACTCTTCATCTGCACTATTCCAGACTTTAGGTTCATGATTAGCAACTTGTTTGGCTTTATATGTTAACTCTCTTTTTAGTCACCAGGTTCCAGATGCTACCATGATACCAACTAGACTTCCTTGGACAGACAACCCCACCAATGTGTCCTGGAGCCCACTTCCCCAGATTCCCGCCCCACTAGGGTAAGAGAGAGACAGGCTGAGACTATGGATCAACTTGTCAACACCCCCCCCCCCCCATGTTCAGTGGGGAAGCAGTTACAGAAGCCAGACCTTCCACCTTCTGAACCCCACAAAAACCTTGGGTCCATACTCCCAGAAGGCTAAAGAATAGAGAAGCTGTCAGGGGAGGGGATGGGATACGGAGTTCTGGTAGTGGGAATTGTGTGGAGCTGTACCCCTCTTATCCTACGGTTTTGTCAATGTTTCCTTTTTATTAAAGAGAGAGAGAGAGAGAGAGAGAGGGAGAGAGAGAGAGAGAGAGAGAGGTAAAACACAGTGCTATAAATAAGACTAAGCTACTGGGGCTAGGGTCAAGTTTCTACAACAAACACTGCCAGGGAAGCCGGTCTGGAGGAGTTTTCCCTGGTGGTGGAGAAGTGAGATTCTACCCCAAATGCCTGTAGACACCTTCATTTGTACATAACTGGGCAGTGATTTCACGCCAGCAGAGGCGAATGGGACTCTGTGCTCAGTGAGATTGAATTGCATGTTTTTGTTAATAGCTTTCTCCTGCTTCTCACAGATAGAAAACGAGTCACCCCAGGGATGTGACCTCACCTCTCAAGCATTTAAAAACAGAAAATAAATGTCCAAAGAGATTAAAAACACAGGTTCTGCGCCCCAAGAGGTTGTCATGTGACAATGCTGTATCTTCATGGGGAAGATGAAAACTCAGTGTAATCCTATTACGAATATTTCCATTAGTCACCAAGCCTCACCTTGGTAATCTGTTTCAATTCAAAGTCCTGTCATTCCCCAAAACCCAATTTAGAAGGTGCAGGAACAAAATGTTAAGTTTGTTCCAACTTCTCAGAGACAGGCAAAAAAAAAAGTTGCTCAAGTTCATTTGGGGTTCTTTTATATTTTTCCTTAAGCTTGAGAATTCCTTCCCAATGTTGGCCCAGAATAATCTTGTGCTTCCAGGTCTCCTTAAGTTGCAAAGGCATTCTGGAGTTTATAAGCAGAGTTTCTAGCCAAGATGGGGAGTTCTTATATAGAAAAGGCCCAGTCATGCACCTAGGGGTGCTCTGGGGAGATTGGTGGGACTGGGTGTCCAGGCCTTGGGCTGGAGTGTATACAAGGAAAGTTAGGACTTAGAGAACATTCACTCTATACAGGTGAGGCCAGCTCCAGACCTTATGGTGGTCCTCACACTACCTCACTAGCAGTGTGGATGCCATCACATCACTCCAGTCCCACTGCAAGTGGGACGATGTGTCCCCATTATACCAGGGTTCAGAGTTAACCCAAACTTGGGAGCCACTACATGGTGAGAGTGCTCCTGCTCCACAGAGACCTGAACCCAGACATGCTGCTTGTTTTCTTCTGTTTCTCATCAGCTCAAAGTTGAGTGAAAACCTAGGCAGGTAATAAAACTTCTTGGCATCCACTCTAGACTGAACGCCTGTGTCCCTACCTCAAATTCAGATGTTGAAACCTGTTCCCCAGAGTGATTGTAGAAAGTGGGGGCCTTTGGTAGGGCGGGGCCCTCAAGGAATTGAATTAGTGCCCCTATAGAAAGAGGTCCTAGGGGTAGATAGCATAATGGTTATGCAAAGAGATTCTCCAAAGTCCCAGGTTCAATCCCCTGTATCACCAGAAGCCAGAGCTGATCAGTGCTCTGGTGTAAAAAAAAAATTCCTGAGAGATTCCTGGTCCTTGCCAGCATGTGAAGTTACAGGGACTTGATGGCCACCAATGAAACAGGAAGTGAACTCTCAACAAGACACACCAAGTCACCCCAACCTGGCATGTTATTACTATATTTATTTATTTAGTCAGAACACTGCTCAGCTCTGGATTGTGGTGGTGGCAGAGATTAAACTTGGGACTTCAGAGTCTTGAGCATTTATTTAATTTATTATTTTTTTCAAAACCCTTGTGCTATCCCCCCCCCCCATCGCCCTCTGTTTGTGGTATTTTGTTATAGCAGCTCAGAGAGACTAAGACTGAGCCTGAACAAGCATACCTTTCAGGGTGGCTGTGAGCAATCAACAACATGAAGTAGATATGATAGAATCAGAACAATGTCTGCTACATGGCCAGGCCCAAGAATCCCCTGCTCTTATGTTCTGATAACTCATCCCCAAGGGTTGAGAGGCTTTACATGATCCTGTCTACTGGACCATGTCCCCTACTAGTAGTACTTGTTCTAACTCAACTAAGCTACTGCTGTGTCCGAAAGAAAACTCCTTTTTCTCTGACATTCTTGTTTTTATTTACATTGACCCACCCATAAAGGACATTGTTCTTCCATCCCCCATTTCTTCCAGAATGTATTATTTTTTCAGAAACAAGTCTGTTCAAATAGTTTATTCTCTGGGAAATGGGTCACCTCAGCATGTGGTGAGGTCTCTTCACACCCTTCAAACAGCTCTGTTCTACCCCATCTTCCCTGGTATAATAATCACTGAATTTCTAGCCTCCGCTGGGTGGGTGGATGAATGGATACATGGATTATCAGCAAAACTGTTTTTGAGATTTGTGGTGATGGACACCGGCTTTGAGCTTCTGTGACTGGAAAGAGACCTTCATAGTTGACACATATGCTAACATACAGGACCAACAAAACATCATCTCTCTTAAAGTAAGGAGGTAAACGTCAAGGTGTTCAGATGCAATTTAATACATTATTTCATTTAGGCAGTCCAGAAGAATCAGACTGTGGGTTTTATTGGTTCTCCATATTATAGGTTAACATTCTTTTTGGCAGCTTAAAAATAACATTTCTCTCGCAGTCAATATCTCTTTCTCACTTAGCAAATATTGATTCTCCCCCCCTTGAATTGTCAATTTCAGGTTATGACTTCTATCCCTGCTTGGTGTGTGTGTGTAAGAGGGTCTGCCTGCTGTAGAGGTTCAGAAATGTCATCTTCTTGTCAGAACAGCTCTCTGTTGTCCACGGGCCTCACTACCCCTTCTGCATACAGCTTCAAAGACTGCAGTGGGGATGGGAGGAGGGAGTGGGGGGGGGGAGTGGGGGAGAGGCAGACCCTGGCTTTTCCTCCTACAAGAGCAGAAAGCAGAGAGAGGCCCAGGAGACAACTCATGGGACTCAGAGTGAAACACAGGCCCAGCGCTCCCTCAGTGAAGTTAGCCAGGAACATTATTTAACACTCTGGCCTCAATTTCCTTATCTGCAAAATACAGGTGACAATGCCATCCTCATGAGAGGCCAGGAGATGCCCAGGTAGGAGCTCGAGCTCTACCATTACTCATATCTCTTTCTTTTTCTGAGTCTCATTGCTTCATCCATAACCTGGGTTGAATGAACCTACCTCACATTAATTCATTAATTTTGCTGTACAGGGCCCAACACAGAATCCCATTGCTTTGTGTGGACATTTTTCATCTTTTTTAATTTAAGACACAGAGGGAGGGAATGTCAGAGAGAGGGCAACATGCCACATCCCACTCCGCCATCCAGAGTGCCCCCAGATGGTATCAGGACTCAGACCTGGTGCTCTGCACATGGTAAGGCGTGTGCTATTCCCTGAGCCAAATTTCTTTCACTTCTGAAAACTAAATCAGATAATACACTTCCAGTGCTTCTTGCTTTGCCTGATTCACAGAGGCATGATACCATTTCTTTCCATCCTCCCTTGAAGTAGCCAGCAAAAGCATGGATTCATATAATAGGCTCCCACAGCTAGATGGACAGTTTGGGCCTCCAGTCCCATGGGAGAGGCAGATATGAGAACACAGATGTATAAGCCACTAACCATGGGTCCTTGACTTGTGAAATGGGAACAACAGTTCTCTGGGGGTTGCGGGAACTGGGAAGTGATCACAAACTATTCAAGTGAAAAGGTGTTCTCGGGGGTCCTGGAACCCAGCAAGTACCCTAAACGTGAATGATCATTCTCATCACTCCCACTCTCTGAGTAAGAATTACTCCAGGGTCAGCTTACTAGCTCACCTAGATACTTGCCATATGCCCAGCCCATGATTAGCCTGGTCCCCACTGCCCTGGAGGAAGACTTGGTGCTGTGTCATCTCTTCGTCTCTGTCTTTCTGTATTTCAAAAAGCCAGCCCAGCGTGGTAAAGTCCTGGCAATGACAAAACAAATAACACAAAACCTCCTATCACCACAGCTTCTGCTACTCTTTGAAAACTGACTTCTGTCTCAGGGAGTCATGTGGTTGTGGGGCTTTGTTGGTCAGCCTTGGCCAAATACCAGCAGTGATGTGAGCAGTCAATTGTTGAGTGCAAAGAGTACCTCAGTCATCAAAGACGTATACCTGAACTTTGTTACTGTGCTAACTCTCCTCTCTGACCTTGATAACTCAAGCCCAGCCTACACTTTTTAGGAAAGGAGCACACAGAGCTGGAACTACATGGGAGCCCATCAAATTCTGGGTCCCTGTTGCCCCACTTTTCTAATCACCAGAAGCACACAGCTGTTCCCAATCTTAGATCCATGATGGAATTATCTGGAGTAAAAAATCCAACATCCAGGGAATCGGGCGAGCAGTAGCACAGCGGGTTAAGTGCACGTGGTGCGAAGCACAAGGACTGGAGGAAGGATCCCGGTTCGAGCCCCTCGGTTCCCCACCTGCAGGGGAGTCGCTTCACAGGCAGTGAAGCAGGTCTGCAGGTGTCTGTCTTTCTCTCCTCCTCTCTGTCTTCCCCTCCTCTCTCCATTTCTCTCTGTCCTATCCAACAATGATGACATCGATAAAAACAACAATAACTACACCAACAATAAAAAAAACAAGGGCAACAAAAGGGAAAATAAATATATACAAAAAATTTAAAAAAAAAACCCAACACCTGAGCCCCATTCCAGGTCAGCTGAGTTAGCACTGGGGAGAGAAGGGTGGAGCCCTGGCATGGATAAAGTAATTTTGGGATACATTGGAACACTACTCTGCAATCAAAATGGACATGAATATAGGTGAACCAGTCCCAGGTTCAATTCCCAGCACCACCGTAAGTAACCTAGAGCTTAACAGTACTCTGGGGGTGGGGGGGTGGGCAGGGATGGGGAGGGCACAGAACCTTGGTGGGCAGATGGGGTAACTTACATGCACTATGTGTGGGTGCAAAAATATACCTGAAATCTAATAATTTATAAAACCAATGTTAAAACACAAATTCAAAATTTTAAGGGAAAAAAAACAGGGCTCCCTGGGTTATTCTAACTTGAACACTGAGAACTTCTGAGACTGCTCCTCCTGATGTAAGAAAGGAAAAATACATTTCTCTTATTTTCACCAAAGTTCATCTGAAAAGTCATTTGTCCCCCCACCCTCTACACACACACACACACACACAAACTTTAAAAAAAATTTTTTTTCTTTTATTTCTTTTTTTTTTTTTTTCCCTCTAGGGTTATTGCTGGGCTCAGTGCCTGCACCATGAATCCACTGCTCCTGGAGGCCATTTTTCCCCCTTTTTGTTGCACTTGTTGTTGTAGCCTCCTTGTGGTTACTATTATTGCCATTGTTGATGTTGTTCATTGTTGGATAGGACAGAGAGAAATGGAGAGAGGAGGGGAAGACAGAGAGGGGGAGAGAAAGACAGACACCTGCAGACCTGCTTCACCGCCTATGAAGCGACTCCCCTGCAGGTGGGGAGCCGGGGGCTCGAACCAGGATCCTCACGCTGGTCCTTGCGCTTTGCACCACATGCACTTAAGCCACTGCGCCACCGCCTGACCCCCAATTTCTTCTATTTCTAAGGCACTTTTCCATTCTGGTTTCTCTACTTGAAACTCATGGGGGACAGGGATCAAATGAGGAAGATCACTCTACAGATGGGGAAAGTGAGGCTCACAAAGTCCACTTGACTTGGCTGAGACCACCAGGCACCAAAATGGGAAGCCAAACTCCCACCTCCAAGTCCAGGAAGCGACCTTCAACCAAAAGGCTGAGAGCTCTGAGACCTCAAGGAAAGCTACAACTACTTGTGTCACACAGGAAGTACTAGGGATCTGGGTCTGACACTCCCCCTCCCACACGGATTTCTACTCAAGCTTGCTGGATGTCCAGTGGCCTAATACTAAAACAATGACACACCAATGAACACTGGAGCTGGATGCAGCAGGAGAGAGGGCAGGATGTGCTCCTAAGAGAGGGGCCAGGGTGAGGTACAGAGGTTTCTGGAGCCTCAAGGCAGGGAACAGCCAGGCTGGTGGGTGTCCCTCTGTCAACAGCAACCCTGCCGCTTGGCTTTCTTGAGTGGGCTAGACCTACCCGCTGTGATCTCATCTGAACTACTGTTCTGTTTAGCAAATATTTTCACTGTAAATAACAAATAAGTAAACTCAGGCCTGCCACTGACAAATGATTAGGAGCTGGGAGTTAATGGGGCAGAAAGCAGGCATCGAACAGCCCTGCCTTTGGCTCCAAAGCCACCACCCTAATGACTGCCT
Source organism: Erinaceus europaeus (assembly GCF_950295315.1). Taxonomy (NCBI): domain Eukaryota; kingdom Metazoa; phylum Chordata; class Mammalia; order Eulipotyphla; family Erinaceidae; genus Erinaceus; species Erinaceus europaeus. The sequence continues at coordinate 8,728,253 of NC_080167.1, read as the reverse complement.
TGGAAACTGTGCTCAGAGCCTCCCGCCACACTGCCCAGGGCTCTCTCTTCCACTCGTGTTCAAAATGGACATGAAGCTTTCAGCTTCCAAGACTGTCAGCACAGAGCTCCACGCCGTAGAGAACCAGGGGAGGAAGTTATCATGGAGGCAGTGCAACTCGGGTTCTCCTGGCCTTGCTTCTTCCCTTTTCACTAGTGTGATCAGTGTGTTCTTCCTCTCTGGGGATGGGACCCATAGTTCACTTCCACGATGCACCATCTGATGAAAGTTCCACCTCCTGGTCCTCCTGCAGATGTTTCTTTGAATCTGGCACTAACCCAGTGACACTAGGATGATATGGCCCACAGCCTCCCCACTCCACTCTGCCAACTGGCCCTGCTAGATGTGACACACTGACTCCAGCACATCCCAGAAGAGACGTAATTTACAGCTGCTCACTCCTAGCACCTGCTGTGGCTAACTGAGCAAAGGCTGCTACATCTATTTCCTGAATGGCTAAAGGGCTAGAAAAATGGCAAGTGGGTGGATGGATGCTTCAAAAGAAAGACAGGAAAGTAAATGGATGAATCAATGAATAGATGGGAAGGTAGCTGAGTAGGTGGATGCTGGATGGACGGATGGAAAGACCGATAGGTGGGTGGATACTGGGCAGATGCATGGGAGACAAGACAGGTTTGGGTTGGTGCAGGTGTGCGCAGAAGGAAAGATGGGTGGGTCTATGAAGGGGAGTAGGGAGTATAAGTGGGATGGATGGATGGACAGATAGATAAATGAATAGGTGAATGGATAGATGGATGGGTGGATGGATGGATATTCTCTCCAAAGACTTTAGCATGGGTCAAGCAAGCCCAGACAAGGGAATAAATGACCCAGTTAGAATAAAGTAAGTAATGTTACAGTCATTTCATAAAGAAACTGAGAGACAGAAAGGTTAAAGGTTGCTCTGAGGTCACACAGACACAGAGGAATAACTTGAACTCTTGGCTCCTTCCTCCCTCCATGCCCTTTCCTCACTGGACCCAGTGTCGGAAGTCAGGCCCAGGCCCCTGGAGACTGGGTGAACACTAGTTTTTATTCTCTGCACTGTGGCAGGGTGGTGAGATAAGCGCCAGGGTGTGGCAGTTTTAATGCTGAGAGCAGGAGAGAAAGGAAAGAAGGCAGCCAGAGAGCAGGGTTCCTGCAGGAGGAAGGGCTGCAAGGCCAGACAAGCCTAAGAAACAGGCTTATTAGGAGAGAAAGATAACCCACTGGGTTCAGTTCTCAGAGGCTTTGGTTTCTGGAAGCCAGATCAGCCCTTCCTGACAAGACCTAAGATAGTCCTCAATCATCTACAAACACTTCTGAGCTAGTCTGCCCAGATGCCTTCATGTGTGCCTCCAAGTCCCCAGGGCTGTGATAATAACTGCCTTCCAGGGACTGGTTTCTGCTGGGAAATTTCTGAAGCTGTATGTGACGCCTCCCTTGCCTTTGAAGAGATTTCATCTGTCCCTTGCTCTGCGTTCCTCTGGGTCTTTTGAACACCTAGAAGAAATGAAATCCTCTTTTGAAGAAGACTCAGAGACAAAACTTTTAATTAAAGGCAAGAATAACTTCTCAATCACAAGACGGTTTCTGTCAAAGGGAGAAGATGACAGAAGGGCTGGGGCAAGGGGACCCCACTTCTCATTAGCCAGTCACAGCAGAGAGATGGACGGTCACTGCCCTGGAGACTACTTTCAGGCTTCAGCCCCAAGAAGGGGAGGGGCTGGTTGTCTTCACCCCCCCCCCACTTATGGTTCCCATTTTGTCATTTTATAATTTTAATTTTTAAAAGTGTGTGTGTGTGTGTGTGTGTGTGTGTGTGTGTGTGTGTGTGTGTGTGTGTAATAGAGCTACACTCAGTTAAGGCTGGGGATGAATCTAGAGCCTCAAGTATCCAGAGCATGCACTCTACCTGCTGAGCCACCTCGCTGGCCACAGAGACTGGGCTTTAAATCCAGGTCACTGTCACCTGCCAGTTCAATAAGAAAGTTCTCTTCACCAGGAAGTGCTTATGTATACCTGCTCTGACAACAGCAGACCCGGTCCCCACCCCACCACCCCACCACCCCACCACCCCACCTGGCAGTCAGAGGGCTTAGACAGAATACCAGACATGCGGCTAATTCTGCATAATGATGATTATTATTACTCTAACACAAGATTTTAAAACTATCCTCTATTTCTCTAGTCCTGATCATTTTAAGAAAGGCTTTCAGCTTCACCATCATTTGTTCCTCCTAACTACTCAAAAATATATACTCATAGTCTCTCTAAAGTTCAGAGAGGTGAAGCAGTTTCTCCAGGGCAAAACAGCCAGCAATTGACAAGGTTAGAATATTCAGCTCAGACTTGACAAGGTTAAATTACTATCCAGTGTTCTTCCTATTGCAACGTAGGACGATGGCGTTATGACACCTTTGTTGAGTGTCCAGGGTGCAGGGATAGTAGTAATGACAGCTACAACGACTGCAACAAATGCCAACATGCACATAGAAAGATGTGTAGGCATTCTTAGTGCCTTCTGTGTACGAACTCAAGCCTCACAGCAATCTTACACAGTAAGGACTGTTATTCTGTTCAGATGCATAAACTAAGGCCCAGAAAGGTCAACAAACTAATCATTACAAAAATCTGCCCCAATTTTTTCCCTCAGATTCAGACAACAGGTAGATCAAGCACTTCCAGGAAGGCTACTGGTGGCCATAAGTTTGGCCTTCCTCATCACCCCCAGGTCAGACAATGGGGGGTGGGACACACAAGAAACTTGACTTTGATACAGAAGGACTTGTTCTTTTTTTTTTTTTTTTTTCCAGTTTAAAATGTCCACTTGGGACCTAGTGGGGATTGTATTGTTATGTGGAAGACTTGGAAATGTTATGCATGTACAAACTATTGTATTTACTGTCAAATATAAAACATTAATTCCCCAGTAAAAATATTTTTAAAAATGTCCACATGGGGGGAAATTTCCATAAACTTTACTTTGTACCTAGTGGTAAGAGATATGAAAGTGTTCTTTTTTTTAAAATTTTTAAAAAAAATTTTTTATTTAAGAAAGGATTAATGAACAAAAACATAAGGTAGGAGGGGTACAACTCCACACAACTCCCACCACCCAATCTCCATATCCCACCCCCTCCCATGATAGCTTTCCCATTCTCTAGCCCTCTGGGAGCATGGACCCAGGGTCGTTGAGGGTTGCAATGAAAGTGTTCTATGACACTCATCTGGAGTCCCCAAAGGATATTCAAACAAAGAACTAGCATCATCTTTGCGGAACCACAGTACAGTGTGTGTATGTGGGGGCGGGGATGTTAAGGCTCAAGCTTGGGACTAGGGAAGTCAAAGCAATAACCCAACTACCCCACATCTGCAATCCATCTGCAGATAAGCCACCTCCCCTCCCTATGTCCTTGACAACTTCTCTGCAAGATGGTGACAAATGAAATAACATTTAGAAAGTCCTTAGCACAAAGCTCAGAATGTAGTAGATGCTCCACAAATGAGTTTACCCTTTATAAATATCCAGAGTCCACTTCACAACAAAGATCCCCCCCCCCCATATATGAGTCAAGGTAGGAGAGCACTGGGGAAATGGCTCAGTGGGTATAATTCAGGACTTGCACGTCAGAGGCTTCTGGTTTCATCTCTGTTGCTGCAACGTATGAGTGGTGCTCTGGCTTCTCTCTCTCTCCCTCTCACTCACATCAAACCATCTTATATAAAATAAAGAAAATAAATCTCCATAAAATAAAAATGATTCAGCCAAGCAATCAACGTTCCTTCTTTATTTGAAAGGACAGTGGTGGCTGACCATCTATAATTGGTTCTGAAAATAATACTGAGTGAAGCCCGGGGAGAAAGCCTTCCAGGAGGCGAGCAACACCATGCAGCCTTCTGATGAGTGTTAGCTCCTTCCTGCTGGGAACTGTTTCTGAGGGCTGATCTTCCAGCTGTGTCCCAGACCCTGCTGATGACTGGATGGCTGTCTCCAGCACCACAGACTAGCAAAGTGCCCCATCCTCACCTGAACCCTCACCCTCACCTGCACCTCCAGATTCACAGAAAGGACTGTGAAATGTCACTGGGCCAGTGAACAGGGGAGACAGCAGTTAGGTCGAAGTCAACAGGCCAATCAAATGTTAACATAGGAAGAGTTTGGGGAGACACTTTCCCAGCAGCATCTTGCCTGTCCTTCTAACACTTTTTTTTTTTAAGGTGCCAAGTGGCCCAGGGCTTTGTGCCTCTGTAATACTGCTGAGACATCCAGCCATTTTATTTTAAGTGATTTTATTTAAATAACATATAACAAAGAAAATGTGGTCTCATATTACTGATGACACAGCTGTTTTAATACTAACACATGGAGGGAAATGTTATTGTTTAAAAGAACAGTTTCAATGTAACTATGAAGTGCAATAAAGGCTTGCCCTTGTAGATGAGTAGTGTTTCTCAGTCAAGGGACATCTCTCTCCTCACTGTGGCTCTTCCTTCTCCAAAGGCAGTACCATCATATTCTCTTGCATCTAACCCATGAAGAGGGGGAGCAAAGACAGAGAAGCCACTACTCAGCTATTAAGGATGATGAATTCACCTGCTTTACCTCACTGTGGATGGAGTTTGAAGGAATCATTCTAAGTGAGATGAGCCAGAAAGAGAAGGATGAATATGGGATGACCTCACTCAGGGTCAGAGTGAGAAATAAGAACAGAAAAAAAGTAGAACTTGGAAAGTAGAACTTGGACTGGGTTTGGTATATGGCACCAAAGCAAAGGACTCTGGGAGGTGGGGAGGCTTTCAGGTCTCGGTTCACCATGAGAGGAGGACCTAGGCTGGGAGTGAGAATGTTTTGCAGAAAATTGAGAAATTTTACACATGTATCAAAAACTGTATTTGACCTCAGTTAAAAAGGGAGGGAGGGAGAGGGAGAGGGAAAAGGAGGGGCCACAGTGGCTTCTTCAAAAGCTTGTAGCAGTGATATACGTTAGAGCTCCTTACTTGTCACTGAGAAGAACAAGAAAATGGGCACATGGATTACAAAGACAGCACAGAGCCTGGTTGAGCAGCTGCCTCTAAGCAAACACTCAATGCTGTGAAAGGGAGAGAGTGGGTTGCGTTGTTTGACTTTCCGCTTCTACCTACCAGCTTGCAAGCGAGAACTTTCTGATGGTCTTACAACTGGGTTGATAAGAGGACTGAGGTGTAGCTCAGTGGTGTAGTACACACCTCAGGTGTACATGAACTGGGATTTGATCCCCATTGTCACAAAAATTAAAATAAAATGGGGAGATAAGCTGAAGTATGTGACTTACGAAGAGGAGACTATGCATCAACATTAACTATGTACATTCAGAAAAAATATGGCCATAGTGGGCTTACAACTACAGAAATAAACCAAGGTCAGTAAATCTCATAGACAGGCAATTCTTTACATTCTGTATTTCTTTAGAAAAAGAAGAGACAGAAAAACCCCAAGTGCTGCTCGCTCTACCATCCATGGAGGGAGTTATCTTGGTGCTGTCCAAGGTGCTCCCATATGATGCTGGGGATCGAACCAAAGACTCCTAGAGGCGAAGAGTATACAGTCTATCCACTAAGTCACTTTCCAGACCCCTCAACTGGTCCCTTCTGACTCAGGTTTCCACTTCTGACCCTTGGTGTCATCTGACTCTGCCCCTTGGCTCCCTCCCAGTCTTCTTGGCAGGGACCCTCCTCCCTCCTCACCTGGGACCTTTCCCCAGGGGTGCTGGGTCTCCAAGTGGGAGCCCCACACCTATAGCAAGAGCTTCACATGGGAGATATATAAAACACAAATTTTCACGCCTCTTCCAAGAGCCATCAAGCTCAAGTTTGAGAAGCACTGCTGAGGCTGACGGTTCCCAGTTATCCAGCTGTAGTCTAAAACTACAGAAGTGTTCAGCCCTGAACAGCAACACTTCTAAATGCTAACTTAACCTCACCTGCAAAGGCTCCAAGCACCCTATACCCAACACGTGAACTGCACTCCTGAGATTCTGCCCCAAGCTTGATGCAGCTCTGTGGCTTCTCTGCTCCACTGCTGGCTCCCAAGAAGTCTGGATGCCTCTCTCCTTCCTTCTACCACCTCCAATCCATCCTCCCCTCCTTCCTTCCAGGTCAGACATTAATAGAATAACAAAACCCATGGGCAGAGGGGATTTCTGAACACCCAGGCATTCCAGAGAATGGGGAGGGTGAAAAACCTAAATACATCATCTGTTGGAAGCAAGCCTCTCCTTGGATTTCTGCAGTTGCCAAAGATCAAAGAACACCTACAATGTACCCCATCTGGTGATCTGTCTGTTTGTCCCCCATCTCTCCTGCTCCCTACTTCTGCTAAAACAAGTTCTCAGCCCACACTTGGGAGATCCATGATCTCAATGCATATATTAATATACTTATTGATTTTTCTCTTGCCAGTCATTATCAAGATTTATCTGTCTCCCAGGCTCCCCATTGATTGAGGAAAGCAGCATTCACAGTGGTCAATCAATCCTGATATGCCCCATGACAAAGTCAATATCTATTTATTAGTTGATTTATGGACTTAATTATCCTAAACATGATCAGGCTGGGAGCTCAAAGCAGAAGGACAGCAGAACCCCAGCAACTGTAGCTGGGCTGGGGAAAAAAACTGTCAAAACAAACCCTGGACCAAGCAAGATCCTGGGGCAGTGAAAACGCACGCTCTGTCACTTCCCACATGCACTGCCCACTCGTGGCACCATGGTGACAGACCCAGAGGTGGCAGGGAACACACACCAGGGATTTAGTTTGCACCTGATGCTAACTCCCAAGCCAGGCGAGTCTGGGGATTCAGACAACAAACCTGACTTGGAGGAAGGGCATCTTGTGTCCTCTCGATGGAAGAGGACGCAATCCAGGCTGCTCTCACTCTCTGGCTATTGTGAATAATGCAGCTATGAACACAGGCATGCACATGTCCCCCTGAATTAGCATTTGCATGTCCTTAGGATAAAAGCCCAAGAGTGGTATTGCTGCATCATAAGGTAATTCCATTTTTATTTGTTTGAGGACTCTCTACACTGTCTCTCAAAGGGGCCACACCAGTTTGCATCCCACCAGCAGTGGAGCAGAGTCCCTTTTTTCTCCACAATGTCACCAACACCTGTCATTTCTTGGTTTGTTGGTGTAGGCCCTTCTCTTAGGTGTGAGGTAGAATCTCAGTATCGTTTTAAATTGCATTTGCCTAATGATAAGTGAAACGGAGCATTTCATCATATGTCTGTGGGTCATGTGTATTTCTTCATTAGAAAACTGTCTAATCATTTTTCTGGTCCACATTTTTATTGGGCTGATTTTTAACTGGAGTTCCCTCAGCTGTGGCCACTGGTGGTGCCTGGGATCAAACCTGGAACCTCACGATGCAGGTCCCGCGTGCCACTGCTGCTCTCTCTCCCTGGCCCCTGATCCCAGACTCTGATCTGACTCAGCCAGTGCTGGGACCCAACACTGCCTTTCCCCCACATTAGGCCTTAAAGCATTTTGCTTGTCTGTTTACATGTCTACAAGTGGCACAGACTTCAGGGGCTTGTTAAGATGATCTGAGAGACGGAAAAGCTGTTCCAACTATGGGAAAGCAGTTTCCACCTCCTTCCTCCACAAAACCCTAGCCCTGTGCTCCTTGCCTTTGTCTAACCACTGCCTGCCAGCAGAGCTGGGGAAAGCGGCCTCTGCTTTCTGGGGCACATGCTAAGGGCCCAATACTGCCTGCACTTGCCTTCAAAACAGGAGAGTGCAGCTGGCTATTTTTAACTCGGGTAAATAGTGAAAGCTATTGAAAAGGCCTGTTTCCAAAGAACTCTCAACTACTCCACTGCTTTCTCCGAGGGCACTGTGCCAGACAGCTCCCAGGGCCCAAGGCTAGAAATCTGCACTGGTTCCAGTTGCTACTGCTTGGGGTCTGCACTAACACTAACAGTCCACACCATTCTCCGAAAGGATGATGCCACAAATGCCCTAAAAACTCTAAGGAAATCAGGAGAGGGGTCACTCTGGGTGTATAATGCCTTTGTATAAAGTCCTAGGTGGTTCCCACAGTCTATGGGAGAAAAGTTCTAATCCCACAGCCTGATCTGTCATCTTGCTTTCAGATTAGCTCAGTTTCTCTCCTCTGCCTCCTTTTTTTCCTGTTTAAATTATATTTTAATATTTATTTATTCTGTTTTTACCAGAACACTGCTCAAGTCTGGCTTATATTGGTACAGGGATTGAACCTGGGACTTTGAAGCCTCAGACACGAGTCTCTTTGCATAATCATTATGCTATCTATCCCCACCCTGTATTATTATTTTTTAACTGATGGAACAAAGAGAAATTGAGAGGAAAAGGGAGATAGGGAAAAAGAGAGACACCTGCAGCACTGCTCCAACACTTGTGAAACCTTCCCCCTGCAGGTGGAGAGTGGGGGTTTGAACCTAGGTCCTCGTCCGTAATAATGTGTGACTCAACCAGGTGCACCACCACGTGCACCCCACCTTAAAATGTGCATTGCTGGAACCTGACCAATCTTGTATGATTTTTTTTCAGACAGAGACAGAAATATACACAGAGAGAGACAGCAACTACTAAAGCTTCCACCAGTGGGGAGGCACCCTCTGTGGTGGCAGGGACTTGAACCTAGGTCATGCATGGCAACACAAGTGCCCCACCTGATGAACTATTCCTCCAGCCATCAGCTCAGCTTTTCACCGGCGCTACACTCCCTCCCCACCCTGTACTCGTTTGTGTCTCTCCCCTGCCCCCAGTCTCCCTCCCTCCCACCTCCAGCCCTCTGCACATGCTGTTCCATATTTGGAAAGCAAATGCTTTCTACCCATCTGGGTCAATAGGGACTCCGACTCTGTGTCATCACTGGCTTCTATGATGCTTCTGCAAAAGTTACGTGTTTGAGAATCTGGGGCTGGGACTTGGTGTTCCTGGCAGAGCACACACATCACCATGCATAAGGACAGGGGTTCAAACCCCAGCCTCCACTTGCAGGGAGGAAGCTTCATGAGCAATGAAGCAGTACTACAAGGGTCTCTCTTTTTCTCTCCCTTTACATCTCTCATTCCTTCAACTTCTCTCTATCTCTATGCAAAGAAAAAGAGAAAGAAGGAAGGAAGGAAAGAAAGAAAGAAAGGAAGGAAGAGAAAGAAAGAAAGAGAGAAGTTTCCAGGAGTGGTGGATCTGTGGTGTAGGCACCAAGCCCCAGTGACAACCCTGGTAGTAAAAAAAGAAAAGAGAGAACTGAGGGTCGGGTGGTAGTGCAGTGGGTTAAGCGCACATGGCAACAAGTGCAAAGACCAGCACAAGGATCCTGGTTCGAGCTCCCAGCTCCCCACCTGCAGAGGGGTCGCTTCACAGGCGGTGAAGCAGGTCAGCAGGTGTCTTTCTCTCCCTCTCTGTCTTCCCTTCCTCTCTCCATTTCTCTCTGTTCTATCCAACAACAATGACATCATAACAACAATAATAACTACAACAGCAATAAAACAACAAGGGCAACAAAAGGGGAAAAAATAGCTTCCAAGAGCAGTGGATTCATTGTGAAGGCACCAAGCTACTTACTTACCTGTCAGCTCCTCCAGGAAAGGGTAGAGAGGGAAGAGAGAGAGAGAGAGAGAGAGAGAGAGAGAGAGAGAGAGAGAGAAAGACTGAGACCTGCAGTGCTGCTTCACCACTTGTGAAGCTTTCCCCCTGCAGGTGGGGACCAGGGGCTTGAACCTGGGTCCTTGGACACTGTAATGTGTGCGCTCTACCAGGTGCGCCACCACCCACCCCACCCCTTCCACTACCACAGTCTTTCTATTTTGTGCTGCTCTGTTTGCCATCACACACACACACACACACACACACACACACACACACACACACACACACACTTTCACTGGCATCCCTCATGCTATCGCCTCCCCCACACTGGTTTGTGCTTGTTTCTCAGTGATTCTAAGGCAACAGCTCCATTCAGAGTCTGCTGCTACACTCGCCTGGAGGAGTGGGCTGTGAGATGTGTGTGTGTGTGTGTGTGTGTGTGTGTGTGTGTGTGTGTGTGTGTAAACTGTTATTCATTCATTCACCCAGGATTTCTGGAGGACTTACTAGTTGAGGAGTTGGGGATACAGAGGTGAGTCAAGCTGCTGAGTCCTGCACTCTCTGGTGCTTTGTTCCAAGGTAGAGGGGGACAGAAAAGACGAGGAAGCAAGCAAGTAGGGGAAGAAAAGTTACTTTGAGCTGACAAATTTCCTGAAGAAAATAAGACATGGAGGTGGAAGGCTGGGGAGGTGGCTCAGTGGAGCATGCCTTGCACGCATGAGGACCTGGGTTCGATTCCTAGCATCACACATGGTGGAGCAGCAGCGCTATGGTGCCCTTACCCTCATAAACGAAGTAACAGTCAAGGATGAAGCACAATGGTATGGCTTGGGTGACAGACAGGAGATTGCAAAACCGTTGGGTGGAGCTACTTCGGACTGGCTTTGGGGTGACATATCCCCTTTCCTGCCCCTGGTTAGGGAACCCCTACTCCACCATGCCACCCAAGCTCTGTCCTTAGGTGCCCCTCCTCTCCTCCTGGGATGACCTAAGCTCCATCAGCACCCTCCCCAGATGACTCACACCCAGTTATTTCCAGCCCCAACCTTTTATCAGAGCTGGGGGCCAGTATGTCCAGTTCCCTCTTCAACACGTCTTCACGGCTCAAAGGGTGAGAGGGTGAGTCACATGGTCAAGGCCAAAGCCAGAAGCAGAGCTGGGACACGAATCCAAGTAGTCACACCACAGCCCTCACCTCCCATCAGCTGACTCAGAAGAATCCCAAACACCTGCTGTGTGCACGGCCAGGGAGTGCTAACCCTGGGAGAAGCTGCACTGTGGCTCCTGTTGGTTGGTAGTATTGTTGGCATCTCTGCTGCTAGAATAGCCTCGCTGCTGCCATACTATCACTGTTGCCATCACTATTGCCATCTCTACTGTTAGGACAGCATCACTGTTACTATACTCTTGTTTCTATAGCAACAAGCCCTGAAGCATTTCCAATGAGGGAAGACACTGTACTATCCTCTTACAATTAAGACTACTCATTCTTGTCGCTATCATGCAAGAGAGGTCAATGTTGGCTCCAGCTCATTCATGAGGAAACTGAGGTAACTAGAAGGGAAGGAATCTGTCTTAGACCTTAGTCCTGAAAAGGGAGTGTTTCCAGGTAGATCAGTGTTGGATGAGTCTTCTCCAGGAGAGGAGCCTTGTCCATAAAGGACTGTCACAGAGTAGAGGGCTGTTCACCCCAGCCTTGCCCTCCAGGGAAGATAGCTAGCTGTTTCTGTCTCCCATGCAGGCAGGTGTGGCCAAGGGACTGCTGACCGTGACAGTGGAACAGGATGCATCACCTCCAGAGGATGACTCTCCACATCTTCTTACCCCAGCTGTGAGGCAGACTCAGTGGGACAAGGCTTACATCCTTCCAATGACAGAAGGCCATCTAGCATCCAGAAACACCCGTCTTGAACAACTGTGTGAGCAAGAAACAGACTCCCACTGCCTTATGTTACTTAGCAATGTCTGCAGGCTTGCTTGTTACAGCTGCCACCATTCTCCTGACCGATGCCAAGTGTGAGTTTGCTTATTAATTGCTGGAAAAAATGCCTGGGAGGGGGTCACGGAGATGGGAATGGAAGTCTGTCTGGCCGCTGACATCTAGGGTAAGAGTCTTATTTTCTTTGTGCCTATCTGCATTTCCAAGACAAGGCAGCCATCACACCACTGTTCTTTTACTTTAGTGGTGACAGATGTCACACCTGACAGCTTTAGAATCTTGGCGACTCCAGGGAAGTGGCAGCCAGTGACCAGGTCTTCACCCGTGCAAGTCTAGGACTGGCCACATGACAATCACTCACACCAGTGAGCACCGTGTACATGAGAGAATGCTAATAACAATGCAATAATGGCTAATAATAATGCATTTAGAGCGCTTCCTTCACAACAGCCCAGACACTTAACATTCTAGCACAATTAAAGGCAGCCGCAGACAAAAAATGCTTTTCAGCTGAGCTTTATAAAGGGAAAGCAATTCAGCTTTTTGAACATAAAAGCAAGTCCATTCTACTAGATTATGGGGGTGGGGTGGAGGGATGGAATCTTCTAGAATCTTCCTATATCCAACTCTTGTATATTGAGGACAAAATAGTCCCCCCACGCACCCCCCCCAAAAGCAACCAGAAAACCCTCAAGCAAGTGAGCTCTCTCTGGGACGTACGGCCTGCCTGGGCAGAAGGCTGGCCCCCTCACTTGCTGTCAAATGGAGCCGCTTGGCACCGCCGCCTGTGTACGCATGAAAAACAGGAAGTGATTTGGAGCTGGGAATAAACAGTCTGTGAGAGAGCTCCTGATATTTACCACATTTGAAATACTGTGTAAATGAGGTCCCGTGGGATTCCATGTCTCTCTTGTTCCCAGCTCCTGGGGGAGGCTGAAAGTCGCCTGCATGAGGGCAATGCAGTCATCCCCATGTGACCTCAAAACTGCACCTGGGCTCTGGGGACACAAGCTAAGTGAGGAATTGAAAACCTTCCCCAGAGCAGCGTGGAAATCCTGCCTCTGCCCCCTCCTCCTTCCTGGGGTGCAGGGACCAAGTGCCCTTCTCCACAAGACCCTGATGTAATATAACAAAGGCCTCTGCTCCCCTGCTCCCTGCCAGCTTCCTAGAGAGCTTCCTGCTGAGGTTCACAAAGCTCCAGAGGAAGCCTTTGGGTACACCTCTTGGAGCCCCACATGGGAAGTGCCAAGCTGATGGTGTGTCTCCCCCATCCCCAGCTCCACTCCCTCCCTGTGTCCTGAAGTGCCAGGCTCAGTTGATGTCATGGTTCTCAGGCAAACAAGCCTTAACACACTGAGATGACCAGCTGAGTGCCAGAGGAAGCAGCAGTCTGACTGGGTAGAAGGTTCCAGAGTGTTTGAGGCACCTATGGGAGACCTCACACTGGCTTCACTTTGTGTTGGGCAGCTCCCTGACATTTCCCCGCACTCGGGAAGCCCCATCCAGTGGTCCCTTTTCTGGACCTCAGAGCGCCCCCTCTCATTCCCACCGCAGGGCCTTTGCATCTGCTGCCCCTGATGATGGATTTCTGTCACTCTTAGGTCTCAGCTCAAATGGCACCCTCTTCAAAACACCTCTTCCGAGCCCCTTCTGAAAGCAGCCTGCTATGGCTCAGACCCAAGTCCAGCCTCCCTTTTCTCATCTGTCGAAGCAGTTAACACAGTGCTTTCACCATCATCTGTAATTGTCTCTTTAACTTGTCACTGTCTGCCACTTTTCCTGGAATGGAAAGTCCTTGTAGAAAGTGTAGGAACTCTGCTCTGAGCACCTCCTGTGTGGCCTGGCCCTCAGCCAGGGTCTGACAATCACTGTGGGAAAATGAGCTACACCCTTTAGCACCCAAGCTAAGAGCTGTCGCCCAGGCCCAGCTGGTTCTTGGGCAGGGCCACGCCTGCCTGGCTCCTTTGGGCCTTGGGTGCTCACCACTCAGTGTCACCTGGCAGAGTCACTAAGCTGGAGAGAGGGGATCTCCAAAAAGTGCAGGGAGTAGGGAGGCAGTAAAAGCCCCCTGAATCAAGGGCAGGTTTCTTCAAAGCAGGGCACTGGCTCGCTTGGTCGCACATACAGCCTTCTGTGCTGGCGGACCTGGGTTTGAGACCCAGGCACCACATGGGAAACCTGTGCCAGAGGAAGCTTCTTCATTCATGGAGCGATGTTGTAGGGTCTCTCCTTTTTTCTCAATCTGAGTTTGAAAGGGGTGTATGTGTGGGCAGAGTCCATCAGGAGCAGTGGAATCACACAAGCTCACACGCCCAGGCAGGCAAATGCATAAATAAAGTAGAGCACAGAGTTCACGGGGGTGGGGGGAGCCTCTTAAACCACAGACAGCTGGGCCCACCCCAGGGAAGACAAATGTGCACGTCTAACAAGTTAAGTTCCCAGTGATGCTAGCTCCAGCTCCTTCAGTGTGGACTTAATGGACTTGCATAATTGGGACACTCCAGAAAAAGATTTAGATGTGGCATCTTCCTCCCTGTGAAAATTTGGTGAGTTGTGGGATTGAGTGGTGGCAGGCACACTGGGTTAAGTGCGTACCATACAAAGTGCAAGGAACTGTACAAGGATTCTGGTTCAAGTGCCCGGCTCCCCACCTGCAGGGGGGTCACTTCACAAGTGGTGAAGCAGGTTTGTAGGTGTCTATCTTTCTCCACCCCCCATCTCCTCCTCCTCCTCTCTCCATTTCTCTGTCCTATCCAATTAAAAAAAAAAGGCTGCTAGGAGCAGTGGATTCGTAGTGCAGGCAATGATCCCCAGCAACAACCTTGGAGGCAAGAGAGGGGGGGGGGTTGGTGAGTTGCTAATATTAGGTTCTTTTCCTGGAAAGAGATCACATGTTCTATGCATGTGAGGAGGAGAATGAGAGAGAGAATGAAGAGAGAGTTGGTGAGAAAACTTAGGATGGATCTTTGAGAGGATGTGTCCCTCACAGAAATTTCCTGGGGTATCTCAGAGTCAAAGCTACAAGCAATTACATTTAGTTCTAATATACCTCAATACTCAGCACTGAAACTGTCGTATACTAGATTTCCAGGAACTTGACAAAAGTTCATCCCGGATAATCCTAAATGCAATCAACAGTGTCCTTTTAAGGGTTTCAGAGAGCTGACAACAAAAGTTGGCTTGTGACAATGAAATCAAGATACTATGCTACTGACTTTATAGACAGAGAAAGGGGCCACAAGCCAAGGAATGCAAAGAGAACAGCTGGAAAGAAGCTGAAAGAGTAAGGAAACAGTCTCTTCTAGCATCTCCTGAGAGGAAACCAGGCTGCTCTGATTTTCACTAGGCCTCCAGAACTGCAAGAGAACCGACGTGTGATTAGTCCAGGCAGTAGCACCTGGGAATTGTCATGCTTGCCTCCTACCCAGGATGCTCTGATGCAGGTGATCTGGGTGGACCACACTTTGGGAACTTTGCAGCAAAGTTGCCCCAGGCTGCTTCTCTAACACAGTCCACTTGCAGAGAACCAGAGGGTTTTGTTAACGCTGTGCAGGCATGGCAACAAATACCTGCTTCTAACTATTCACTTTGTAGATGGAGAGACATATGTCTAGCAAACTCTGCAGCCTAGTAGAAGGATGTGAGGCACTTTCATTCAATTATACTTGCTTTTAAATTCTGTCTGGAGGTTTTAAAATGGGGGATAGTGTAGACTGTCGAGAGCTTTGCAAATAATCTCATAATGACCCAATACTGAAGTGGTTTAGCAATCTTGCTGCTAATTGCATTTGTGGATACGACAACTGGGTAACTAGTTGGTTATTACTCATTCCCCAAGAGCCACAGACAAGGCATTACAAGGATGCTAATCTTAGAAATACGTGTTAACTTTGATGATAATTACTAAGTAATTGGCTAGAACACGCCATTATGAATTTATCTGGAATATGCCAGGTAATTATCTGGTCTTATGTTCCCTGTAAAATAAATCCAGGGTCCTAAAATTGTTCCAGTTGGTTGGCTATCTTCCAGCCATCGACCTCTGCCAGCCAACTGTGTGAGAAGTGAGTGATTAATCAAATTACTCAAATATCTGTTTTCAAATGGAACGTTCAGATAAGGAACCTGGATAGCCAACAAGTGGCCGGTGCTGGGTGCGAGAGAGGTAAACACTAGAGAGAAATATGTGATGACACAATGATAATGGGACCACTGACACTTCTTTGGGGGCTCATCTGGCTTCTTCACACAACACACCAAAACACTTCAGAGCCCAATTACATGTCCCAGAGCTTCATAGTCTTTATCATGGTGCCAGGAAAAGGCTGGCTGTTTGTGAAATCTGCAGGCAGTTATGTTATTTGGGGAGGGGGACTTGGGGTTCTGCAGAGAATAGAAAAGGGCCGAAAGTGCAGCTGGCTCTCGGGACAAGCGACACATTTCCATAATAACCACTCGCTTTTCAAGGATGGCTGCTGACTGGATCCAGCCACTTACAATTAGTCAGTGTCTGGGAAGGGAATGAGCGACAGTTGGGTTCTGCTGATAACACACACAAGAGTCAGAGGGCGGGGGGGGGGGGGGGGGTGGGTCTTAGAAGGGCACAAAAGAGGGGTTGGGCAATGGTGCACTTGGTTAAGCTTTCACATTACCATGTGTGAAGACCCAGGTTAAACTCCCCACTTCCTGCCTGTAGGGGCGATGTTTCAAAAGTGGTGAAGCAGTTCTGCAGGTGTCTCTCTCTTCCTCTCCATTTCCTCCTCCCTTCTCAATTTCTATCTGTCCTCGCTAATAAAGATAGAAAGAAAAGAAAAAAATGGCTGTCAAGAATGGTGGAAGGACTCGTTGTGCAGGTACTGAGCCCAAGTGATAACTCTGGTAGAAAAAAAAGAAGAAGAAGAAAGAAAGAAGGAGGAGGAGGAGGAAGAGGAAGAGGAGGAGGAAGAAGTCAGGCAAAGGAGAAGATGCTGGGTGTCCGAACTCTGCATGTCACAAAGAGGGTTTGGGAGACCAGAAGGTGAGGAGCTGACCAGAGAGAAATCTGAGGTAACTGAGCAGGATATTTCTCTTAGCCACACTGCACAAGCTAGGGCCTTCAATCCATGCTTCCCCATGCTCTCTTTATGTTGCCACAGCAACTAGAAAGTAATGCTTCTACCAACTGTGTATGTGTGCAACTGCTGATAAGCCAGGGTCCATCTGTAGATGGAGAGCAGGGAACAGAGAAGAAATGTCCTTTAGGGAGTTCTCTGATGCACAGGATGAAGACCTCCAAATGCAAGCCTTACACAGGAATGCAATCTTAGATTTATTCTTAACAACCTTGCAGGCCGGGCTGAACACACTGATCACTGGTGTCAGGAAGACAACCTTGTGACTACAGCCCTTCACCCTCACCAGTACCCTGCCCCTTTCCCCAGCTCCCCTCTCCTGCCTATTCCTCTAGAGTGAGGTGGTTTTTGGAGAATTTAGTTTGCCATCTTCTTGGGTTACTATGACTTGAATAAACCTGGTTTTCCTCCCACCTGTATTTGTGTCTTGAGTATTGGATTCCAGGTGACAAGCACCAAACTTTGGAAAGACCACCATCCAAGCAGACATGTGTACTCTAAATCCAGGGCTGCCAGGTGAAAGATGCTGCACTGCAGACAAGTGAGGAAAAAACAGAGGGAGCTGAGAGTTATTTGAAGGTCAGTTGTCCATATGGGTTATCTATTTCCCTCTCTGCATCTGTGTTCTTACAAATCCACCTGCACTGAGGGAGAGTGCTTCTCCCATGCTTGAGTCAATGTGGACCGTAGGACTTGCTTTGACCAGTGAACCTTCATCAGTGGATAAGATGGGACACAAGCAGAAGGGTGCCCTCCTCCATCAAGGCATGACCTCCTGCTGTACTCAGAACCTGCAGAAAGCATGGTGACAGGCAAAAACATGCTTTCTTCTCATCACCTAGGACTTGAAAGGCTCTGTATCACCGGAGGACAGACAGAGCACACAGCAGCTCTCCCCTGAGCTCACACTTTGTGCTCTGGCACTTGCAAAGTGCAATACTTGTGTCTCTGAGGTGAAATTGCTTGAGCAGAGGTGGAAAGAAGACTCCTAACAGACGAGAGGCATCACGGGCCAGACCAAGAACAGTTACAGAACCAGTTCTAATGCAACATCCAAAAACTCACCAAAGGACTGATTCCCAAGTTTTCAACTGATACCAAAGCTATTTATTCCACACCCTACATCAGTGGGTAAGAGAGGAAGTCTACAAAAGTCACTATCATCTGACACTTTCTGAACGCCAGTTCTCCATTAGCTGCCCCTCTGTGTATGAACCCTGGGTATTTAAAGCAGCAGTGGAAAGGTGAGGGAGATGGCATAATGATTATGCAAAAAGACTTTCATGCTTGAGGTTCCAAAACCCCAGGTTCGATCACTCACGCTACCATAAGGCAGAGCTAGCAGGGCTCTGGAAAAAAAAAAATAATAACAACTATGTACAAAGCAGAAATGCCAGAGTCCTGCAAATGTGCTCTGTTGCTTCAAGGGTATTTATCAGAATCTTTATCCAAAGGCCAGCAAATTAGAATTCATGGGCCAAATCTAACTCACTACCCAGCTTCCAGCTTTATAGATAAAGTTTTATTGGAACACAGCTCCAAGTATTCACTGATATATTGTCAGTGGCTGCATTCATGCCAAAGCATCGTATTTACTACACAAACTGTATGAGGGGCAAACTCCTGGGCTCCATAAGGGCTGGATGGTGCTCATGTAGAACTTATCTCGATGCTGACGCAAAACCAAGAATTGATCTTTGATCCTTTTTCCTGTTGACCCTGATTTCAAATCATTATCTAGTTAATTATGTGGTTTAGTTACTTGGTTTAGAATTTTTGTTAAAAAATTTCTTTTTGATAGAGACAGAGAAAGAGGTATCTGCAGCCCTGCTTTACCACTCATGAAGCTTTCCCCCTGAAGGTGGGGACTAGGGGCTTGAGCCCAGGTCTTTGTACATGGTGACATGTACTCAACCGGGTGCCCCTAATTTTGAAAATCTCTCTTTTAATCTTTTATATTTATTTATTTTCCCTTTTGTTGCCCTTGTTGGTTTTTTATTGTTGTTGTAGTTATTATTGTTGTTATTGATGTTGTTAGGACAGAGAGAAATCGAGAGAGGAGAGGAAGACAGAGAGGGAGAGAGAAAGATAGACAACTGCAGACCTGTTTCACTGCCTTTGAAGCGAATCCCCTGCAGGTGGGGAGCCAGGGGCTTGAACCAGGATCCTTATGCTGGTCCTTGCGCTTTGCGCCATGTGCACTTAACCCGCTGTGCTACCACTGAACTCCCAGTTTTGAAAATCTTAACCATCAGACCTTTTATAGGAAAAGCAAGCCACTCATTCTACATCCAGCTCAACCCATTCAATTTCCACATAGAGAAAGTGAATCTCAGAGAAGCTGTCACACAGACCCTTGGGGATTCTGGAATCAAGAAGCTGGAACCCTCATACAGAGCTATCTCCAAGGTACTACTCTATCAGAGAGAGTCTGCATGTAATGCCTTTTCTGGAGTCTGAACGCTTAAGATCAGGTAAGCTGTAAGTGGCAGAGAGAGAGATGTTGTGTTCACCAGAACGCTGAATTACCCAAACGCTGAATTACCCAGAACCCCCTGGGTGGGGCCCAACTGGGGGCACCCTGGGTACTAACCTGGTGATGATGGCCAGGTGGGGTGGGCTCATGCAGGCGCCCATGAAGAGCACCACGTTCTCATGCCGCGTCTGCCTGTACGCCATCACCTCCCGCTTGAAGGCCTTCAGCTGATCCTCGTTGTCCCTCTCAATGTCGATCAGCCGAATGGCCACCTCACCATGCCAGCGGCCGTGGTACACCTGCCCGAATCGGCCCTTGCCAATGAGCTCGCCCACCTCTAGCTGCTCAAAGGGGATGTCCCACTCCTGTAGGAAGATGCTGGTCTGGCTGGCCTTGCGCGGGAAGCTCCGGGCCGAGAGTAGGGACAGGTTCATCTCCTCAAAGTCATCCTCCGACTCCTCAGCCTCCTCATGGCCTTCTTCATTCTGTGGCAGGAGGGGGACACAGGACAGGGGTGTTACTGTCACCATCCCTACTTCCTGCACAATTCAGCTGGGTCATGTGAGTAAGGACAGTTCTGGACACACCTCTGTGTGTGGCCTTGGCTGGTGCACACACCTTTCCCTGTGACAGCGACCAGCTGGGTTCTGAATCAGATACAAGGCAGGCAGGGAAGGGAAATTCAAATAGTTCCACTCTCCTGTGTAAACAGGTGGGGGTGGGGGCCGAGGCTCAGAGAGAAGAGGTGCTAATGGAACATCCTTCTGTTTGCTGGGACTTTCCAGATCTGGGTACTGAAAATCATCCATGCCTTTGTACCTGGAAAACTGGAGTGGCCAGTGACCTGGGAAAGGCCTAAGTCAGGGCCACAGCTTTTGGCAGAGCTGGGAGAAGGAATCTATAGACTCCTGACACTCCACACCTTCCCTATGATACCATGCGCTCTATTAATGTACATGTAATGAAGACCATAGACTAGATGATAATTGTGTCATGTGTCTGCATGAGAGGCCTCAGGAAGGGACACCTTTTGCTTTCCCCAGGGAACCTGGAATTGAGGAGCCAGAAGCTGGAAGTGGGTTGGAGCCCCTCTGGTTTATGCACCTGGCAGGGCAAGAGAAAGAGGCAGCAGAGAAGTGAAAAAAAGGAGCCTAGCAGCCAGACCCCGTGAGGCTAGAGCCAGGACGCTGTGTGACCCTAGGCAGGTCACTCCGCTCCTCTGAGCCCTGCTGCCCTCACTGTACAGTGGACTTACTCAAGCCTACCCTGGGGGTGTTGAGCAGTTTATAATGAAATAAAGACCCACAAAGTCCTTTGTACAGAGCTGACTTGCTCTTTAAAACATGCACCAGGAAGCCTGAGAACATACAGATTCCTGGGCCCTGCTCAGCTCTCCTGAATCCAAACAGGCCTGTGCCAGGAATCTGCCTTTCATCCTGGTCCCTCTGACTCTGCTCCAGGTAGGCACTCCCCTACAGCAGCCCCGTGTGCAAGGACTAGGACCCTGTCTCAGCCTTGTGTCTGGAGGAGCTTGGGTCTGGGGGTTCTTGGGGACACTCAGGGGCTGGGGGCTGGCAAGTCAGCCATGAGAAGGTTGCCCCTTGACTGGGGCAGGTGTTCGAGACACCAAACTGGAACAAGCTGTCCTCCACAGCACAAGTATGAGAAATCACCCAGGGAACCTGGGCTTCTCCAGAGACCATTTTCCAGCTGCCACTGCAGTTCCAGAAGAGGAAATATCTCTCTGGAAACTCTTGACTCTCTCCTTTTCAGTCTGGGATATCCTGGCAAAGCTAAGGAGGCTGGGGCCCGAGTTTTTACCCAGGCCCTTTCATGGTTCCTCTCATGGTGATGGCAGGTGGCAAGGAGCCCTGGAGTACTGTCAAACCCCTGCTGATAAGCCTAGTGTCCCCACCTCAATGACTGCCACCTCTCCAGATTCAAAGGAGGTCTCGAAACTTTACATCAGGCTCAACCTGACGCTGTTGACTGGCTACGGAAGAAGGGCAAACGCTAGAAGAAGAAGCTTGTCATTCTGTCAGAGGCAGCAGGGCACAGCCTTGGGATTCCACAAGCTCCATGCTCAGGTTTTCAAGGGAGAATGCAAATCTCTTGCCAACTTTTGCACAATGAACTTTCCCAAGATGTGCAGATGGCCCATTAGACTGCATGCCTGGAGGACCATTCCCTGCAGTTGTCCCAGGAGTCACAGCATCCATCAAGCAACGCCCCACCCTGCCCCAGCTCTCTGTGTCATCAGAGCCACTAGCGGGCTCCCCACACCTGGTTGACACCCCCACTTCTCACCTCTGACGTCGGCTCCACTTCAATTTGAAGTAATGGGTTTCCTTCCAAGCTGTGAAGTAAGAAAAAGGAAACATGACCCTTTGGTGAAGCAGTGGGTTCCTATACGGAACCTCACCAGGTAGGAAAAGTCCCCAAATAAGAATTGCTCGCCACTGAGCCTCTGCTTGTGTCTGCAGGAGTCTAGAGCCTCTCTGTCAAGGAGCATGATGGACAGTTGTTGCACAGGGAGAGTCTAGGCTGCTCAGGCTCACTTTTCTTCTCTCTCTTTTTGGGGACAATGCAGGATTTCACTGCTTCTAGACAGACATTTTCATTTAGACAGAGTCCACAGAACCACAGCTTCCTCTGGTGCTGCAGTACTTCCCATGTAGTGCTGGGGCTCAACCCTGGGTTGCACACACGACAAGGCAAGGCCCTCCCAGGGGGACTATCTCTTTACCCCTCATTTTTCTTTATGGTGCCGGTTCCCAGAAGTCTAGCAAATTCAACACTGACTGAAATAAGTAGAAGAATCCTTGGGGTTCTAAGCATCTGCTAAGAAAGACTTCATTAGGCCCCTAGAATTCACTTTGTTCAAAGCTTCTGAAAGGAGCTCCCTGTCCATTGGCTTTCACACAAAGATGCCTTTAACCAGCACTGCATGCCAGAAACAGGAGGAGGCCCCTGGAGAGCTACTGAGTTGAAACCGGCCTGACTCCTCACCTGAAGGAATCTTGTGCTGCTGCTGGGGAAAGGCTGGGCTTGAGCAAGACCAGGAGGTGTGTGTGTGGGGGGGGGGGGGCTGAGGCAATGAAGGGCGAGGGGGCAGTCCCAGGGGAGAGGAAGACAGGGAGGGAGGGCTTCCCAGTTCAGTCTCCCAGACAGACCTGGCCAGTCATGCTGAACTGGAGACACGGATGTGTGTGGTGATGGTTCAGGGGCTGCAGCGGTGCTCTAAGTCTATCTAGGTGTGGGTGCTGAGGCCCACGAGCTCTCTGTGTTGTGAAGACCAAGTCCACATGAAGCCTACGTGTATACTGCAGGGTGTGGCTGTCAGCCAGGGACTGTGCTCTGCATGTGAGCTCATGTACCTTCTGGGAGCATGGGGTCTGGGTCTGTGGATGTCTTCACAGGATATGTTTTGGGTGTGCTTGAGTGTGATGGGAATGTGGGGTGTTTGGGAGAAGGTTTGTATGTTTGTGGGATGCAAGGGACAGGCAGGGATGGGCTTCCCAAAGCACAGAGAAGCTGGCAGTGGTGGGGGGGGAGGAATCGTCACAGATACTGAGCCCCCTATCTATTTCCCCAATGGGAGCTTAGTGGCTCTCTTTCCTGCCTTCTCACTAAAGGGAGGCTCTCTGGCATCCTGGCCCTGTAAATACAATCAATTCATTTGCTGGGCTTGGGGGAGGGAAGGGTTGCATTCCTTGGGAGAAGAGCCAGAAAGACTGCAGGAAAGGGAAAGAAGGACTAGAGGGAGAGCCTCTGGACCCTCATTCAGCCAGTAACTTATAGGACAGTTTGGAAATGGGGGAAGGACCACCCACAGACAGTTGGTAAGCCAGGAAATTGCCTTCAGGGTAATTGTTCTGGGTGGGCCAGTTTGACTGGCAAGAAACCAGCAGCCAGGCCATTTGATCATTTTCCTGATGCAGAGTCTGTCTCCTTTGTTCCTTGTACATCTAAGCAGGTCACAGGCAGCGGGTGGCTGTGCTCTCTGCTGCACTCCCTGACTGCCAGTTAATAACCCGGAGTCCAGTCCGGCACGTACTGCCTGTGGAATTGGTTTGTGCACAGCAGAGAAATGATCTGGAGCTGGGTGTCAGCACAATCTTCCCTGGCAAATTGCTGTTCCTTTGATTTCTGATATGTGCCATTTGGATCTTTGACCAAGTCCATAACAAGGACCAGAAGGGATGGAGCAGTTAAAAGGAGCCAGGAGAAAAACCCAAATAGACCAACAATGTGATCTGGGCAACCAGTTAAATGGAAATTAGGTCCCCACCACCCACCATGTCCTGGACTTCAATCACAGCCAAAACTGTGCAAAGGGGCACCTGCACAGAGGCTCTGTGTCCTAAGGCTGCTAGAGGTGCCAAGCACCAAGATGCCTGTTATGGCATCGATTACAACACTGAAATATGGAGAGAAGCCAGACCCTATCACAGGGAGATGGTTAAGGGGATCCTTACAGCCATTAAAAACCAAGCCTGTGGGAGTTGGGTGGTAGTGCAGCGGGTTACACACACATGGCGCAAAGCACAAGGGCTGGTGTAAGGTTCCCGGTTTGAGCCCCCGGCTCCCCACCTGCAGGAGGTCGCTTTGCAAGTGGTGAAGCAGGACTATAGGTGTATCTTTCTCTCCTCCTCTCTGCCTCCCCCTCCTCTCTCCATTTCTCTCTGTCCTATCCAACAACAACAACAGTTATGACAATAATAACAAGCATAATAATGGCAACAAAATGGAAAAAATAGCCTCCAGGCATAGTGGATTCGTAGTGCAGGCACCGAGCCCCAGCAATAACCCTGGAGGCAAAAAAATAAATAAATTAAATTAAATTAAAAAAACATGCCTGTGAAGAATCTAGGATAGTAAAGAAAATGTGAAGTTACAGTAGTAAGAGATAATGAACAAAAAATAGTGGAAATGACTGTGGTTCAGTGGTATGTAAAATGCATGAAGAAAGAGCTTATTCTGTGTGAATAAACACAAAAAACCAGGAGACAGAAAGCCATATGATTCTGAGTGATGACCTGCTCTTTCTTTTTTCTTTAGGGAATAGTCCAAATTTTACAAAGTTAGTAATTGTAGTTTTTACTACTCCTGGTTGACTTTTTCAGATAGAGAAGAGGAGAGGGAGAAAGGGGAGGACATCGCAGCACCAAAGCTTCCTCTAGAGCAGTGGGAGCTGGGTTAGAACCTGAGCGGTGCACGTGACAAAGCAGGTCCCCTCCCAGCTGAGCTATCTTGCCTGGCCAGCCTCTATTATTCTCATACCACTACAAGCCAGAACTCAGCAGATGTGTGCTGTAAGGGGCCAGGGAGTGTGCAGTTGAGACTCCAAGGGCTGCACAGTCCCTGCTGCTAAAGCCTGCTCTCAGTGTCTGAACGCCTCGCTAGACGGGGCACTGCAAAGAAATGAGTGTGGCTGCAGCCAATAACACTTATTTACATAAAAAAAATCGGCAGCTAGTTGGATTTGTCCTGAAGGCAGCAGCTTGATGGTCCCTGATAAATAAAACTAAGTAAATTTTATCTTATTTATTTTTTTGTAATTGAGGCTTCGCCACTCTGATTCAGTTTTAGACAGACAGACAGATGAGGGAGAGAGGGAAAGACAGTTCAGCACTGGCACATACATCCCCACAGTGTAGTGGGGGCTAGACCCCACTTGGCATGTTAATGTGATGCTAGGGAATGAACCAGGGCCTGCGCATGGGCCAAACCACTGAGCAGCTCTCTCAGCCTCTTTGATTCATTATTTATTTTAGAGAGAGGAAAGACACTCAGCACCACTCCACCATCCAGGGAGCTCTGGGTACCATTTATAGTGCTGGGACTCAAGCCCAAGGGTCTAACGCACAGCAAGGCATGTGCTCAGTGAGTATTTTTGGGTCCTAAATTACACTTGCCAAAAGAAGGCAATGACATGGACTAGTTGCCCTCCTCTTAAGCTCCAGATATGCCCAGGGGAGCATTTGTTGTCTGTTTATGGAGAGCCTGCAGGTCCTATGGAAATCACATTTGATAGACGAGGTCAGGCACACAAGGTAGAGCTGACTTGTAGGAACTGGTGCTGCCTCTGTGCCCAGGCTGTCACCTTCCCTCTCTTTGCCCAGGTCTTCCTCTAGTCCCGCCTCCTGCCTCATCAATTCCAGAGGCAGGCAGGAAGGAGATGGGGCTGTGTCAGCCTGCCCAGCTAGCCAGCGGAAGGGGGCATCTGTTCCACTTACATTGGATTCGAGGTCACTGGATGCAGGATGACCTGGGGCGCCCGGGTTGGTGTCTCTGGCACCGGCACCACATCTGCAAGTCACAGATGAGACAGTCAGAAGCCAGATGGAAGTCTATACCCAGGCCTGAAACCTCAGTCCTGGGGGAGGCTGGCAGCCAACCTCTCACCAGATCACGGGGCCTCAGGGTTCCATGTCTCTCTTCCACCTCACTTGAATCTGACCTGCTCAGGTGCACTAGGACACTGAGAACACCCTGAACAAAATTCCCCCATTGATACCTAGGGGGCAATAGAGCCTCTAGACTACCCCTCACCCCCAGAGCTCTAGACTCAAGCATCCACTGGTCCTCTGACCCTCCCCATTCCTGAGCTCCCTTGGTTTTAACATTTCTCATCCTGCAGCTTGAATCTCCCTGACCACCTCTGCCCTGCCCCAGGGCTTGAAAAGCCCCCTTGCCTTTGCCTGTCCACTGCAGACTCCCTCTTGGACCATTCGGTCCCCCCACCCCCTATCTCTCCTCCTCCATGTCCATATCTGGTCACTCCACTTGGGGTTGGTGATTCCAACACCTCCTCTGAGTCCATCGATCTTAACAATGTTCCATTCATTCATTCCAGCAACTTCCACACCTCAGGGGGGCAGCTCAGAAAAGCTCATGGAGACTCACCTGGGAAGATGAACTGCTGCTTGTATTTGTAGTAGTGGGATGCTGGGGAAAGAAGAAAATGGAGTGAAGGCCCCACTGGTGCTGTCCCTCCCAGGACCACATGGGGCTCCCAAGGCCACCAGGTGGGCCCCATGTGCACCCTTAGAGCTTCCAGGCAACTGCAGATAGCCAGAATGTAAAGGAAGGGACAACAGGTATAGAGCCGGATTCAGAGTTCTACACATCCCAACAGATCTTCCTATTTGAGCACCCCAACTCAGTCATCCTGAGCACAACTGCTCTTTTTTTGTTAAAAAAAAAAAAGAGGTCTGTAAAGCCAAAATCAGAAATACTGTTTGGTCTGTAAAATCAGAAATACTGGTTTTTTGTTTTTTTTTTTCCTTGAAGCAGAGTGATTATGGTGACTTAAAAAGGAATCCTTGATGGTCACATGAGTGATCGTGTCACCTGTGAGGAAGCTGCTCTCCAAGGATGTGGAGGGAAGGGGATCCTGTGCATTGGCAGTGGGAATGTGGAGTGGTCACACCGCCATGGCAAACAGTTCCTCAAAAGGTTAGAAAACTACTGGATGACTCAGCAGCCCCTCTTCTGGGCAGGTAACCAAAAGAAATGCAATCTCCCTCCCAGGCTTTGCTCATCAGATCTAAGAGGTAGAAGCAACCTTAGTGCCTGCCCATCAGGGAGGGAGGGGATCTGCATTACTTACTAGGGAATAGTTTGACCCACAAAAAGAAGGAAACCTTGCCATCTGCAGCAACAGGGATGGAGCTGAGAGCAATATGCTGAAATGGTCAGTCTGAGAAAGATGGTACACACACACACACACACACACACACACACACACAATCACTCATATTCTCAACAAGCCAAACCTACAGAAACAAAAAGCATACAGACGGTTGCAAGTGGGTGGTTGGGACTGGACGAAGACAGTCAAAAAGGTATAAAATGACAATAAATAGAATCTAAGGAGGGTCATGTACAGTGTGTTGACTATAGTTTTAAAATTTTTACATTTGAAAGCAGTTAAGAAAACAGATCTTGGGGGCTGGGTGGTGGTGCAGCGGGTTAAGTGCACGTGGCATGAAGCGCAAGGGCCGGCATAAGGATCTCAGTTTGAGCCCCTTGCTCCCCACCTGCAGGGGGGTCACTTCACAAGTGGTGAAGCAGGTCTGCAGGTGTCTGTCTTCCTTTCCCCTTCTCTGTCTTCCCCTTCTCTCTCCATTTCTCTGTCCTATCCAACAATGACAACAATAACATTAATAACAGCAACAAAATGGAAAAAGATGACTGTCAAGAGCAGTGGATTTGTAGTGTAGGAACCAAGCCCCAGTAATAACCCTGTAGGAAAAATAAATTAATTTAATTCAATTAAATAAAAAATAAAAAATAAACCAAGCATATCTTAAAAGTTCTTATCACAGGGAAGAACTTTTGCAACCATGTGAAAGGATGGATGTTAATTTCACTATGGTCATTTTATGTCAACTACCTTTACTCCCAATATTACAGTACAACACATTGTTACATGTCAGACATATCTCAATAAAACTTGGGGGGGAGGCATTGTGTATTTCCTGTTTCCCAAACTTTCCGCATTGTGTAGGTTTTGCTGCTGCTGCTGCCATTGTTACAAATGATCACTGACTGGTTTAGAACAATGTAGACTGGTCCTCTTCCAGGTCTGGAGGACAGAGTCTGAAATAAGTCAGTAGTGGTTGCAACCAAGGTGTCATCATAAGGCTGACTCCTTCAGAAAGCTCCACAGGCAAATCTGTTCTGACCTTTTCTGGTCACTAGAATCGCTGTCACTCTGACCTCTGTCCTGAAGCCACCTTCTCCCATCTTTGGCCTTTCTGCCTTCCTTTAATTAGAGCCCCTGTGACTTAGAGGGCACCCAGATAATACAGGTTGTTCATCCCACCTGCAGATCCTTAACTCAGAGCTGCCACACAAGGTAACATATTCACAGATTCCAGAAATAAAACTGGGTCACCTTTAGGGTCTGTTACTCTGGGAGGAATGTATACATGAAAAAATTCCCCAAACCAAATTATTTCAACTGCACTACTGGTTCTCCTATGGAAGCTGAGGCTCCTAACGTCATCCTCATTCCTTGAGGTGTTGGGCCTTGAACAGAGAGTTCTGTGGTGTCAGGGATGAGGTGAGAAAGAATCTGAATTATAAATTGTGCACACATTTTCACTTCGTTCACTCAAGGGCCAGATCAGACTAGGAGGTGGCTTACCAAACAAACATTAGCAGAGTGGCCCCGAGTCTGGGCTCTAGAAGCTGATCCTGTCAATCCAATCCCTGCACTTTCTCTGGATGCTTCTAAAAGCTTGGATACCGTTCTCTGATCTGTGGCCACACTTTAGCCATGGTGCGTACTTAACAGACCTCAAACACAGTTTTCAGGTGCTCTGGGAAACCCCCGAATCCATGTGGCTTGCAGAATTGCCATATTTGCCTTACTGTGGGGGCCTGGGACTGAACCCTGGATATATAACCAAGATGCACCTGAATGAGCTACAAAAAGTAAGCAAGTATCTCCCTAAGCCCTCCTAACTCTGACAAGGATGATTTATATTAAGAGGCAGAATCGACTGTCTCACCAGCTAAGGGTGAGATGCCAGGCACCCCTGAAGCTGAGGATGATGTACAGCCTCCTCGGGGTGCAGGGCCAGCCCTGCTGTCCAGGACTGCAGGCACTTTGCTTCGCACCAGTGGGTGCACAGCTCCTGCTTGCTCAATTAACATGCGTGCCTTTTAGCATAGCAATTCCCCCAACCTCCTACAGAGCTGGGGTCCAAGTAAGTACATTCTTGGGTTCTGGAAAGCTGGGTGGGTTATAGGAAGTAACTCATTCAAGATTGCAGGGCAAAGCTTCAAAAGAAAACCCACCTCTGTGTCTACAGGGAGCTCTCTGCCATGAGCTCAGGTAGGCTGCCTCATTGCACCCAGAAGTTATCTTAATCTCCAAGGGGCTAAAATTAAAGAAGAAAACTACCCAGATTCTCAAGAGGCTTAGCTGATCCCTTGCCTTCAAGCCTGGCCTCCGGCAGGGGATTTGGTGTCTGTAGAGGAGGTTCCTGGCAGCCCCATCCCTTGGAGATGACAGCCAGCACTGCCCTGAGAGGCAACAGCTGCCAGGCAATGGGACACCCTGCCGGTGACTTCTTGCACAGACCAATCCCTCCTCAAGGCTCCCATTGCCCAGCTTGCTGAGGGCTGAAATGGAGAGGTGTCCAGCAGAGGAAGGGGTAGGAACTGCTTGCACTCCAGTCTTACCTTGACAACAGATCCCAGCGAGAAGTGGCTCAAGGGGCAGAGGATGAGCCCGAGTCACCTGCCTAGAGAGGTGAGTGGCATCACTGGGAGCTGGGGGCTTCCAGTGACCCAGACCAAAGCCAGGCAGGTGACTCTGAAGGATTTTGTTCCTCTGTTCCCACCCAAAGGCTGCCTCAGGGAATGACCTGGTGTTCAGAGAGGGAGGACTTAAAACGGAGGAAGGAGGATCAATTCACTCCCTCCCTAAGCCTCTTCAATCACTTCCTATTACATCTTAAAATCTAAGATGCTGAGCCAGGAGATGTGCATGCCTAGAAGAATGCATGCCTTGTCAAGTGTGAGGCCTGGGTTCAAGTCCCCCACACTGCAGTATGTCTGAATTACAAATGGGAGCACTACAATACAGGGGAGCTCTGTAGATGTTGGGAGCAGTGTTACCTCTCCCCCCCCCCCCTTTCAGAAACAAAGAGTGAAAAGTTGACCTATAAGTGGTGGAATCACACATTCTTGAGGTCCTGGAGCTTGTACCACGTCAAAATAAAATTAAAAAAAATTTAACCTAAATTCTGACAGTATCCATAAGGCCCATGTAAACTCAGCTCTATGGTTCTGAGTCTCACTTGGCACCACTTTCCTTTGTTTGTGGCACTTGGGCTTTGGGACATCTGTCCAGGCCTCTCCAGCAGTAGGGTCTCATGTATGAGCTTTCTTCCATGTTTCTCAGCCTGAAAACTCCCCTCCCTTTGAACTCAGCTGCCTCTGACCCTTCAACTGCAACTGGTCCTCCTCTCCATATGCTCAGAGCACTGATCACAATGTAGAGTTCTAGTTGCACAGGGGTGCCTGCCTGGTTAATAAAGCCATCTCCCACTAAACTGTGAACAAGGTGACAACAGAAACAGCCCCTACCACCAAGATGTCCATAGCCTCATCTCTGTAACTTGGGTCCGTCATCCACTGTGGCAAAAGGGATTCTGCAGACATGACTGATGTTGAGGGCTGTCAGATGCAGAGGCGACCCTGGCTTCTCTGAGTGGGAGGGCTCTAAGTGTGATCCCAAATGTCCTTCCAGGAGAGTCAGGAGGGTCCAACTCAGAAAGCTAGTGGAAGCAGAGGTTGGGGTGGGGCTATGAGCAGGCAGCCTCTGGAAGTTGGACAAGGGAGTACATTATTCCCTAGAACCTCCAGAAAAAGGAGCCTTGCTGACACTTTGATTTGTAACCAACTGAAACTAATTTTGGGGTTCTGAGTTCCACAATGGTAAGGTAATAAACTGGTGCTGTTTGAAGGCAGTAAGTCCACTGTAATTCATCAGAGCAGCAACAAGAAAGTCGTATCTGGTGTGTTCATCACTCCATACTGAATGTCTCATATGGTATCTGGCACACGGTAGATACTCAATAAATGCCTGTGAAGGGGCTGGAGGATGACTGCAGTCTGAGGCCCAGAACACAACTAGGAGAGGAGACCCTGCAGCCCTGGGCACTGCATCAGCCTCAAGTCATTCATTCACTCACTCACTCACTCACTCACTCACTCACTCACTCACTCATTCAACTATCTCATCAGTGCCTTCAACAGTGGGCACTACTGGGGCTACAGTGGTGAGGGGTGAGAGGAGCTGACATGTCTCTTCATCTGACTAAGGGCACAGATCTGCACAGAGCATGAAAGACGGAATGGGACAGTGTGATGGGAGGAGTGAGGTTCTGAAAGCCCAGTGGTCTAGCCCCAGAGAGATTGCAGAAGCCCCATGCCCACTACCAGAGGCAGATTCTGCCTCCTTTTTCTTCCTTCTGGGCCATGAGAATATATTGCTTACTGAAGTGCGAGAGACACGCACACACACAGAAGAGGGAGAAGGGAATGGAGAGATGTGTGTACGTGCAGATGGCACTGGGGGCTCAAAAAGCAAGCAGGGCCTTTAGCACTCTGATCTCAGAATCCACAGCCCTTCACACATCTTTCCATCTTCCCACTGCTGGCAAAGGTCACACAGGCCAGTGTCACCAGCCCTACCCACAAATGAGAGACTGAGACCTAAGTAGAGCAGGAGCCCTGTTCCAGGCCACAGAGGCAGGAAGGGATGCAAACTCGGGCCTGCCTCCACCCTCCACTGCTTGCATGCAATGTGGCGCCAGGATTGAGGACGGAGAGGTGGAAGGGCAGGAGGGCATCCAAGTGGTAGAGCAAGTCACAGCATCAGGCCACCATGAAGTGGCAGAGTGGGGGCCTGAACTCTGGGCCAATCATTCAGAGTCCTGCCTGGCTTCTGTACTAAAATTCTGCTCAGTCCTGTAGGCCTGTAGCCCCCAACATCTTTGGAGCAAGATCTGGCTGCCAGTTTCAGACAATTTGGCTCAATTTGAGACAGCTTAGTTCATAAAACCCAGCTTATGAGCACTGGTCCCCACTGTGACTTAAACTTAAGTGAAAAAAATTGGGTTATTGGTGACCAAAAGACTCTCCCAGAGTCCCTTAGCCCTTGGACCCTCCATTTTCTCATCCGAGAAGTGGAGCCACAGGGCTTAAATTGCCCTGCCTACAGAGAGGCTCCACAGACACCCCAGCCACACCCTGGGGAGGAGGTACCTGGCAGGTTGAAGTTCTTCTGCTGCCTCGTGCACTGCGGGGAAGGATGCAGGGGGGAAGGCGGCGTGGCACTGGGCGGGAGTGGGGGTGCTGGAGAGGAGGGCGTGGAGGACGTCGTGGATGAGGGGTTGCTGCTGGAGTCTGGCTGGTATGGGACAGGGATGTGGTCCTGCAGAGAGAGATTGGGCAGGAAACAGAGGCATGGCCACGGGTGAGCTGAGCAGGGAGGGCTGCTTTCCTAAGCACCCCTTTCTCAGCCACCAGATCTCCCCAATATCCACCTCCTTATTCACACCCAGGGAACTAAAGGCAGTTTGAAAATGGACACTTTTTATATTTATTTATTGGCTTATTTTTGTTGCCACCAGGGTTATATCTGGGATTCAATGCCAGCACTACAAATTCATTTTTTTTCTTATTTTTAGAATAGAGAAAATGGGGGGGGGATAGAGAGTGAGAGAGAAAGAGAGATGCTTTCAGACCTGCTTCAAGAATGTTGAAGCACTCCCCCACAGGTGGGGAGCAGGGGCTCAAACCCAGGTTCCTGTGCATGGTAATGTGTGTGCTCAGTCAGGTGACCACCAACCGCCCCCTAGGACCATTTCTGGAGCCAGATTCCTGTTCATTATCTGAATTCTTGAGCACAGGTGAACATGGAACAGAAGCTCTGTAAGTGACAGCCACACTCCCCATGCCTCTCTGGTTTTGGTTAAGTCCCATCTGGCCCTGACACCTCTCTTCTGGGGTGTTTATTATGGAATCAACAGCCTGGCAGCTTGAAAGAGGCATGAGAACCAGTCCTCAGCTTCTCCCCTGAAGCCCCTCCTTGCCTGTGAGCCCCCATATGCACCCTCCTAAGGGTCCAGGGTGGGGTGTGGAGCAGCTTGTGGGCTGAATTCTGTCCCCCAAAGACTTGTCTCCTCAGAATGTGAACGTGTTTGGGGGGACAGATCCTTGCAGCTGTGTTTTTAAGATAAGAATCTGCCACCCTGGACTTAAGTTTCTAAGTTCAGTCTCCAGCACTGTGTGTGCAAGAGTGATGTTCTGCTTCTCACCTGCGCCTCCTCCCCTCTCCCCCTCCCTTCCTCCTTCCCCTCTGTAATTGATATTTTTATTTATTTTCATTTTTATTAGTTAACAGTGTGCCACAGAATTATAAGGTCTCAGGGATCTAATTTCACACCTACATATGGAGTGTGTAAGTCACCACACCCCCACCAAGTTCTAAGAGAGTTTTTTCTGTAAAGGAGACACACACACATAGGGAAAAGCCATGTGAAGACAGGGCAGAGGGGGCCGAGCTCCTGCCAGCCAAGGACCAGCAGCCAGCAAAGGTCAGAGAGGGGCAGGAAACAGTTCTCTCCAGAGCCTCTACAGGGAACCAAGTTTGCAGACACCTTCAAACTTCCCACTGCAGAGCTGGGAGAGGATGACAGTCTCAGAGAAAGATGGTGAGCAGAATTCAGAGTCAGGCAGGCAGACCTGAATGCACAGCTGCCTCTTACCCAGCTCTGCCCTCCATGAAGCCGGAATCAGGGTGGCTCAAGCACTTGGGTTCCCTCGAGCTCAACTTACTGAGGTTCATTCCACAGGCAGCAGCTCCCCTGTCTAGAAACATTTGTTTCCAGGGGGCTGGGAGACAGCTCAGTGAGCAGAGTGCATGCCTTACTATGTGTGACGTCATGAGTTTTGAGCCCCAACACCACACAGGAACACCATGGACCCAGGGGGATATTCTATGGATGGTGGAGCAGCACTTTGGTGCCTTCCCCGTCCCTCCCCCCTCTAGATACACAATAACATGTTGGGTTAGATGGCAGCTCAGCAGTGTCACGTGCACATGAGGCTCTTAGGCCATTCACTTCCCAGTGCCACACAGAAGCTCTTGATTTCTGGGCCCTGCCCTTCAATGTCTCTTCCTAACGACCTTTGGCAGATAGGCCAGCTGCCACCTTCCTGTCCTGTGTAGATTCACTGGGAGTCAGCTGCTCCCTCCAGACAACCACTTGCCTAGTTTTGCAACATGGGCTGTTTCCAGCCTCCTCCCCCTGAAGCTCCCCTAGCCTTCATGCCCCTACTCTGATGACACTGCTCAGGAACACATTCTGGAATGTTCTCCCCATGGCCAGGTCCTTCCCTCAACTCCTCCCTCCACAGCACCTGGCCCCTGCTATCACTCCTCTCTCTACAATCAACTGCCTTCACTTGGCTTCCAGAACCTGGCATCCTCCTGGCTGTCCGTGTCTCTCTGGTCACCCCCTTCTGAGCCCCTTCCCTGTGACCTCGTAATGCCAATGTAACCCAGGACTCAGTCTCTGATCTCATGATCCCAGGCTCCCATGTTCAATAGTGTCCTCGACATCTCCAGGATGTCCAAAAGCATATCTCACTCTGCATGATGAAACCACAATTCTTGGTCTTGCTCTAACCACAGCCTGGCTCATTTCCTATGGTGTGTCTGCAATCCATGTCCAGCCCACCAGGAAACTCAACAGGCCCCACCTCCACCAATATCCGCACAGAGGGGTTCATCTATTAGCCCTGTCTGTGTCCACAGCCAGACCACCTGGAATGCATCTAATCTTGTCTCATTAGCTTCATTGTTGCTGCTTGGTCCAAATTCCTGTCACATCTCATTTGAACATGACTGTGGCTCCCAAAACTGGCTTCTCCTCTCCACCCCCTACACCCCTGACAATCTGGGACCCTTCTATACAAAGTCCATCAGGTCATGCCCCTCTGCCCATTCAGTTTCTTCATTCTGGAGGCCGGAGTCCCTGGGTGTGTGACACTGCTGTCCTCACTGCCTCCCTCTCCTTCCACTCTCCTCCTCCGGTACCCACCATTCTGGCCACACCGTTCCCTGTGACCATTGTGGCAAGCAGGACCCCCTCCCCCTCAACATCCAAGCCCTACTCCTGGACCCTGTGAGCACATCAGATTCTACCACAAAAGGGACTTCACAAATGTAAGGAAAAGGCTACTGACTGTAAGGCAGAGATGATCCTGTATTATGCAAATGGACCCATGTAATCACAAGTGCTTTTCAGAGCAGAGGACTTTGTCTTGCTGGAGAAGGGAAGTGGCAGAAGTCAGAGAGAATCAGAACCTGGAAAGGACTCAAGGAGGTGGCTCAGAAATCAGGAGAAATGTGGGTGGCGTTGAGAGGATGAGTGGCAAGGAAGAGAGAGAGACCTTGGTTCTACAGCCACAGGGAGCTGAATTAGATGTCTTCACCTCACCCGCAGAGCTTCCAGAAGGCATGCTGCCCAGACCACACTCTGATTTTGTAGAAGGGTCAGGGTCAGGGTTAGTTCAGCAACCCCCTGAGCCTACTATGAGCACTATCAGAAATGCAGGGTATTGTCTGGAATCTCGAAGCTGGTGGTGATGTGGCAGCAATACAGAAGTGATACTGATCCTTGAACATACTGGGGATGTTCTGGCCTGTTCCAGCCTCAGGGCCTTTGCACTGGTAGTACTCCCCGCCTTTAGCAATCTCCCTGCAAATACATGACTCCCACCCCCATCTCCTCCAGCATCACTGCTGCAGTGACACCTGTCCTGCTGTATTTCAATGTGCCACTGCTCTTCCATTTCACTTCACATTTGCTCATGGGTACTGTTTACTTTCTTTCCCTTCCTTCCTTCCTTCTTTCCTTCCTTCTTTTTTCCCTAACCAGAGCGCTGCTCAGCTCTGGTTTATGGTGGTTGTG
Source organism: Erinaceus europaeus (assembly GCF_950295315.1). Classification (NCBI taxonomy): domain Eukaryota; kingdom Metazoa; phylum Chordata; class Mammalia; order Eulipotyphla; family Erinaceidae; genus Erinaceus; species Erinaceus europaeus. The sequence goes on along the minus strand of NC_080167.1, from coordinate 8,692,586 downwards.
AGGTTGAATCTGGAACTTCAGAGCTCAGACATGAGTCTCTTTGCATAACCACTATGCTATCTACCCTGCCCTACAGTTTACTTTCTTATCACATTTTTTCTCTGCATCCTGGGCTGAGTGCACCGTTCTGTCATCAATAAGAGGCTGCCACTTCTTTTGTAGTGTTCGAAGAACAGCATTTCTTTTTGCAACTCCATACTTATTTGTGATAACCTCAGACCCACAGGCAATTTCAAGAAACTAGAAAGCCCAAACATCTTTACCTACTTTCTTCCAAGATAACATCTTGAAAAACTAAACTACGACGTTACAACCCAGATATTGAATTGTTGCCGTCAATACATAGGGCAGACTCATTTTGAGGAGTCCTAGTGCTGTCTCTTTATAGTTACATCCACTTCTCTTCTCCCCCCTCCCTCCCCACCCCCTGCCTCCCCGCTCCGTCTCTTTCGCCTCCAGGGTTATCACTGGGGCTTGGCGCTGGCACTATGAATCACTGCTCCTGGCAGCCATTTTTTCCATTTTATTGAATAGGACAGAGAGAAATTGAGAGAGGAGGGAGAGATAGAGAGGGAGGGAGAAAGACACCTTCAGACCCGCTTTGTTGCTCTTGAAGCAGACTCCCTGCATGTGGGGGACCTGGGGCTTGAACCTGGATCCTTGTATGGGTCCTTGCACTTAGTACTATGTGCACTTAACCACGTGTGCTACTGCCCGGCCCCCTGATTCACTTCCCTTTCTACCCCACATCCCTCCTCCCATCTCTAACTTTTTGAACCACAATCTAATTTCCAATTCCTTTATGTACAGGGGCTAAGTGGTGATGCACCTGGTTGAGCACATATGTTACAATGTGCAAGGTCCCGGGTTCGAGTCCCCAGCTCCCGCCTGCAGAGGTAAAGCTTTGTAAATGGTGAAGCAGTGTTGCAGGTGATTTTTCTGTCTCTCTTCCTATCACCCCCTTCCCTCTCAATTTATGGCTGTCTCTAGTCAATAAATAAATAAATATAAGAGTGTTATGTGCAGGTGGAACAATATAGTACGGCCTTCTCACTCCGAATAATATTTTGGAGAGTCATCCAAGTTGTTGCAGGCACTAGTGGTTGCTTTCTTTCTGCTGCTGGATGATGCTCCACAAGCTGGAGTTCCCACACCCCCCTTGAGGGCCACTTGAAGCCACCGTGGGTAAAGCTGACACACAGTCCTGTGCAGCTTCTGCATGAACCCAACTGCTCTAAAGCAAGAAGAGTAGAAACCAGTGGGAGTGGACTGTTTTCCTAACCAAACTGTTTGATGAGGAGCGAAAAGGAAGACAGTTAAGCAGAAATGTAGTGCGAACATTCTGACATACCAAAAATGCAGTTAAACAGGGCCGAGTGGGGGCTGAGACAAGAAAGGCTAATAAAAGAACTAGCCACACACTCTGCACGGGACTCTATCTACATGGTGTGGCTTCGATGACCGTTTTTGGAAATTCATTGTTCATGAGATTTGGAAGTGAATAGGTGTTACCCTTTGAAAGTAAACTCGCAGACATTTATAAAATATTCACCCTCGGGGGTCAGGTGGTGGCGCAGTGGGTTAAGCACACGTGGTGCAAAGCGCAAGGACTGGCATAAGGATCCCGGTTCGAGCCCCCGGCTCCCCACCTGTGGGGGGGTGAAGCAGGTCTGCAGGTGTCTATCTTTCTCTCCCCCTCTCTGTCTTCCCCTCCTCTCTCCATTTCTCTCTGTCCTATCCAACAACGAACAACATCAACAATGGTAATAATAATGACCACAACGAGGCTACGGCAACAAGGGCAACAAAAAAGGCGGGGGGGAATGGCCTCCAGGAGTGGTGGATTTATGGTGCAGGTACCCAGCCCAGCAATAACCCTGGAGGGAAAAAAAAATAAAATGCTCACCCTCTTCCTGCTAGTCTTCCTCCCCTATTTCCTTTTCCTCCTCTTCCTTTCTTCTCTTTTTCTTTCTTTTGGTTTCCTAATCCTCTTCCTCACCCTCCTCCTCTGACTTCCTCCTCCTCTTCAATCTCTACCTGACCATCCTCAAGCTGTTCCATGCTCAGAGAATCCAGTGTTACAGACGCCACTGCCTCTCCACACTCCTGAACAACTCCTGCCTGTCCACTTTACAGGAGGGAAATCAAGGCAGGCCACCCCAGATCTGCTCATAGAGCAAGTGCAAGAAATGGGTTTTGGAGTCAAGGCTCCAAAATGACTCTGACTTCAAAATGCATATAGGATCAGAAGTGGAGGAAAGGACCTCCATTCCACCTTTCAGCAAACAGACGTTGTCATCGTTGCTGTGCAGCTCATTCAATCCCAGCAACACGCTTGCAAGGTGGGCCTTCATTCCAGAAGGAGAAGCTGGGGCTCTGATCATGAAAGACAGGGAATAACAAGGGGCCAGGCTTGACTCACCTGGTTAAGTGCACACATTACAGTGTAGAAGGTCCCAGGTTCAAGGCCCTGGTCCCCACTTGCAGGGGCAAAGCTTCACGAGTGGTGAATCAGGACCGCAGGTCTCTATCTCTCTCCCTCTTTATCTCCTCCCCCCTCAATTTCTCTCTGTCTCTATCTAATAATAAATAAACAAAGTAATTTTTTTAAAAGACAGAGAACAACAAAGTTGCACTGACGAGCTGGGCTCCTGCAGCTCTGGATTGACTGAGCTAGACAGGAGAGGAGACAGAGAGCAAGGAGAAGATCTTCAGACCAAATTGGCTCAGAAATCTATTGCACTAACCACATCATTGCCTGACAAAAAGAATCTACATGAAGCCAGGGAGAAGAGGAGGAGAGGGAAAAATAACCCAGCCCTCTGATAAATCCTGTCCACCTCCTTGTCAAAGCTGCACTCTAAATAGAGGTTAATTTGTTTCTCTTATCAGTTCTGCTGCCAGCAGACAAGCAGAACAATGTCACTGTCACAGAGCTACCTGACCTGTTTCTGCCCGCTTGACCAAGTGGCTCACTGTGCCTGTAAATTTTGAGGAGGGAAGGGTCCCCACGGGACTCTGAGATGCTTGTCCTCAAGAGATAATGAGGAAAAGGTGGGTTCAGGCAGGAACAGGGACTTCCTGGAGTCCCCCCACTGAGTCCCCCTAATCCCTACCAGGTAGAGATTCCCCCCTCCTAGAGGCCTAAAGCTTTTATGAATATAGAAAGAGTGGGCACAGTGTAACCTCTGGATGGGAAGCCCCTGAGATTTAAGCTGATGATAACAACCAATGTTCTGGGCACTCACTGTGTGCCAGGAACTGCACTTAAGGCTTTCCTGTTGATTATTTCACTTCACCTCCACACTACTTCTTTGAGGCCAGTGCTCCCAGTATCCACTGCAGCCACTGAAAACAGGGCCATGGGTTCTTTGCGCTTTTCCCCAGGGATATTGGGTCTGCACCTCATCTCCCTGAATCTCAGTAGCTTATAACTGCTTCCAGCAAAACCCAGAACTGGCACTGTCAAGGCCTGGCTGGTGACAAGTTAGGGTGTTGCATGAGTCTTTATAGTGGCAGGTGATAAAAGCCCAGGCAATGTCGCTTTGTTTGCTCCCTGAGCCCTGAGCTGCCTGGAAGAAGCCTGCATCTCCTGAAGCCACCGTGTTGTGAAGAAGCTCAAGTGCCCACCAAGCAGGTGGCTGTGTTGAGTCTGAAGCTCAGCTTCTGACTCCTCCCAGAAATGTGAGTGAGGGGGCCCTTTAGATCAAGGGTTGGCAAGTGTTTTCTAGGAAGGGCCAGGTAGTGTAGGCCTAGTGTAGGCCTTGTGTGCTAGTCTGTCCTAGAACCATCTCTTGGTTGTTCTGAGTGTTCCCGGCTGAGTCCCTGGGCACTGTGAAGCAGACAAGCCATCTTCCCAGGGCCTCTCCCTGTAGCTCTTCCCACATCCTGATTCACAGACTCCACACACGTCACCAAAGGGTGACAGCTAAACACTACTAGGCTGGGAGGGGAGCTACCCAGCTGGAGATAACTGAATAGCGGGAGCACCCACACCTAACACATAGGGACACCAGGCCTCTGAGAGATGAGGGTCCTTTGCCCCTCAGCAGGGGTGGCCATGTCTGCCTGCCTTCAGAGGCCTAGAATTGGCTGCTTAGAGGGGACCATGCAGAGCTAGACTGTGACTAGCTGAGCTCTAGGAGAGACAACAGCAGGGAGACCTGGGCAGGGGATCAGAGATGGAGGGAGGGAGCACATTATATATGGTTTGCAATAGAAGTGATTCAAATGACCATAATTAAGAGTCACTCTGGGGCCTGGGAGACCTCAAAATGATTCTACAAAAGACGCTCATGCCTAAGGCTCTGAGGTCCCAGGTTCAATCCCAACACCACCATAAGCCAGAGAGCTAAGCAGTGCTCTAGTCTCTCTCTCTACTCCCTCTCATCTTTCTATCTCTCTCTTTCTCTATTTAAAATAAGTGATAAATTAAAAATGTAGAGAAAGAATCATTCTGGGGGCCATGGAAATAGTTTGTTGGGTAGGGCACATGCCCTACCATGCCTAAGGTCCATATTAAAGCCCTGACATCATGAGGGAGGTCTCATGGCACTGGAGGAAGCTCTCTCTTATTTTCTATTGTGCATAAAAGGTAAATAAATCCTTTCAAGAGAATCCTATGACTGCTGTGTGCAATGGGCTGGGAGGAGGCATGTGCTCCGTGTTCTTGCTAATGAAGGTCAGACACTCACTAGATGCTCTTCCTAGCCATGTGCACAGGTGCCTGGGTTGATCTGGGCTCTTTGGGGCCTTTCCCACCACATATGCAGCCCTGCTGGGTTTGAGAAGCCACCTGTGGCCCCTGAGGCCTCGGCCTCCAGCAGTGTCTCTGGGATATTGCTGTTGCTTCTGGTCAGTGGACAAGAGGAGAGCACAGTATATGCCAGGGCACACCGGAAAGAGTGAGACACAGAGTGGCCACCGGGAACCAAGGCGCCCGTGGCTTGGAGCTTGCCTGCCCTATGGCATCCAGTAGAAGCTCAGAACTGGACTCAGCAGATGCGTCAGAAGGTCCAGCACCATCTGCAGGGCTTATCCCGTAGCTGGCAAGCCCTTGAGGAGCATAGTGGGTGGTGTGGACCCCAGGGCACAGCTTCCAGGCTCGCGGCCACCCCCACTGCCTGCCCTCCACATTGGCACGAGTCTGTAGCCCCAGGAGCCTCTCTGTGAATGTCTGGCCCACTGACTCTTCCCAGAGCACTAGGAGAGGGCTTAGCTTCCAGGGCAGCCCATCATGTCCTATTCCAGTCCCCTTCTCCCCCTGCGCTCCCACCCACAGAGGCCATGACCAAAGTACCCAACCTCACCTTGTTGATTTTGTTGGTTTTGGGGAGCGTCTGGCTGATGTGTAGGTCCGAATAACGGGGAGGCTTCCGGAGTGGGTTGTTGATATCACAGGGGACCGACTCTGTCCGGACTAACCTTGCTGGGTCCGTAGGGACAAAAAACGAGAGTTGGGGGTTTAAGGACCATGGTTGTTTGATGCCAGGCTCAGACCCCACCTCCCAGGTCCACCCCTAAAACCAGAAATAAAGTCACTAGAAATGAGAGTCACGTTGAGGCACTGAGATTGGTTCCTGGAATTCATATACACAGTGCACAAAGTGAATGTGAGGGCACCGAACTTGCAGACCTGAAGTCCTGAGTTCACTTCCCAGCACCGTATGTGGCAGACTGATGCACTGGTTCTCCCAGTATCCATCTCTTTCTCTTGGTAATAAATAAATAAATAAATACGTCTTGTGTATGGGATTGAGGTTTGGTGCATAGTTTCACTGCGCCTGGACTGACCTTTACATTTTCAGAGAGAGAAAGACACAACACTACTAGAGTTTCCCTCTGTGCTGTGATGAGCAGGAAAGCACAGTGTGGCAGCCTGCCCCTGCCCTCTCCAAGATCTGTTAGTTCCCTCTGGGGTTGTCAGGTCTAAGTGGTCTGTCACACACCGCAGCACAGTTGTCCGAAGCAAGGTCTCTATGGACTCCTGAAGGAAAGGCCCAGATCTTGTAGCCTTCCCCACAAGGCCCCCCAAATGCTGGGTACTTGGATGCTAAATAAACTCTTCCTGATCCAACACAGTGACCGAGCCCATCTCCCCATCACCCCGTGTTATTTCTACTGCGTAGGGGGATCAGGGCAGGGATGAAAGGGAGACGTTGGGATTCAGATGGGGGCTTGGTGGCATTGCCCCCCTCACTAGACAAGCTTTTTTGTGGGAGCTGGTGAATAAGTGAAAGCTTTGGAGTGACTCTGGGCTGCAACTTCTCTGCTTAGCCTGAGTTGCTATCACCATGGAAACTTATGTTTCCAACTTCCTACCCAGGGGGGAGATATAGGGAGTAAGAAGCCAGAGGACTTCTGGAATGTTCCCTCTGCTTCTTGTGCACAGGTACCTGCCCCCTTTGAGTAGAGAGGCATGAGTGGGAGGGAGCCATTCCTCAGCAGTCAACCTCTGGGGGGGGGGGTCACCTTCTAGCAGGCTCCTTTTGGCTCCACGTGGGAGGCGGGCTCCGGGAGAAGCTGGGACAGAGAGGGATTCAGTGGGAGGAAATGTCCACCTGGGAGCTGACCCCAGACAAGGGCTCCAGAGTGGTGAGGCTTCGGTTTGAAATAGCCTCAAGGGTTTCCAGTGGTTCAGGAACAGATGGCTTTTAATTAAGGCGGCAGTGGGCGGGGCTGAGAGGAGCTCTGAGTTTTCCTTCTCTTGCAGTTTTCTCCCCTTCTGGAGGTAGAAGGTGCCAAGATCACTGAAAACCAGCCACCCTTGGCTTTGGCAGCTCGGCACTTTCAGCAGCAATCTGCCACCTCCTTCAGGCTTCCCTTGGGTCCATTCTAGACCCAGGATGATTGCTGAGTGTAAGGACCAGGGAAGCAGGGAGGGGCATTATGGGAAGATCAGGAGAGACTCAATCTCAGATTCGCAAGGGTCTTTACCCCAAGGCTCCTTCTGACCTATATGTGGAAGGCAATGGGAAACGGCCAGCTATAACTTTTAATAAATTGATACAAATAAAAAATTAGTAGGGACAGGGGTCAGGTGGTGGTGTTCCTGGTGGAGCACACACATTACCATGCACAAAGACCAGAGTTCCAGCCCCCTGCTCCCCAGCTGCAGAAGAAGCTTCATGAGCAGTGAAACAGGTCTGCAGGTGTCTCTCTCTCTCTCTCTCTCTCCCCCTCCCTCCCTCTCAACTGCTCTCTGTTCTATCAAATAAAATAGAAAAAGAAAAAAAGAAAAAGGGGGGGGGGAATGGCCACAGGGAGCAGTGGATTCATAGTGCAGGTCCTGAGCCCCAGGGATAACCCTGGTGGCAAAAATAAATAAATAAATAAATAAATAAATAAATGGGCCAGAAGGTGGTATGGCCGTAGACAACCTGTGCATTTCTTACATGCTCCCAGAGAATTCCCGTGATGCTGGTCCACGGACTACACTTTTGAGTAGCAAGGGTCTGGGGCAGTGATGTCCAGCAGGACTTTGTGCAGTGATGAAGTGCCTGTGCCCGCACTGCCCAATGTGGTAGCCCCAGGTGACCACTGAGCCCTAGACATGTGACTGAGGAACTCAATTTTTATTGCATTTTAATTTGCATAACGTTAAGTAGCCCAGTGGGGTTAGTTGCTATGCATGGGCATGTCCCAGTGGATAAACTGCAAGGAGGGTTCAGGAGATAAGAAAATAATCTCCCAGGACGAGAATCGGTGATGATTTTGAAAAGTGGGTTACAAGGTTTCCCAAGCAGGTGTCTCCAACTGGGTCCTCAGCAAGCAGGGAATATCCTTCTAAACTTTTTCTTCCATCTAGGTTGGTCATATTTTCTGTGTTGTGGAAGACAGCCAGTGCCTTTCCTTGAGGTAGCTTCTGGCTCCCTGACATCCTTTGAGCCCAAGAGGATGAAACTGACAGGTGCAGGCACAACCCCTGACTTGCTCACATTTTCAGGGCTAGCTGACTGATTCAGAGGAATGCAAATGGAAAAAAAAACACTCAGCCAGCACTCAGGAGATGGGAAGGCATGATCATTAAGACTGAGGGGGAAAAGATGGGAATCGTAAACATGTGAGAAGAAAAGGGGAGGGGTGAACCTGAAGGCTAATATGTCAGAGAGATGAGTCCAGGGGCAAGGTGGAGGGAAAGAGACATAGATGAGGGAGGACTGAAACAGATGCAAGCAAGAAATGATTTAGTGCAGACACCTGCCAGGGGAAGATAAGAAACTGCACCTGTGTAGCAGCAACTATACTGTAAACCACTACCCTCCCCAGTAAGATGGAAAAAATAAAACAATAATAACAAAGAGTCCGAGGGGAAGAAAAGATATAGGCAACCATTCAGGGTGTCCAGAATCAGCCTCCATGGGACAGTTATCTTAAATGATCTGCAGGAGGCCTGATGTTATCCTGCCCCAGAGCAGCAGGCGTTAAATACTTACCTCCTCTGTGAATAATCAGGAGATGACAGGGTGGGGCTTCTTTGGTGCATTTGTTGTGGCACTTTAACCTAAGAGAGAAAGGAAGAGAGAGAGAGAAGGGTGTCTGGCTGGCTGGCTGGCTGGCTGGCTGGCTGGTTGGATGGTTGGATGCTGGATGGATGGATGGGTGGATGGGTTAATAGATGGGTAGGTGGAAACACCATTACAGCAGCTCAGAAAGCTCTGGTACTGTGGAAATCAAGATGGGACAGGAGATGGGCCCTATCATGGGCACCCAGGGAATAAACTCTGGATAAAGTATGCTGCCATTCTACTTTCACAGTCAGAGCTTCTCCAGGATGTCCAAGAGCATGTATCAAACATTCAACAGTGCTCACGTGGACCTGATGTTCTGTAAGAGGTTTCTCCTATCCACTTGTATTATTTTATCATCATCATGACATTTAATAATCACCAACTGTTTTACAGTCATTGTATTAAATATCTGACACACCACACCACTAGATCTTTGCAGCTACCTGAGAAAAAGGATATTATTATCATTCCCATTTTACAGATGGGAAAACTGAGAGTAATCAACTTCTTGTGGCAGAAACCTGGATCAGTGACACTAAAAGTGCTCTTTCATTTTTCTTAAGGGTTCAAACTCTAGGAAACATTCAACCAAAGCTGCCAATTATGTGAAGTTTAGCAGAGATGCTGACTTTTAGAAGTATTAAGTTTCAGGAGTTTAGAGTTGAATGTACTCTTTGGGGACAGGTCTAAGATTTCATGTCACTTTGCTCTTCTCAGTAAGCTTGTCTGATTTCAAAAGGATAACAAAAACCCCCAAGTTACTGTGACCTGCTTCTGGCTTTTCCATTAGAGCCTCCTGTCAGGGGGATGGACACACATGGTGGCAGATGCAATCGGGACTCTCTGACTCCCCATTCACATTTTCCAACAAACCAGCTCAACTCCAACAGCCAGCATCTTCCTTTTTCTTTTCTTTTCTTTTCTTTTTTTTTTTTAACCAGAGCACTGCTCAGCTCTGGCTTATGGTGATGCAGGGAATTGAACCTGGGACTTTGGAGCCTCAGGCACAAGAGTCTCTTTGCAAGGACAGCCAACATCTTTGCCAGAATGCTGCCCTAAGGCTGCTGAGAGGTTTAAAGTGTACAGAGAGATGGGGAGTTTAGACTCCACCCCACTCTCTTCCCCTGTCGGCAACAGAGACTTATTTCTCTTTATGGTTTGAATGCCCAAAGCCTTGACACTGACTCCCTCAAATAGTTGAGCTCAGAGTGATTCTCAAAGTGAGGTCTTCAGACAAACACTACCCGCACCATCTAGCATCTCAGACATGCCAGTTCTGGATACCCCAACCCCCAAACCCCACCTTGTGGTGGCCCGGAACTGAGATGTAGTCAGGAAAGTAGGGTGTGTGTTCAGGTGTGAGAACCTCCTGTACCTGGTATGTTCTTTGATGGGCCCAGTAGGGCCTTGACTTTCTCTCTGATGTGGAGAAGTTGGAGCTGGGGACCTCAGGGAACTTGGAGTGCAGAGGGGAAGCAAGGAGGGACACAGACAGCACGAAATAGTGCTGGATCATGCCATTCAAGCCTTTGTCTCTTTCCAATTCTTCACTTGACAGCACTGGGGAGAAGATTTCCTCTCCTTTACTTGGTTGCTACATGAAGAAGGTGTCAGGTGTTGAGGCCTCTTTCTGTATCTCCTCCATGGGGGCCCCAGTCCAGGCATGGTCAGGCCACACTACTTGCAGGGAATTCTATACATCTGCTTCTTTTTTCTAGGTTACCTTTCCCTGGCATTTTTCTTCTCCATTGTCCTTTCTTGCTTATCTCTTTGCTTAATGGAAAAGTCAAAGGGTAGGTATGGGATGCTGGTCCTTCCAGCCAGGACCTCAGAGGGCCATGCTACAAGCAGGTGCATAAATGCTGCTCCCGAGGAAAGCCTGGAGAACTCTGCACTGCCAGGCACTGAACCCTTGTGGGAGGCTCAGACGGCAAACACTATGTGTCCAGCCAGTTGCTAATCAAGTGTGCAGGGTTGCCCAGTGTGGAAACCACACAGTCAGAGGTAACAGTGGTGGCAGGGGCTCAAGATGCAGCTTCTGCACCATGGGGATACCCTCTCTCACTTCTGAAGAGTCATCTGTCCAGCAGGAAACACCTGCCATTCTATCTGAATTTGATTTTCCCTTTCTGCTGCTTCTGGAACAAAGTGTGGTGAGCATGCAACTTGCAGGCAGATCACTGGATGCAGAATCAGAGCCCAGGGATTGATCCAGTTAGTGCTGGGGGTGTGGACTTTCAGTCATCACACACCAGAGCTTGAGAAGCACAGTGTAAGAGTGAAGAGAGAGGTCTTAGAGTCTCAACCTTCCAGAATACAGCTTCCCTACTCCCACCCACATACCAACAAAGGGCATGGAACAGGTTCAGAATAGTAGCCAGAATGAATCCGAGTCCAAAGCCTGAGCCATCATTTCTTGACTGTGACAACTTGGGCAAGCGGCTGGCCTGCTCTGAGCTCCAGTGTCCTTCTCTATAAAGTGGGAACAGTCAGGACACCTGTCCCACAGGGATGCAGCAAGGCTGGTGATGTGACACCAGTGAGGCTGAGCCCATCACACAGCTGCCACTGCACCATGAGCTGGCCCAGTGGCTGTCCAGGGCCAGCCCTTGCTGGGGGCCTTCTGGCTGGAGTGCCAGGAATCTGAAGGCACCTAAGGGGGGCTTACTGATGGATGGCCCAGCCTCCATGCCCCTGGGTGGACAGCTCAGAGTGTGTGGAGGTACAGGGGGACCTGCCTACTGCTGTGAGCTATTCAGCCAAGTGCTGGGTGTGGCTGTCTTCTCCGTCTTACTGGGATATTCCCTCCAACAAACCAGCCATTGCCTTTTAATCTGTGCTGTGAGGTCTGTAGACAGAGGGGAGCCCAGAAAAGGCCCCCAGAGAATGAAAGGAGATTTGGAACACTAGCAAGGTCTGACCCAAGTGCTCTGGCCCAAACTCAGTCCTCTGTTCCTGCAACTCATATCTCTAGCTCATAGCCCTTGATGAATGTGGTTCTCCAGATGCTCCGTTCCCCTAGGAGGAAAAGACAGGGGGTGGTGGGACATAGACCCACACACACCTCTGCACCAGACATTGTCTGGCAGAAAACTAAAATTTACAGCTGAGGATCCATGAGACATCCATGCACCTGGGGAAGGTGAGACATAGTCCCAGCACTGAAGACAAGCTTGGACCTCAGACTTGAACCACAGCTGTATCTTCCCCTGAATAAGGGGTCATCATCCACAACTGGGTTCCATGTTCCTCACATGAAAAAAAACAATAATCCACTCAGGCAACAAGTGGAGAAAGTGCCACATGTGCCGACGAGGTGGCCCGGGGGCCAGGACACAGCAAGAGAGGCAAGAACCATACCAGAACCAGCTTCCTTCTACAGCCTGCAAACTGGGGAAGAATCCATCTGAAACTTTCCCTGAAAAGGCTTAATTTATTTATTTATTTTTAACTTCTAAGACTTAATAGGATCAGCTTAAGTTATCAAGAAAAGTTGCTTATGTGGTATATCTTCTTCCCCCAAGGAGCTGCAGGCTAAATGAGATAGCCTCTCCGGCTGGATTTAAATGCAGCAACTTATCTGGAGGGAAGGACCTGGGTGACCCCTTATTTCTGCAGTCCTTCCCTCCCATTTAGTGCACAAAACACACTGAATATAGACAGGAGAGGAGGAATGAGGGAACAGAAGGGAAGACAGAAAGAAAGGAAGATCTGTCAAAGGCTGCTGGCACATTCATAACCTCTATCAAACTTTTAAATTAATGTCATGGGAAGGGAACAGGCGGTGGCACACCCAGTTAAACACACATAGTACAATGCATAAGGACCCAGATTCGAGCCCCAGCTTCCCCGCCTGCAGCAGGGACGCTTCACAAATGGTGAAGCAGGTCTGCAGCAGGTGTCTATCTCTCTCTCCCTGTCTCTCTTCCTCAATCTCTCTCTGTCCTGTCAAAAAAAAAAAAAAGGCCACTGGTAGTAGTGGATTCATAGTGCAGGCACCAAGACCCAGTGATAAACCCGGTGGCAAAATTAATTAATTATTTAAAATGATGGGGCAAGGAAAGAAAAGAAAAATGGCTGCCTGGAGCCATGGATTCATAATGCTGGCACTGAGAATTAATTAATTTTATGATATCTATCTATCTATCTACCTATGCATGTATCTACAGATCTATAGATTTTAGAGCCCTGCTTAGCTCCAGTATATGTGGTATCCCTCAAGCATACAAGTCTTGAATTCAAAGATAATATTTAGTTAACACTGAACCTTCTGCGGTTTCACTGCTCTTGGTGGATATGTTTGGAGAGAGAGAGAGAGAGACATAGACAGAAAGAGGAGAGACATCACAGTACCAAAGCTCCCCCTAGTGCCCATGTGGTGTGCCAGGGGCTCAAACCTGGGTCGTGCACACGGCAACGTAAGTGAGCTATCTTGCTGGGCCCCCCGAAGTTTTTAAAGTGATTTTCATTTCTTAAAAATGATATTCTTAGTGGCTCAGGGGGTGGCAGAATGGAAAAAGAGTTGGGTTGTCAAGCGTAAGGCCTTGAGTTTGATCCCTGGCATCACATGTGCCAGAGTGATGCTCTGGTTCTTTCTCTCTGTCATTAATAGACATTTAAGATTGGTAACCCTCAAAGACCATGGAATGTAGGTATGCCCCTATATGCATCCCTTTCTCTCTGCTCCCACCTTCCTTAATACAGAAATGTGAACCAAAAGTCAGGACTTCCCTGTCTGGTCCTGAAAGATTCCACACCCTCTGTGATAAGTGGAAGAAAGCCATGAACAACCACAGGCCATGTCAACCTCTAACCTTGAAGAACCCATAAAGAAGGCAGGGCGTGGTGGTTTGGACTTGAGGGGAGTCTGGGAGGACTACCTGGAAGAAGTCGGTAACTGAGCTGGGGAGCCTGAAAGATAAGTAGGAGCTAGCAGGGGTGAGCCAGAAAGATCTAGGAGGAAGTAATACAGGTGCAAAGAAATGCTGGTGAGTAGACTCCTGGCCTGGGGCAGGGGTGATGTGCTTTTTGGTTTTTTTGGTTTTTAATGAGAGAGCTCTGAGCACCACTCTGGCATTTTATGCAGTGCCAGAGAATCGAACCTGTGACTTCACACATGCAAGCTCTGTTCTGTTTTGCTTTTGCTGTGGCCTCTCACTTGAACCACAGCTTCTAGAAACATCTCTGAAAGTTCTTAATGGAAGGTATTAAAATGCCCCTCTTTCCCCTCACTGCTGACAATCCAGTGAGGCTGAGCTCTTTGGTGTCCAACTCAGAGAAAAAGCCAACAGTAGAAATGATCTGGGAGTGTTAACATACAATCAGACCCAGGCTCCAGAGACACAGTACAAACTAATCAGGAATGCCCAGCTCCGCTCGCCACGCAGACTTTAGGGAAGATGGAGATGGATAGATAACCTGTTGAAGATCCTCCCCCGTCCCCAGCTTTGCTGGAGGAGCAGAGCATGACTCCAGAGTCCTCTGGCTCCTGGAACCCAGAGATGCTCATGAGAACACAAAGACCCATTTGTCATCCTACAAGAAAGGATGACAGGAGAAGGGAGGAGGCAGGGAACAGGATGAGAGGAGATTTTGACAGCTCTGGTTCAGGTCAGCCTGAGATCAGATTCTCCACATCTTGTCTAGCCACTAGGAAATCAGAGCAAGGCTGCTGGCATTCTGTGCCCTGTGCCCATGGAGGGAGGATGAGAGTCTGGGACCTGGAGTCAGGGGGAATCACTGGGCCTGAGAAGCAGACAGACAGACACACACACACACACACACACACACACACACACACACACACACACACACAGCGCCAAGACTTGGGGCCAGCTCTATCCTCCTGAAGACCTGTTTCATCATCCATAAAATGGGAATAGCTGCAGTTCTTGGCCTTTGTGAAGATTAAATGAGATCATGCATGAGACACTTAGCAAAATGCCTGCGGTTTATTAAGCCCCCAGGACATATCACCACCATCATCATCACCACCATCATTACATCCAATCCCCACCACAGTTTCTAGTGGAATTGTAATCAGCCCTCACATACAACTGTAATTGGCCCAACATTTTTGCCCATAATAGATAAAAAAAATGTATCTAAGGGACCATTCATCCCCATTATGATGACTGCACAAACTGAAGTGTTTCTATTAATGGAAAAGTAAGTTCGGGCTTCAAGCTGGTGATCGCTGAGACGCATGCTCCTAATTACATCCTGCCAATATCCTGCCTGTTGTACAAGTTCCTGAAGCTTCCAGGAACTTCACAGCAGCTGCAGCAGTGGTGCTCATCTTTCCGCTATTTGTCTCAGAGGCTGGCGGAACCCGGGCTCAAGTCAAGCCGGGCTTTTATCGCCTCATCTCCTGGGGCTGGGCCACAATGCAAAAACCAGACATTTTCAGCCAAAACACTGTTGGCTTTTTGACCAGAGCTCCACTCGGTTCTGGTGGTGGTGCTTCCGTCAAACCTGAGACTTCACACATGCAAGTCCTCTGCATTACTGCTTTGCTATCTCTCCCACTCAAAACACAAGACTTTATTTTGTTTCATTCACCAGGGAATGAACCCAGAGTCTCATGCATGCGTGATTCTTCTGAGTCATCTCCCTAGGTCAATTTTTCTTTTTGAACTGGTGTGTGTGTGTGTGTGTGTGTGTGTGTGTGTGTGTGTGTGTGTGTGTGTGAGAGAGAGAGAGAGAGAGAGAGAGAGAGAGTTAGGGAGTTACAACACAGAGAGGGAGAAACAACCACAGCACTGCTTCACCATCCACAGAGCCCCTATGTGATGTTTGGGTTCAAAAGCAGGGTCTAACACATAGCATGGCTAGTGTTCTACAGTAGGAGCTAGCCCCCATTCCCAATGCACTGTGTTTTGATGCAAGAGCCCAGGCAAGCAGGACAACTGGACAAGAAGTGAACCAAAGTGCAGCAGATCCAAGTGAAAAAGGCCAACAACAGAGCAAACCTGGAGAAAGGAGTTCATGGCTCACGTACACAAAAATTAATACAGCGACCACTTGCATGAAAAGACACCAGTGCAAACATCCCAGCCTGGCTAGAAGGGAGCTGGATGATAAAGTGCATGAAAACAGCCCAGAACCAGACATCTTGTGCTGGTTAACACAGGTGTACAGGTACCACTCGATTTCTTACACAAATGAGCATGGCTCTTTTCCTACAGAGGTGGACAGACTTAGAGTGTTTCTATTAGGATTCACTGGTCTCTGCCAACTTGGGTGCCTGGACATGGGGCTGCTAGCATGAGACCCAGGAAAGTGCAGGCAAATGGAGGTGTCTGCTCACCCTCAACCCCACTGAGCGTATGAGTGAGTCAGGGCTCCTGGACACTGGCATTCTGGACTGAACAATGTCTACACAGCCCCAGTGGCTGGGAAGGAGTGGTTTAATGCAGAAACCAGGCCCATGCTGCCCTCCCTGGGAACATCTGCTGGTGCAATGACATCTGGGGCTGTCACAGCTCCCTTCTGGATGGGGTGAGGGCCACTGGTGGGTGAGTGGGTGATGACAGGGATGCAGGATGTTGAATGGCATCCTCCACTGTAAAAGACAGTGCCCCCCAATAAAGAGTCCTCAAGGGTCAGCAGTGCCAAGGCAGAGGGCCTCTGCTATAAACCTTGAACTTGTCTCCCCAGAAGTTGGCTGCTTCAGCGAATCCCTAAAGAACAATGGAGAAGAAAACACATAGGGAAGGAGGGCATGTGGCTGAGCTCAGCTGTCCAGATCCTCACTCTGCTTCTGTCCTCACTCTGCTTCTGTCCAGGGGGTAGTTTGGTTTGGAGGGTGCGCGCGCGCGCGCGTGTGTGTGCGTGTGTGTGTGTGTGTGAGATATTAATAGGAAGTCAGTTTCTGGAGCTAAATCAACATTGAACAACTCATTTTGAGATTCTGACCTATAGGAATCTCCAAGTCAGTCTTGGGAAGAAAGCATTGGTGTATCTTATCACACAGAAGGACTGTATTAGCCTCTTTTAAATCTGAGAGGTTGAGAAACTTTCCCAGAGTGACACAGCTCAGGAGTGGCATGGCCAGGACTAGAACATAGTGCTCTCTGACTTGAGTCTGGATACTGCTGTAGCTTTCCTGTCTGAAGGTGGATGGAATCCCATCAAGCAGGACCTGTGATGGGGATTCCTGAAAATGGTATGGACAGCGTTCTCCAACAGATATGGGACCAGAAGGTAGTATGCTCTATGTATGTGGGGTGGGGGGAGAGAGGGGAGTAAGGGAGGTATGTGTGAAGCCCTGAGTTTGAGTCCCAGTGCCTCCTCGGAGCACCATAGGCAGCCAAATGGGAGCTCCATGTATAGTGGTGCAGTGCTGTGGTGTCTCTCCTCTCTCTGCCTCTCTCTAAAAAAATAAAAACTAGTGATGGGGAGGGTATTGAGTAGAGTCATGCATAGATGGGGCCTTCAGTTTACACCCAAGTGTCAGAGAAACGGGGGGGGGGTGAGTGAATCAGTCTCCTTCCCCCAGCTCTGCCTGCTGCAGACAGCTGCTGACAATCCTTAGGCTGGAGAGCACATGCCGGGTCTCTTCCCCCTTGAGCCAGGTGGCAGCACAGAAGCCCCAGCCCCAGGGGAGATGCTGGTCTAAGCAGAGCCAGCACACAGTCCAGAAAGGAGAGCACAGGGTGGCTGAGGCACACAAGATGGGCACTCAGGGTGCTACTGCTCCAGCAGAGCAGACAGAATCGCACCTGGGTCCAGGCTCTCATTTTCAGAGCACAAAGAATCACAAGCAGCAATGAGCACTTTCTGTGAGAAAAGCAGAGGGGTGGGAAGACATCTTGGAGACAGAGCTAAGGATGTGAGTGCGTGAGGCCTTGGGTTCTCAGCCCCACGTATGCCAGACGGGAGTGATGCTCTGGTCTCTCTTCCTTCCCCACGTGCCCCTTGTTGTTCTTCTTTTATCTCCCTCTCTCTCATAAAAAGAAAGACTATTTTAAATGCAGAACTGGATGGAGAGGTTCCCAAAGAAGCAAGCCCTCAGTGCTACAGAAGGTCCCTGAGAGGAGGAAAGAGGCAGCTATCACAGGGCTGAGGGCTGGGAAACCCATCAGCAGCTCGACGCAGAAGCAGATTTCAGGCAGCTGAATCCACAGTGAGCAGACAATGGTGGGATTGTGCTGACATCCAACCACTTAGAACTAAACTCCATTCCGCGCTCATGAACCTATTACATGCAAACGCCTCAATTTAGATAACTGCAAATTGCTTTCTGAGCATAATTTCCCATTAGTTCATTAATCTCTCTATTCACAACGGCAACAAGACAGCTGATGATCATTCCGGAGGAAGTGGGCATTAAACAGAGGCAGGAGGGGAGGGGCTTAGGCATCCAGAAGTATCCTGGCTTCCTTGGTGAAGGGGGTACCCCAAAATTAAGTCATAAAACTGGTGATGGTATTCACTTCCCTGGAGCCAGCTCTTAGAATGGTTCAGGTACTGAGCTGAGCGTTTTGCCTTATTTATCTCAGCTTTTAAAACAAAAGGAAGCCGGGTGGTGGCACATCTAGTTGAGTGCACATGTCCAAGCCCCTAGTCTCCACCTACTTGAGAAGCTCCCCAAGCGGTGAAGCCAGGCTACAGGTATGTCTCTCTCTTTCTCCTTCTTTATCTACCCTTCCCTCTTGATTTCTCTGTCTCTATCCAATAAAAAATTCATTAGTAAAATAAAATAAAACAATCAAGTAAGGCAGAGATTACCCCACACACACTTCCTAGAGTGGGAAAGAGAGGCTCAAAAGTGGCTAGGCAGTCAGTTAGTGGCCTGCTCAGGATCAAAACGGAGGCGAGTGCCTGTCTCCTGGCCCATGACCTGGGCTCCTTGCTGGGCCTTTTCTTTCTGACTCCTGCTCACTCAGATAATTAGTGGATACATTTACCAGAAAGGGGCTCATGAGTAGACCAGACCTCACATGGGTAGAGATAGTCCAAGGGGTATAACAGCAAAACTGCCTGATTAATAATCAGCAGAGAATGACCAACCACCCTGTGAAAGAACCTCACAAAAGTGGAGAGATGGATTACTGGGTAGAGTGTATGCTCTGCCATGCATCTGGCCCAGATCTAAGTTTGAGTACCACCTGGACTCGAAAGCTGGGAAGACCCAACACTTATCTCTACTGCCATCCTCCTAGCTAACCCCATGGGAAAAACTAAAGGGGGTCTACATGAGAGAGTTCCCAGACCTGGGCTGGGTAAAGAAACACAAGACCAGAGGGGCAAGAGTATTATAGATGGAGCTGGGTGGTGGTGCACCTGGTTGAGCGCATGTTACCATGTGCAAGGGCCCAGGTTCAAGTCCCAAATTCCCACCTGCGGGTGAGGGGGGGACTTCATGAGTGGGTAAATAGTGCTGCAGGCGTCTTTCTCTTTTCTTCCCTATCTCCCCCTCTCAACCTCTCTCTATCAAAATGAATGAATTAATGAATGAATGAGTCTCACAGTGCTAGAATCCACAGAGAGAGTATTTAAGACATGGGTACAGAAAGAGAGGCCAGACGGACATCACTGAAAAGTTTTGACAGTAAACCCTGAGCCTAGCACTGTATCCTGGTGAGAGGGATAACCAGCCCTTTCAAGCAGATGGAAGCTCTAGGGACAGAGAGGTGAGGGGATTTGCCCAAGGCCACACAGTTAACAAATGGCAGAGTCAGGAGGGAAGCCCCACCGGGTAGGTGTCACTGTCCTTTCCATTTGCCCGGACCTTAAAGGGAGGGGGAGGCACAGGGAGGCCACTTGGCCTGAGAACTCTAAACTGGTATGGTGTTACAGGAAGGGCGGGAGTTAGGGGACCAGGGATCAACTCCTCACTGCCACCACCTAGCATGTGGCCTCAGGCAGGTGGCTCTTCCCTATAGAGACTCAAGATTCTGCTTCTATGAAATGGGGAGACTCACCCAGCACATGCCCTCAGAGAGGTGCAGAAGACAAGATACAGGCAGCAAGGACTGTGAAGTGCAGAGATGGGCAAACCCCAGCAAGCAGCCAGCATGCAGCTTGTTTCCATAGACAAGACTTTACTGGGATTAATATGTTTTCCTGCCCTTTGGTTTCTGTGTTATCTATAGCTACTTTTGAGCTACACAGCAGAATTGAACTGCTGTAAAATGATGTAACCAAGACCCCATGCATGGCCCACAGAGCCTAGAATATTTAACACCTGGTAGGCTTGAGAAAAACAATATTCTGGCTCCAGACCTTGAATCTGGACAGTGTGGGGTCCCCTGTGCCTTTCCATCAGCTCTGGCTTTTGCTTAGAATTACTCCTCTTGGCCCCAAACATAAGGTTTGCTTATAACATATCACTGAGCTTAGGAGACAGCTTATTGGTGAAGCTTATCTGAATGGGACTTGCAAATCTGAAGCTCCAAATGCCCCAGGTTTGAACCTTGACACCACCAAACTCCACAGCTGAGAGGTGCTCTGGTCTCTCTCTCTCTGTGTGTCCCATAAAAATAAACAAAACACATTTCAAAAAAAAATCAGAGCACACAACTCTCCTGAGAGCTAAGAAACTAAACCTCTTGGTGGCTCTTTCAGAGCCTGGAATGGCCTTAGCAACATGACAACTCACTTCCAGGCAGATACTTACTTGCAATTTTTACATTTGAGGCCAAAAAGCATCCCTTTCCCACAGACAGTGCATGTCTGAGACATCCAGTACTTGGTGGAGAACCTGCAGGAAAGACACAGAAAGGATTCAAGGGCAAGGTGATGGTGGTTGACCCCCTCTAGTAGGATGGAGCCCATCAACGTACATGTGGCCTGGAGACTCATCTTGCTTCATCCCTGAACCAAGCTGCCTAAACCACTGGTGGCTTGGTCTCTTCATCTGTGCAGTAGGGGTGCTAACAGCAGCACCCCTTCCTCTGTTGGGGATGAACCAAGATTACGCATGTGCAGCATAGAGCAGGTGCACAGTACATTGGCCCGGGGTCATAGTCCCATCAAATGTCTGTAGCAGGTGTTTGTTCAAAGCTGCCCAGTTTGTGCAGTGCTGGACTTGTACCGGGTACATTCCAAGATGAAGGCTGGGGAGTTCGGAGCAAGGTGGAGCTCGCTGCTGGGAGTGAAGCTGACCCACTCCTCATCTCAGCTAGTCCACCAGGGTAGCTTCAAGAGGGGTCTTCCCCTACTCCCCCCCAAAAAAACCCTGAGACCCCCCCAACTCTGGTAGCAGGGCAAAGTCTCCCAAACTGGAGATTTTTGCAGACCTAAGCTTCCCTCTCTCCCCAAGCCCTGCCAGTTGCTGCAAACATGAGGTAGTTTGGAAGCCTCTGGCAGATAACTAGGAGAAGCAGTGGGAACAAGAGGTACATTAGATTAACACCACCACCCCCAGCTGAGCTGCCTCCCCAAGAGATAGGAGGCAGTGGCTGGGCCTAAGAAAAGTAGTGAAGGTTGCCAGGTCAGAGTTAATTTTCATTTTCAATTTCTGGCACCTTCTGCAGGAGTTGTATCTAATCTCCACTGCCTTGGAGTGTCAAAATGGAAATCGGAAGTGATTATGTAACTTAGCATCTGAGAATTTTGAGGAAAAGTTTGCATTTCTCTGCTGTACACCTGCCTGCCTGATTTGGGTCACTCTCCAAATAGGATGTGTCACTGTCCAAAGCCCCCATATATCTAAGCAAACAGCAATATCCTGAACAGAGCTCTGATGACTAAGAAAACTTGCTTTCTAGAATTGGACTTGGGGCTGGCTGAGCCCCTTTCTGCCCCTTTAGAGGGGCTTTGCTGGGTGTGGCAGCTCTGGGGGTTGCGGAGTGGGCAGGAGGGCAGTCTGTGAGCAGTATGGGAAGTTCCGTCTCCTTTCCAGCCTCTCTGGCTTCCCAGATCTGCTTTTCCTCCTCTCCAACTCTGATTGAGGTGACTCTGAACACAGAGGCTGGGGTGTGATTTTAATCTCATTTCTTCATCGAGGCAGAACTGAATTTAGCACTTTCTCCTGGCATACAGTACAGCCTGGGGAGAAACTCAGGGTGAGACTAAAGTATAAAGCGGCATTCCAAGTGCCAGCTGCCCCAGGTCACCAGGGCCTTGCCCTCCCACAGCCATTAGTATTCGGATCTGAAGCACCATCAGGTCAAACAAGTACTGAGATTCTGGGGGCATAACTGAGTTAGAGGGCGGGGCAGCGGGGGGGGGGGAACCTAGAGGGTGGAGCTGAGGCAGGAGGAGGGCCAAGGTGGGTGGGGCTAAATCAAGGGGCGGGTGAATCTGAAGTAGAGCGGAGCAGAGGGTGGAGCTGAGCGAAGAACAAGACCAATCCAGAGGTAGGAGCCAGGGGGTGTGGCTAGTTCAGGGGCGGAGCTGAACCATGGTGGGACCAATCAGGAGAAGAGCTGAATCAGGAGTGTGGCCCATGCAGGAGCGGAGCTGAGGCAGGGTCAGTGGAGAAGCCTTTCAGCTTGCATATCACCACCAGCCCACTGAAGCATCTAGAACACACTTCTCACAGCTGCCCTGCACATTTCCTCATTTGCATCTTAACCTAACCTGTCAGCTGTATCTCTATAAAATACATTTTACAGAGATACAGAAAGATACATCTAGAGCACTGCTCAGCTCTGGCTAATGGAGGTGCAGAGGACTGGACATGGAACTTTGCAGCCTTGGACATGAAGGGCTTTTTGCATAACCATTATGCTATCTACTCCCATTCCCATTTAATGCTAAAACACAGTGGCAAGGTACAAATCCAGTGTGTCATACATGCATGGTACTACTAAGCAGCCACCCCACATCAATCTTCAGTATATAGATCTTCTTTTATTAGTTTATTGGGGAGTTACTTGTTTACAGCACAGCTGCTGACACATGGGCACAATCCCACATCCCCCCATGGTAGGTGTCTACAAACCACTCTCACTACTAACTTAGCTTCTTTTCCACCATCATGCACCACGACCTGAGAGCCCACCCCACCCCATGCCCCACATGCAGCTCCCACCCCAAAGTCCTTTGCTTTGGTGCAATACACCAAACCCAGTCCAAGTTTTACTCTGTGGCTCCCCTTTCTGTCTTTGTTGCTTAAGTTCTACCTCTGAGTGAAATCAAAAGTGTGTGTGTGTGTGTGTGTGTGTGTGTGTGTGTGTGTGTGTGTGTGTTTAAGGACGGATGTGGATGTGGTGGGAGTGGCGGGGGCTGGGAGGAGATGAGTGGAGATTCCTTGGTGCTACCTATGATGCTCCCTCATGATGCTGGGGTTCAAATCCCAGTTCTCAAGCATGGAAGGCACACATTTTGTGGCAGTCACCTCTTGGGGGACCTAGCCTTATGCCTTCTGGGTGGGGTGGCCTAAAATTAAGGCATAAAGTATTCATCTTCTCATACTATGTATTGAATGGTTATTAATTTGCAAGGCTCTTTGCTGAGTACTCCACATAAATCATCTCACTGGATTCTCAGGACCACCCTTTAGGAAAGCATAATCATGTGAGGAGAAAATTGAGCCTCAGGGAGACTAAGTAACTTCCTCCCAGCTGTAAAACTCTACTTGCTAGATTTGGAACACGGGTCAGGTGGCTGGCCCCCCAGGCCCTTTTAGGCGCCATGTGCTGACTTTATAAGGGCCAGGCTAACAAGAAGCAGGCATTCCAGTCCCCTGGTGTCATTCAGCTGGATGAGGAGAGAGGGGAAGGGTGATGTGGGAGCCAGAGCAGAACACTCTGCCATGCCTTTCACACCCTGAGCAGAGCCCTGTCCGTCCTGTGCTGGGAGGTGAGCCCAGCACACCTGGGATGCAGCCTACCTGTGCTTGATGGAGTTGCCGAGGTCTCTTCGGGGGATCTGTGGGGACCAGCGTGGCACGGACAGGGTGTCTGTGAGGAGAAGAGTAGGGAGAGAGTCAGTTACATGAGGCGTCAAGAGCTGGGTGGCTCTTGCCAATTCCTGGGAGGGAGAGAGAGGATCCTTGGCTCAGGAAGGACACCGACCACCACCATTTGCTAAAGCCAAGTCCAGCAGAATGCAAGTTTAGTTCATGTTAGGGAGCCCAGGCAAGGTCCAGGACAGAACAGCCAGAAGTAACCACGAAAGGATAAAACTGCGGGGCTAGGTGGAGGATCAACCAGTTAAGTGCACTTAGTACTGAAATCAAGGATCTGAGTTGAGCTCCTGGCTCCCCACCTGCAGTGGGGTAGCCTCAGCAGTGGTGAAGCAGGCTTATAAATGTCTATCTTTCCCTCTACCTCTCTATTTCCCCTCCTCTCTATTTCTCTGTCTTATGGGGGAAAAAAAGATGGGGGACAGAGAATGGCCAACAGGAGCAGTGAATTTGTAGTGCCAACACTGAGCCCAGCAAAACCTAGAGGAAAAACAGAAAGAAAAAAAAACAAAATAAAGGCTAAAACTGAGCACCAGGGGGCTGGGCGGTAGTGCAGCAGGTTAAGTGCACATAGCGCGAAGCACAAAGACCAGCATAAGGGTCCAGGTTTGAGCCACCAGCTTCCCACCTACAGGGGGTCACTTCACAGGCAGTGAAGTAGGTTTGCAGGTGTCTTTCTCTCCCCGTTTCTGTCTTCTCCTCCTCTCTCCATTTCTCTCTGTCCTATCCAACAACAACAATGGCAATGTAAATAATAACAAATGGGAAAAATCGCCTCCAGGAGCAGTGGATTCATAGTGCAGATAGAGAGCTGCAGAAATAACCCTGGAGGGAAAAAAAGAGTAAGCACCACATCCCTCTCCAGGGTGTAAGTCCAATGCTCTACAAGCTGAACCATTTACTGATTCATGTCTTAGTCCCTTCCACTTTCAAAATGATGCCCCAGCAGGTGAGGAAACTGAGGGTTAGGGAGAGGTAGCTGCAAGTCCAGTCCTGGCACAAATGTTGTGATGTGACAGAATCCAGAGGCCAACCAGACCAGCACCAGGTTCCTACTTTTGGTCATGCCCCTGTAACATACAATTCTTTACCTGCTATTTTAGGTTTACACCCTTTTCATCAAAATACATTTATTTTAAAAGCAAACTCTATATAGGAAAAACAACATCATTGCCTGTATATAGTAGGCTGCTTTTTGAAATATGCCTGGTCATGTGTAGCCTCACAGACATATGAATAAATGGATGAGTGGAAAGGCCAGTTGGTGGAGAGAAGACAGATTGATGGATGAAAGAGAAGATGGAGTAGTGGTAGATGAATGAGTGTGTGGATAGTTAGAGGGACAGGCAGATGGATGAGTAGATGAATTGGCAGGTAGGTGGATGGATGAAGGAACAGAAGGACAGATTAGCAGGTGGGTGAGGGGATGGAGGTATGGATGAATGGAAGTATGGAAGGACTGGTAGTTAGTGGATGGATAGGTTGACGGATGGGAAGACAGAGTCAAGGTGGATAGATGAATGGACAGACAGAGGGATGGATGGGTAGTAGATGGACGAGCAGGTGGATGGAAGGATAGATTGATCGATTAGTAGGTGAATGGATGGATGGATGGGTGGATGGATGGATGGGAGGTAAGTGGACAGGTTGATGGATCAATAGGCATAAGGAAGAAACAATAAATCACAGGCTGCAGACAAAGTACTTCTCCTCCTCTGGTCTCATGCGCTAGGCTAAATCCCAGAGGCCTGTCCCATCATTTCATCAGTGATAGAGTTATAAAACGTCATCCAGAGGCCTTGAGCACCAGCCCCCACGTCACCCCTTCCTCACAGCCCTCACAGGCCCTGAGTGGTGAAAAACAAGAGTAGAAATAAACTGGCACGGCCTGTGAAATCTCCACCAGCTCAGGACGCAAGGAGCAAATGGTGGAGCCCACGCCAGCTCTCCTTTCTCAGATTGGCTGGGCATCTCTGAACTGAGCAAGGAAGCTGGACCCCCAAACCACTCACTGTGCTCTTCTAGTGACCTTCGGGAGCCACGTGGCAGCCGTGTTCAGAAACCCCAGTTCTGTCTCTGTAATGCAGGGACCTTTTCTAGGAGAGCTAGTGCTTCTACAAGCCCCTCAGGGCAGAGTCTCCCAGGAGGGAGGCACTATACTCGGAATCATAGCCCATGGGATTTCCTCTGGCTTAACTGAAAACTAAGTGATGGGGAACCCAGACCCGCTTTATTTCTTGTTCCAGGTTTCAGGGCAGCAGAAGAGACAAGAAAGTCGATTTTTTTAATAAGAGAGAGAGATATCCCACAACCATGACATTTTTACTGCCTCTGGGGTTGAAATTAGCTTTGGGAAGAGGAGGCAGCATGCTGACCCTGGAATGTTCTCCAGGACAGGCAGATGGAGGGATACACCGGAGGGGCAGGGCTCGCTCAGACACCAAGCCTCCTCTCTGGGAACCTTCAAACCCAGGGAGGTGGCTCAGCAGAGAGAGAGCACGTACTCCACAGACACGAGTCCCTTGGATGGATTTCCTTAATACAAAACAATGGGGGGATGTCATGCAATGGTACATCCAGTAGAGTGCACAAGTTCAGTCCCCCAGTCCCCACCTACAGTAGAGAAGCTTCCCAAGCTGTGACGCTGTGCTGCAGGTGGCTCGTGCTCTCCCTCTCTCTCTCTCCCTTGTCCCTCCTGATTTTTCTGCTTTTATCCAATATATATATTTAATGTTAGCATGCAATTGGGTTTCATCTCCTGGCAATCTGTAGAAGGTAGAAGGTTTCTAGGCTGGTGTGTTGAGAAGGATCCTCAGGCTCAATAGGAAGGGAGGCTGAGGTGGATTATCAATGTCTGCCCACAGTGAGTAACAGCAAGTCTGCATGCATTGGTGACTTCTGCAGGGACAGTGACCTCACCTGCAACTTGCATCCCTACCGCACAGTATAGCACCAGGAACCAAGCCAGTATTTGCTACACATGTGCTGAACCCAAGATTGTTATAGCAGAAACAGTGTGTTTAGCAATCACTCAGTGTGTGCTAGTCACTATGCTGTGCGGCTTATATCCAAAAGCTAAGCCTCTTTGCCATGTCACCTTAGGAGCCCAGAGAGGTACAATGACTCGCGAAAGGGCACACAGCCAGATACTGGCTGAATCTCATGGGAGTGGTCCTGCAGTCAGTCACTAACCTTCCCAAAGTCCCTCTACCAGTTTTCTCAACTGGGGGTACTTTTGCCCTTTAAGGGACATTTGGAATAGCCTGGTGCTGTTTGGGTTGTCCTCCTAAGCTGCAGGGAGTGAGGGGGTCATGCTAAAAGTCAGAGACCAGGGGTGCTACTCTCCATCTTACAAGGCACGGGACAGACCTCCACACTGAGGAACACAGCAGCCACAAATGCCAAGAGGGCCAGAGGGGCAGGGCAGAGGACTCCTGCTCTGAGGGGCTGTAATTTCCCTAGCCACCTGCTGTCCTCTACCTGCCCACAGAGCTGGCACTTCTAAAGCTCTCTTGCAGCACAGAACAAATCCTCTTTTATTATAAGCATGTCTCACTGCTAGGTTCATATCCTAGTTATTACGCTATTCTCAATTACAGCAACTTCTCTGGGAAAAAAGAAGATGTGATTAAGTTCAGAAGTTTGGCCCCGTCTCCCGATATCTGATGGCAGGGTGAGCTCTGTCAATTCCATCAGCGCCACACCTTCTTTAGTCTTAACCTCCACACAACCTGGGCCATGGGCAAGAAGACTTGAACTCTGAGAGCCTCTTCATTTTCCTTTTAGTTGGGATTTTATGAAACTTGCTGGTGCCAGCCTTAAAGCAAAGGGAAACTGCTTAAAGGGAGGTGGGGGTGGGAAATCTATGAAGAACCAGGCCTTATCATAACAGAGAAGGCAAACAACATTTACAGCAATTAAACTGATACAGAAACTTCTGTTTAACAATCAAAGTGCCTATTAAGATGTCTCCACGACAGAACAAAAGCTTCCATTCTGCTCTAATTTTCTGATAACAAGTCATGCAGACAGGGAGGCAGGATTCTGAACATCCCTGGTGCCTTTGGTCCCAGGGGTGGGATAACAAGACACTTCTCCGTGGCTGTCATTTCCATGCAGAGAAGGGAAGGCATGGTGCTCCCAGAAGCACCTCTGAACAGTACTGCTATCCTAGAACTGGTCTCTGACACCACCTTGTAGCCAAAGAGACAAGAAGAAAGCTCCACACAAGGGGCTGATGTGATCAGAACACCCATGCCATGCAGGGCTTTGAAATGAAAAGGTCAGGCTCTGACCTGGAGAGTCAGAACTCAAGTCACCAAAGGAGTAAGGCTCAGGAAAAGCTGTTGGGGGGGTGGCATATAATGACAGCAAATGACGATGGTGACAGGAAGTGGAGGGTAGGAGAGAAAAAGGATGGGGGGGGGAAGAAGTGATAGAGAGTAAGAAAAAGGGGGCCGGGCAGTAGTGCACTGGGTGAAGTGCATATAGTACAAAGCACAAGGACCGGCACAAAGATCCCAGTTTGAGCCCCCGGCTCCCCACCTGTAGGCAGTTGCTTCACAAGCGGTGAAGCAGGTCTGTGGGTGTCTATCTTTCTCTCCCCCTCTTTTGTCTTCCCCTTCTCTCTCAATTTCTCTCTCTCCTATCCAACAACAACACAACAAAGAAAAAATGGCCTCCAGGATTAGTGGATTCACAGTGCACGCACCAAGCCCCAGTGATAATCCTGGAGGCAAAAAAGAAATGAAAGAAAGAAAAGTAATAATAAATGTGCATTTTTCTGAATAACACCCGATGGCAACACAATTGCCAAATCAGCCTTTACATATGTGATCTCATTCCATCCATGCCCCACAGTGCATATAACACAGAGTGAACATAATATACAGATATGAGTAGTGTACATAGTATGTGTAATACACAATGTGTGTGTAATGTTCATAGATACATGTAATGTCCACAGAACTAATGTTGTTAACATGACTGTCTCACCCAAAGCCTCATACATATTTAATGCAATCCCTATCAAGGGCTCATCAAGTTTCTTTAAGGAAAAAGAACAAAAGTTTATATGGGACTGGAAAATACCTAGAATCACCAAAGTAATCCTGAAAACAAAGAACAAGCATGGAGGTATCATGCTTCTTGATCTCAAACTACACTACAAAGCTGTCGTAATAAAAACTTCCTAATGGGAGTCAGGCGGTAGCACAGCAGGTTAAGCACAGGTAGTGCTAAGCACAAGGACATAAGGATCCCGGTTCAAGCCCCTGGCTCCCCACCTGTAGGGGAGTTGCTTCACAGGTGGTAAAGCAGGTCTGCAGGTGTCTATCTTTCTCTCCCCCTCTATATTTTCCCCTCCTCTCTCCATTTCTCTCTGTCCTATCCAACAACCACGACATCAACAACAACAACAATAATAACTACAACAATAAAACAACAAGGGCAACAAAAGGGAATAAATAAAAATATATTTTTTAAAAAAGCTTAAATTTCTTTTAAAAAACCTTCCTAGTATTAGAACAAAAATGAACACACAGTCCACTAAAATAGAACTGAATGCCCCCAAATAATCACCCATACCTATGGACCATCATTTTTTGACAAGGGGACTCAAAACAGCACTTGAAGAAAAGGAAGTCTTTTCAACAAATGGTTCAGGGGGAAACTGGGTTGAGATGTGCAGAAGAATGTCATGTCATGCAGCTACCACATATCACCAAGCACAAAAATCAACCCCAAATGGATCAAAGACACGAACATTAGACTAGAAACCTCAAAACACATAGGAGGGAACACTGGCAGAACATTCTAGATGTTTGCTTTGGAGGCCACTGTGAAGAACCAAGTTCAACAACCAGGAAAACAAAAATAAGCCAATGGGACTACATCAAACTGAAAAGCTTCTGCACAGCTAAAGGAAACATCACCAAAACAAAAGACTCCCTACAGAATGGGAGAAGATCTTTACATGCCACACACTGGACAAAGGGCTTACTACCAAAATATATAAATAGCTCACATAATACAACAACAACAACAACAACAACCCACTAAATAATAGGAAGAGGACATGAAGAGAATTTTTACTAAATAAGATATCTAGATGACCAGCTGTTTTTTAAAAAAAAAAATGCTCAAAGTCATTGATTAGTAAAGAAATAGTCCTAAAGACAACAACGAGACACCACGTTACACCTGTCATACACTAGGACAGAACCAATGCTGGCAAGGAAGTGGGCAAAGAAGAACCCTTCTACATTGCTGGTGGGAATGTAATCTTATTCAGCCTCTGTGGGAAACAGTCTGGAGATTCCTCAGGACAACAGGAATGGACCCACCCTATGACCTGGCAGTTTCCCTTCTAGGGATCTAGCCAAAGAACACAGAAACACCTATCCAAAAAGATCTATGTACTCCTGTATTCATCGCAGTGCAGTTTGCAGTAGCCCAAACATGGAAGCAACCCAGATGTCCTATGACAGATAAGTGGTTAAGACAGTTACGATAGTGGCCGGGTGGTGGCACACCTGGTTAAGCGCACATAGTACCAAGTGCAAGGACCTGGCTTGGAGACTCCGGCCCCCCACCTGCAGGGAGAACGCTTCATCTGTGGTGAAGCAGGTGTGCAGGTGTCTATCTTTCTCTCTCCTTCTCTATCTCCCCCTCCTCCTCTCTCAGTTTCTCTCTTTCCTATCCAGTAAAATGGGAAAAAATGACCTCTAGGAGCAGAGGATTTGTAGTGCCAGCAGTAAGATATATACACAGTGGACTACTACTCGGCTGTAAAAAGTATGAAATCATCTCCTTTGTCTTGTCTTGAAACTTTGAAGGGGTCATGTTAAGTGGGGTAAACCAGAAGGAGAAGGACTAATGTGGTATTTAGGAAGCAAGGCGATAAAAGAGAAACGCAGGGTGAAGCTTGGACCGGGTGGGGTGTACTGCAGCAAAGCAATGGACTGGATGGGGGGGTGTGTGTGTGAGGGAGGGAGGGTGTGTTGAGTACTCAGTACACGATGGTGAAGGGCTTAGGCTGATGGTGGGAGTGGTATGCAGATACCTATCACAGGAAAATAAGAAGCTGTACCCATGTGCCAACACCTGTCCTGGAAACCATTATACACCCCAATAAGACAATATAAAAAAAAAAAAAAAGACTTTGCATTGCTCAAAACCACTGAATCCACAGTCAGTTGTTACAACAACAGTACCCATGCCTATCTTGTGCCAAGTTAGGTTTGGGGAGCTCAGGCTATGGTGAACAGGATAATCAAGTCTTCTGAGCTTACTGCCTAGAAGGGAAGCAGAAAAAAATTAGTAAGCAAAAAACTGAGAGGACTTGGGCCTTCAGAAACAGGATGCTGTTCTGGCCCCTCATTTAAGAGCGCCCTCTAGTGGCTGAGGGGAGAATATTCCCACCACCAAAGTCAAAGACCAGATGGCCCCACCCACACATGGGTGGAGAGCACCTGCGGCCCCACCTTCCTTTGCAAGCCATTCTTGTCCCAGGCCAGCTATCTCACCGGGCATTCTCATGGGGTGTGCATTCCAAGCCCGGCAGGGACGAGCAAGGGGGAAGCTGTGGAAGACACAGAGTGGGTGTGTTACGGGGACAAGCAAGACCACTAACCTGAGAGATTTTAGAGAGTGTGGTCTCATGGGTTCCAAGCTAGGATCTGCACAAAGTGCTGAATGAACACATGAATGAACTCATCACTGAACCTGTTCAAAACCGCTGCTTAGTCACTAACCAGAAATCTCCATGGGGGAGGGGGCAGAGCAACTTTTCAAGAATTCTGGAGCAAGGGTCAGGCAATGGCACGCCTGATAGAGTGTACACATTACCATGTGCAAGGACCCATGTTCAAGCCCCCACCCCCAGTGCCCATCTTGGAGGAGGGGTTTCACAAGTAGTGAAGCAGTGCTACAGGTGTCACTTTTGCTTGTTCTCTCTCTCTCCTTCTCCCTCCACTCTCAATCTCTCTCTGTCCTAACAAAGAAAAGAAGGGGAAAAACCCATCACCAAGGGATAGATTTGTTCTGCAGGAAATAAGCCCCAGTGATAACCCTGGTGACAACTGACAAGAGTTCTGGAGCAAAATGAACTGACATATCGGGGCCAGGTGGTGGTGCACCTGGTTGAGTGCATGTTACAATGCACAAGGACCCAGGTTCGAGCCACTGGTCCCCACCTGCAGGAGGAAACCTTTGCAAGTAGTGAAGCAGGGCTGCAGGTGTCTTTCTCTCTCCCTGTCTCCCCCTCCCTCTTGATTTCTGGCTGTCTCTATCCAATAAATAAAGATAATTTAAAAAAAAACCTGACATATTCTCAAAATTCTCTTGTATAGCAAGGAGCATAGGGCAAAGCATCTCCAAACTGTAGAGCTGTGGATGTAGATTCCATCAAATCTGGGATACGGGCTGTTGTGCCTCCTTGGGAGAAAGATAGCCTCGCTGAGCTTCAGTGCCACCACGCATAAAAGGCAGGTCAGTAATGACCCCTGTTTTGCTGAGTGTCTTTGGATTAAATTCCATGCGTGCAAGGCATGCAGCCCATGGCCTGGCACCACAGAAAAATTCTATTAGTCTCTGCCATACGCATCCCAGGTGGGATATACCTCTGGAGTAGTTTCTCTGCTTAATCCAAACAATCCAGTGAGATGCACCCCTAGTTTTCAGAGAAGCAAAATGAGGGAGACATATTCAGAGTCATACAGCTGGAGTTTGGTGGGCTTTGGATGAACTCGGTTAAAAAAAAAAAAAACCCTGTTATCTACCTTGATGTTGAAAATTCTCTTCCGAGACGACTATTACTCCTTTGGAGATAGGTGTGAAAATCAGTCCGAGAGTTGGAAGGAGCCATAAGGAGCCATCTATGGCAGCCTCTCAACACTTGGACCATCTTAGATGGAGCAGGTGTTACCTTATCCTTAAGCGTTTCCATGGAGACAAAGACCTCTGCCCACTGAACACTACAACTCCTAACAGCTAGCATCTAAGTGAGCGCCTACTGCATGCTGGGACCCAGCTGAAGTAAGTTAATTGACCTAACTCCATCTCAGGTCATAGCACTGGGGCTTGAGTTAGGAAACCCAATCTCCTGAATTGACCAGCTCTGAATTCACAGATGAAATGCGAATTCCAAGCTGTCCTTAAAGCTTCCATCTCAGAGACGTGACAGATTCAGTGAGTAGTGCTGCATTCAAATAAACAAAATCAACAGCCAATTCTTTGAGCCCAGACACACCTAAAACTAATAAAAACTTCAAGCAGCAAACTCTTTTTGAGGCCACAGGGTCAGTCACTGGTTAGACTCCTGCCAACTTAACCGAGGTGCAATCCTGGACTAAAGCTGCTCCTGATATTATTTGCATCTCAGGGACTAGCTCTATTTGCTTTCATATCCGATTCAAATATGCCGGATCTCACAGCAGTCTAATTATGTGCTGTCTCCAAAGGTTACAGCACCGAGGTACTTCAAGGCCAGACTAAGCTTCCTTGTGTTTGGGGACAAGGTCTTCTCCTCCAAGGCAGCTGCAGCCCAATTCCTGACAGGCAAACCTCATCATCTGGGGGTAGGGGCTGTGGCTACTGTCGGGTACCACCTGGCACTGGTGAGTGTGAAGAAAAGGGTGTGTATGGGTGCCAAGTTATTGGGGATAAGTAAGGCTGAGGGGATGCCAGCATCCTCACGATGCCGCTCACTCTCTAGTGGTAGTTGTGGCAGTCACATTGGTTCACATCTATCTTGGCGTTACTCTCGATCGCACTCTGTCATTTCACGAACATCTCATAAAAACTGCAGCAAAGGTGGGCGCGAGGAATAACATCATTGCAAGACTGGCCAGCTCCTCATGGGGCGCGAGCGCTTCCACACTACGATCATCATCTCTGGCATTATGCTATTCCACTGCAGAATACTGTGCCCCAGTATGGTTCCGTAGCCCCCATGTCCACTTGGTCGATTCCAAATTATATTCCTCCATGAGGATACTTTCTGGAACCATCCGTTCCACCCCGGTTCCATGGCTGCCAGTTCTTAGCAACATCACCCCGCCAGATATTCGTCGGGATGCGGCATCATCTAAGTTCATTTCCCACATCTACGCTCGACCGGACCTGCCAATATACGCGGATATCTTCGCCCACCCTGTCCAACGCTTGACGTCTCGTCACCCAATCTGGTCCCCTCTGCCTACACTGAACTTCTCTGTTCCAGTCTCTTGGAAACAGAGCTGGCAGTCAGCTGAGGTAAAGAACAAACACCTCATCACAGACCCCTGCAAGCGTCCACCCGGCTTTGACCTAGCACGTTATGATTGGGCCCTCCTCAATCGCTATCGAACAGGCCATGGCCGGTGCGCCGCTATGTTCCATCGCTGGGGAGCCAGAGACGACCCGAACTGCCCCTGCGGCTCCAGATAGACTATGACCCACATAGTCAACGACTGCCACCTCTCCAGATTCAAAGGAGGTCTCGAAACTTTACATCAGGCTCAACCTGACGCTGTTGACTGGCTACGGAAGAAGGGCAAACGCTAGAAGAAGAACTGTGTGTTTCAGGGGTGCAGCTTCACATCTAATCAAATGGAAGGTGTCACACCTGGCTCACCACTAAGCGCCAACATCCCTCCACTACCACTTACTGGAGTCCCCACTCCCCGTCCCCTCTATAGCAACCTTGGTTCTGCTCTCCAGATTTATGGTTTTTTTTTTCTGGGCTGGGTTGTTTGGTCTGTCCTCTTGCTTTATTTCTTCACATCCCATATACAAGTGTGATCATCTGGCATTTGCGCTTCTCCATATGACTTACTTCACACTTATTTCAGCTTTTCTGGTGCTCACTCTTTTTTCACTCAAATGCAGAGCCTGGCAAGGAACCCAGGACCTTGTACAGGCACAGTTCTGATGGGTAACCTCAGCCACCTCATCTTTTTCTGTTGTTGTTGTTGCTGCTCTGGATCAACTTTTTCAGATCAACAGACAGACAGAGACAGACACCACAACACTGATGTTTCTCTGGGGCTGGGAGCTGAACCTGGACCTCAGTCACATGCATGGAAAAGCAGGCACCCTCCTAGAGGGAGAAGTGGGTAGAAGTGACACAGGAGAGAGCCACCACAGCACCACTCCACCATCCAGGTGGTTCTTCCATGTGGTGGCAGGGTTTGAGCCCAGGGCCTCAGGCACAGTAAGAAATGTCCTCTTCTAAGGGAGTCACTTCCTGCCCCTGCTCACTCGGAGGAGCTCACAGGGACCCCATAGGATGGAGTCAAAACAATGGGCAGTGAAGACTCTCTCTGTCTAGACACAAACACAGCAGGAACAATGGCAGCTTCAGGGGCTAGATGGAGTGGGGGAGCCCAAGTAAGGTGGTGCAGTGAGCAGCTTTGTACCCACAATCAGCTCTGCCACTTAGCAGCTACAAGACCTGGGGTGTCCCCCGCAGTCCAGCTCTGTCTCCCATAAGAGTGGGGGGTGTCACAATAGCTTCCCCAGAGGGAGGCCAGGAAGATGAAGTGAAGTGATAGAATTGGGCGCGGCTCCACTGAGTAACAGGTGCCCAACATACTTTGGTTATTGTTATCCTCCCTCTGCATTAACTCACCAGTCAGCAGGTGCCAGAATTCCCCCAGGGATTATGCTTTAGAGTTGAGATGGGCAAAACCAGGGCCCTGAGGTCAAGACTCACCCATTAATTTACATATATTTGCATACCATCTCCAGCTGCTTCCCACTCCACATCAGCACTATAATAGAGACCACATGGGCCACAAGGCCAGAAAGAATTCTTATCTGACTTTGCAGAAATCAGGTTGCCAGCCTGAGACTCAAGAGTCCAGTAATTCACTTCTTAGGCTAATTAGTAGACTTCTTCCTCTTTTTTTTAAAAGTTTTTCTCACCTCTGCCAAATTTTGTTTTAGAATAATTAACCAATAAAACTATACTGTCCTTAAAGCACACAATGTGACGATCTGATACACACAGAGTATCCAGGATTTCTCCCCCTTGAAACCAGAGTCTTAGCTGCTAGCTATGTGCTGGGATAAAGAGTCACAGTTTCTAGCCACAAGACGCATGGCCACTCGTTGCCGCTCAATCTGCGCACTCAGCATGGGCTGTGTGGTGCTGATCCCCACTGCACAGAAGAGGAGCTTGTCAGTGGTTCAGCTAGAGCTTTACCCATGCCAGGCTTGCCCCAGGCCGTGTCCTCTCCAGCCCTTATCATTTCCCAGTACAGACAATGTCTCTGATTCCACCCCGCTGCTGAAATCCACGTCAGCTCTTGAAAGCAGAAGGGAAGGAAAGTTAACTCTCTCCTCTCACCGCTTCTGTCTGAGCTAATTAGTCTGATTATCCAGCTGTCAGTTTATCATGGCAGAGAAGCCCTTCAGGATGTGTAAATAACAATGGGGGCAGGGGTGCTGGTCCCAGTTGAGGGGAATGGACAGGGACGGGGGACAGTCAGTAGAGATGGGCACCTCAGTCAGATGGCTGAAGTCTAGCCATTGGCAGCACAACTGACCAAGATGGAAGCAGGAAGCAGACCTGTGCTGAGGGTGTGACCTGAAGCAATCACAGAGGGTCCCAACCAACGCACTCCTCCACCGCCCGCTCCGGCCTGCCCCAGCCCTGCTTAGAAACACTTCTGATCATATGGTCAGATCGGAAGTATCTCCAGGATCTAGTGAGAAAACAAGAAAATCTTTATTCTACGATCTCTCTCTGGGATTCCCGAGACACCAGGGGATGAATCAAAGGTCTCCCGTATGCATGAAATTGCCAAGTGGCCTCCCTGGCCCAAGTTTTCTATTCGCTCTAGTAAAAGGGAAACGCGGATGTGGGAGAGACACACAGCGCCACTTCACCATCCACGGAGTTCCTCTTGGTGCTGCCCACAGTTCTCCATGGGATTCTAGGACTGAACCCGGGGCCTCACACATGTAAGATATACGTTCAACTGCAGTATTTCAGCCTTTAGGTTCATGATTAGTCAACAACTTGCTTGCTTTTATATGCTAAGTCTCCTTTCAGCCATCAGGTTCCAGATGCTACCATGATGCCAACCAGACTTCACTGGACAGACAACCCCACCAATATGTCCTGGAGCCCTGCTTCCCTAGAACCCCGTCCCATTAGGGAAATAGAGAGACAGGCTGAGAGTATGGATCGACCTGTCAATGCCCATGTTCAGCAGGGAAGCAATTACAGAAGCCAGGCCTTCCACCTTCTGCATCCGATAATGACCCTGGGTCCCTACTCCCAGAGGGATAAAGAATAGGAAAGCTATCAGGGGAGGGGAGGGGAGGGGAGGGGAGGGGAGGGGAGGGGAGGGGAGGGGAGGGGAGGGGAGGGGAGGGGAGGGGAGGGGATGGGATACAGAGTTCTGATGGTGGAAACTGTGTGGAGTTGTAGCCCTCTTATCCTATGCTTTTGTCAATGTTTCCTTTTTATAAATTAAAAAAAAAAGATATATGTTCAACCTGCTGAGCCTTCTCCCAGCCCCTAATCCCCACTTTTTAAGAGACCATAGTCAACCTCTTGTCTTGAGTCCTGGAAGGTAAGTGCCAAGCTGGGACCCTCTCCCCCTTCCCCAAGACCACCATAAGTCAGAGGTGTGGACAGGGATGCAACCCTTCCTTCTCCCAGCTAGAAGTATGAGCCCTGGAGTCTTTACCTGCAATTTATTTCAGCCCATTCCAATGGCCTCAATTAAATTTCCCTGCCAGTGACTATACAGAGAGGATGGCTGAGGCATTTAATTACATTTCATAATGTGCTCGCTGCAGCACTTATTCAAGTGTACCAGGGTTTTTAACCTTGTAGGCAAACAATGGGAGACCCACTGCCACATGAGTAATTATCTTCCTTGTAAGGATGATAGATAGAGAAGCTGGGGTGTTAACAGCAGGTCAGGCATGCGCCAGGGGTGGGGGTCTGCAGGGGCTGGAGTGTGTGTGTGTGTGTGGGGGCTGATAAGCAAAGTGAGGCAATGGGCCTCTGATTTCATGAGACACCACAGATTGGGAGGATGGTGGAGGCATCAGCTATCAATTCTAAAAGCAGGATGTGTTAAGAGACCTCGCTTTCTTCCCTCCTCCTGCAGCTCCATCCCAATACTCCCCAGTTTCCCTCTATATGATTTTTCTACAATGGTCTAGATGAAGAGGATCGTCTTAGAATTTCATATCTAGGGGATCAGGTGGTAGCACAGTGGGTTAAGCGCACGTGGCGCAAAATGCAAGGACCCTCTGAAGGATCCTGGTTCGAGCCCCCGGCTCCCCACCTACAGGGGAGTCGATTCACAGGTGGTGAAGCAGGTCTGCAGGTGTCTGTCTTTCTCTCCCCCTCTGTCTTCCTCTCCTCTATTCTCTGTACTATCCAACAACGAATGACATCAACAATGACAACGTTAACCACAACAAGGCTACATCAACAAGGGCAACAAAAGGGGGAAAAAATGGCCACCAGGAACAGTGGATTCATGGTGAAGGCACTGAGCTCCAGCAATAACCCTGGAGGCAAAAAAAAAAAAAAAAAAAGAATTTCATATCCATGGAGCTGGGAGGTAGTGCAACGGGTTAAGCGCACATGGTGCAAAGCGCAAGGACTGGTGTAAGGATCCTGGTTCGAGCCCCCAACTCCCCACCTGCAAGGGAATCACTTCACAGGTGGTGAAGCAGGTGTCTTTCTCTCCCCCTCTGTCTTCTCCTCCTCTCTCCACTTCTCTCTGTCTTATCTAACAACGATGACATCAATAACAACAACAATAACTACAACAATAAAACAAGGGCAACAAAAGAGAAAATAAATAAATAATTTTTTTTTTA
This sequence comes from Erinaceus europaeus, assembly GCF_950295315.1. Taxonomy (NCBI): domain Eukaryota; kingdom Metazoa; phylum Chordata; class Mammalia; order Eulipotyphla; family Erinaceidae; genus Erinaceus; species Erinaceus europaeus. The sequence continues at coordinate 8,654,381 of NC_080167.1, read as the reverse complement.
AAAAAAGAATGTCAAATCCAGGGGACCAGGCAGTAGTGCACTGGGTTAAGTGCGCATAATGCAAAGTGTGCGGAACTGCACTAGGCTCCCCACCTGTAAGGGGTTCACTTCACAAATGGTGAAGCAGGTCTGCCAGTGTCTGTCTTTCACTCCACCCCACCCCGTCTTCCCCGCCTCTCTCAATTTCCCTCTGTCCTATCCAACAACAGCAGCAGCAACAGCAACAAAACAATAACAGCACAACAACAATAACAACAATGGAAAAAAGATGACTGCCAGGAGCAGGGGATTCACTGGCACCGAGCCCCAGCGATAACCCTGAAGGCAAAACAAAGTCAAGTTAATATGAGGCTGGGAGGTGTTCTATGGATGGCGTGTACGCCTTACCATGAGCACAGCCCTGGCTTCATTCAATCTCTGGCACTACAGGGGAGCTCCGTGGGTGGATGAGGCTTAGGGAGAGCTCCATGGATGGAGGAGCAGCTCCATTTCTCTCTCCCTCTCCCTCTCCCTCTCCCTCTCCCTCTCCCTCTCCCTCTCCCTCTCCCTCTCCCTCTCCCTCTCTCTCTGTGTGTATACAAAACTTAAAAATTGGGTCAAGGAGGCTGCTCAGAGGTATTGCACATGCACAGAGTCCTCAGTTCATCCTTCAGCATCATGTTAACAACAAAGTAGTAAGTTAATAAAACAAGAACATAAACAAGGAAATAAAACATTGCATCTAGATATCAAGAAGAATCTTTAGGATAAGCTTCACTTAATTTTGTTTGGGAAGCTGTTAGGAAATCAATTATCAGTCAGGGAATAGGGTAGTGTTTCCTGAGTTGGGTTGTGAAGAAGAGCCCTTAAATACAACCCTGAGGGCTTGGTGGATCCAAAATCTCTGCCTAGGAAGTCACACAGTGGCTAGAGCCCTGGACTTGCATGAAGAGGTTCCAACTTTGATCTTCAGTGTTGCATATGCCAGAGTGATGCTATGGTTCATGTTCATTCTCTCTTCCTCACTCCCTCTCCTTCTTTGCAAATAAGTAAATCAGTTTCAAAAACCATCAACTCAAGGGCCTCCTCTAGACCATCATGCCCATTCAAGTGTCTAAGGAGAGTCAGATGGAGTGCAGACATGAGCCTCACCACCAGACAGATTCTGTTTCACTCTGTGCTGTCCCCTGCCCTGCCACTGCCCATGGTTCCTGAAATGGGTGTTGCCATGTCTTCTTCAAGTGTTCAGTGTCTCCTGCAGAGTTCAGCTCAGCACTGGGGAGGTGAAGGCTTTTCCAGTGGGAACTTCACTTCTGCATGTCCTGAGCCAGTCAGGGGTCCCAGGAAGCAAGCAGTCCGTGACCTCCTCCCCATCCCCATGAGCCCTGGCTCTCAAAGGGCACCTGCTGTCCACAGATGGTGCTCACCACCTCTTCACCCAGCTCTCTCCACACCTGCCTGACTGTGCAGAGTTCTCTAGTTCCCAGCCAGTGGGATGGGGCTCCCTAGAACGTCTTTAATGGAGGCAGGAGAGGACATATTCCCAAACAAACCAAGGAGGAGCTTGTCCTAAAGAGATTCTTCTGGATTCATAGATGCACTAACTTTGGCCAGGGCCCCAAGCCTTGCCTGTCATGGGTGTCATGGCCAAGTCCCCTTGGGAAGCATTTTAGGTAGTGATCCCTCCCAGTCTTCTCAGTCACTCTGTTGGGGGTGGAGGGAGTAGCACCATTTTCCAGAGGATGAAACAGACACAGAGTATGTGGAAAAGAGAATCAGGGCTGAGGAGGTAGCTTAGCCTTGGAGAAAAGGACTTGAATGCCTGAAAAATCCCAGGTTCGATTCCCAGCACTGCCACTTACCAACTCAGCTGCCTCTCATAAAATAAATCTTTCTAAGTATGAAACAGAGATGCAGAGTGATCCAAAGAATGGGGTTTGGAGTTGGAGAGACAGGGTCTCTGGCTCTGAACAGTGAAAGTTCTCTAATTTACACTACAGTGCAAACCAGTTTGGAAGTGTGGTCAAAGTGTTTTTTTTTGTCTTTTTTTTTTTCCTGTGGAGGAAAGAGTATAATGGTTTTGCAAAGAGACTGTAATGCCTAAGGCTCCAAGATCTCAGGTTCAATCCCCCCACACCTCAGCTGTGTGGTGTTCAGGTAAAAACAAAACTACAACAGAAAGTGTTTTATCTGCATTAGCTTAGTATTAACTGTCCCATTTCACAAGTGGAGAAACTAAGGCTCAGAGTCTCCTCTGGGGTTTGAACCTCCATCTCCCTGACTAGGAGGCTCTACCAGTGAGTACTATGGAGTCTCTTCAGATGCTCAGAAAGGCAGAGTGGGTACAGGGTGCCCTAGTACCCCCTTCCTGAGAGTGCCCAACTCAGAGAGGCAGCCAGGAGAAGTGAGAAGCCTATAGCACCATCTCCCATCTCAGACCAGAGCCGCAGAGACTATCTCCTTGGCCTGAAGGGAAATGCTAATTGGAAGAAGCTGGCTTCCTGCACCATGCTCAGTTTTAAATGAGGACAAAACAGGAGTTGACAGACAGGGGGCCCATGCTGCCATCACCACCCATGTCCCTGTGAAGGGAGAAAAACCACCAGCCCTGTGCTCCAACAATTTCAATTGTAAATGGCCTCATGCTGAAATAAACCAACAGAAACTGCAGTGGTGGTGGCAGTGACAGGCAGCATGGGGCAGGGGATGGGGAGGTGGGGGGTACACACAGATCTCAGGCCAGGACCTGCAAGTTGGGCTGGACCTCTGGTCCTGGAAGCGGGTGGGGGTGACTATGGACTGTGAATCCTGCAACCAGGATGAGGTGGGGTCCTGATTCTGCCCTTGGATTCCTGCTCTTTAACCCTCCTCTTCTGTGACACTGAGGGACTAACCCACCTTACAATCTCCCTAACGATTAGACCCTGGCACAAGGCAGGTGAACAGTCAAAGGGGCCATTCTTCTCAGAATCTAGGTGCTGGCATTCAGCAGCCCTTCTCCCTAGATGGGGAAGAGGAGCCATGGAAAAGGCACATTGGGGAATGAGGTCACAACTCTACAGAGAGCTGCACTGAGTTATGGGGGGGGCAGTCTAGATCCCTCTGGCCAGTTAACCCCCCCATTTTATCATCCTGTTTTCAGGGCACATTTACAGCCCTGGCTCGCCGGGTGTGATGGATGAGCCCCAAGTTCCTCACACACTCCATCATCAATTACTTACACATTTATTGCCTTGAACTGAGTTTATGAATCTTAAATCTGAGCCATTCGGAGGTGTCCGGACTGCAATTCTTCCCCCACTGGAAATGTTTTTTTTAATTATGTGACCACCCTGTGGTTAATGTTCTGTGGAAGTTAATTGTCCATGGAACAAAGGGCTGCTGGGAAGTTGTCCTCCCAGAGCCAGTCCCTGGAATTTACTGCCTGAGTGAGCTCAGAGGGGACAGACCAGGTGAGCTGGCCACCAGAGAGGCGAGTACTAGGCATTCTTGGTGTGGACTTGAGGCAGTAGATTTCCTCCCTGTCTAGGCTCCGGGATGTCTGAGATGCTGCTCTGGGAGGTGGCATGCTGTCTGACGCCTGCAGACATGGTGGAGACAATCCTGTGATGGATCAGATCCGAGGTCAAGACTGGGCAGTACAGATTACAAAGCATCCCTAAGTGATGTGACAGGCCCTGAGTCTGCTGTAGCATCCCTGCCAGTAAGGACATGAAGACAGGGACCACTGCTACCACAGGGTTTATCAATGAGAACTCTGGTCAGTGTTAGGGTATGGAGAAACCTATCCCCCCAAGAACTTGGGGTAAGGAGGATCCTCCAATGGTAAGACTGGTCCAACTTGTATCAACCTGACCTACAGCGGGAGGCTATGGGTAGTGGGGTGACGGTGTCCTGCGGGTGACAATATTTGCAAACATTTGGGAGGTATCTCCAGATGGGAGGTGTGCTACTGGTACCGAGGGGGTAGAAGCCAGAGATATCGTGAAGCATCCTTCAATGGACAGGCCAGATTTCATCACAGAGAAGCATCCAGCTCCACATGGCAATAAGTCATAGTTGAGTGTCCCTGCCGAACAGTCAGGAAGAGACATACCTGTCACTAACTTAGGAGCAACTCTGAGGAGCAAGGCTGCCCAGATGTCACACCTGTGAGCAAACCCAGTGAGAAGGAGAGTCTTTTCCCTCCTGGGTCTCCTCCAGGAGAGTTTGCTTACAGAGTCATCACTAAGTCTGTCATTGTGTTTTATGGATCAAATGATTGTGCTCCACCCTCAAATCCATATGCTGAGATTCCTGGCCCATGTGATGGAATAAGGCTATGGGGTGTTTGGAAGGAGATCAGATCATGAGGGTATAGCCCTTTGTGAATGATTCTCTTGCCCTTAAGGGACACCTCCCCCACCCCCCAGGGCTCCTCTCTCCTTCCACTAGGTAAGGACACATTTATCTATGAATCAGGAAGCAGGCTCTCATCAGTAAAATCAAGTGATGTCTTGGTCTTGAACTTCCCAGTCTCCAGAACTGTGCAAATTCCATGTCCATGGCATATTTATTACAGTAGCACAGCCCAGATAGGCTAAGACACCATGTATGGCAGGCTGAGTAAACAGTCCCCCAGAGGAACTCAAGTCTTAATGCCTGACTTTTTTTTTTCAGTGCAACTTTTATGTGGTAAGAAGGACTAACATGGGATTAAATGAAGGATCCTAAGATGGGAGCTTATCCTGCATTCTCTGGGGTGGGGAGAGATCTGCATGTACTCACAAGGATGCCTGCAGAAGGGAGACAAGAAGGCCACAGGAAGAAGACCATGTGACCTCAATGAAAGTAAGGGAAAAGAGGTGGCATGATGCAGAACCAACAGCCTCTAGGGGTTCGTTGGACACATATACCAATCTCCTTGGGAACTGCTAGAAGGAAGTTGCCCTGTAGACATCTTGATTTTAGCCCTAAACTCAGTTTGGACTTCCAACCTCCAGAATTGTAAGATAACAGGTTTGTTGTTCAAGCCACTAAGTGAGAGGTCATGCATCACATCCAGTGGTTCATGAGACCCACAAGTCAATCATGCCAGCAGCTGGAGGAAACTAATACAGCTATGCACTGGCTGAGTCTTTCAGAGAGGTGTGGGGGGGCACTTATGGACTTTCTCAACAACCAGAAAGATCAGGACTGAATTCTATCATACAGAAAATGACCAGCCAAAGAAGTACAACAGCTAAATGAAGGAGTGGGGTCACAGTGTTGATTCTTGCTGTATACTCCATCAGGAATGCCTGGATTTGTCTCTCTTCCCATCAGCCTGAAGCAGTAAGACCAAGGAAATACTGCCCCACCCATCCTGGAATCAGGCAGTTTCATCCACCAACAAGAGGCACTAAGCAGAAGACCCAAAGAGAGAGGGAGAGAGGGAGAGAGGGAGAGAGAGAGAGAGAGAGGGGGAGAGAGGGAGAGAGGGAGAGAGGGAGAGAGAGAGAGAGGAAGAGAGGGAGAGGGAGAGAGGGAGAGAGGGAGAGAGAGAGAAAGAGAGGGAGAGGGAGAGAGGGAGAGAGGGAGAGAGGGAGAGAGAGAGAAAGAGAGGGAGAGGGAGAGAGGGAGAGAGGGAGAGAGGGAGAGAGGGAGAGAGAGAGAGAGAGAGAGACCTCTAAACTCACTCAGTGGGGTTGTAATTCACCTACAGAATTACTCAGCCCCTCAGATTGACACAAGGCCCCGATGTGGAATGTCAGCCACAAGTCATCTGGCGCAACTTCAAATGGGCCCGAGAGGCAGTGGTCACAGAACAGCCTCTGTGCAGGGAGGGGGGCCTGGGAGGGCACAACACCCACTGCTCTCTTGGGCTGTGTTCTTAAAATTTATCCTGAATTAATTACTTAGAGGGTTTTGCAAAATTGAGATCCCTGGACCCCAAAATTGCTGGTTCACCGAGGACAACATGAAATAGCAAGTTCTAGGAACTACTGTCACTGTAAGTTTGGGGGCCACACTTTGAGAACTGATGCTGTAGGTCAGAGATTCCTGACCTAGCACGACTGACTTGTGGGCCCCATGAACCATAGGCCATAACACAGCAGCCCACTAGATGCCAGCACACCTTCCCTGTTATGACAAGCAAAAATGTCTCCAAACATTGTGTCCCCAAGAGGCAGAGATCGATCACACTGACCGTGAGTGAGAATCACTGTTGGAGCTCAGAGACACCAGGAATGCAGAAGAGGAGGATAGGTCACTGAGGAAGACCCCAAACTTTGTTGTGGCTCTTGACCATGGTTCCAACAATTTATCAAGGGTGTGGGCTGAATGGCCAGTGGGGTTGGGAGACAACTGGGTAGAAATGGCACAAAGGACTCTGCCTAGATTGTGTCAGTACTGAGCCAAACCTGGGCTACTGCACTGCCTAGAGCTGTGAGGTCCCTCCAGCCATCATAGGATCTACCAGCCCAATGGTTCACTGCCTTCTTAGTTTCCCCAGATTCTCAGGTGGGGTGACTCAGCTCAGCCACTGAAAACAGAAAAGCCAGCTAGTTAACCACTGACAACCATACCAAAGCACCCAGGGCCAGTGTCAAAGATGGGCTGATGGCAGCTCTCAAAGCCGAAGATGAAGCTACACAAAACATGGAAATTCTGGAGCTTGGCAAACCCAAGTGAAGGTGCAATCTCCATCAGTCTCTCTAAAGCCAAGTGAGTGGCAGTCACTGGAGAGAGGCGGAGGGCAGGCTGGGGTTTGACGACTGGGTGTGGATGCAATGAGACGGGTCCAGAGCCTCAGACACCTGCAGCCATTCTCCATGGAGCTGGGCTCTGAATACACCCTGGACCACACCCTCCGCCTCCCCGCCCAGGACTCCTATTCTGGTGAGAAAGGAACAGGACCTAATGATGGATCTGTGCAGTGTGATCACTCTTGCTTATGCTCCAGACAAAGGCAGGATTGATTAACTCTGCGGAGCATTCAGCAGTGATCTATGCCGATTACCTTGAGGCAGGCACGGAGCCTCCCAACGCATGTCAACAGCTCTGTGCTTGTCAATAGGACCTTGATTCTCTAAAGGCTGAAAGGCTTTTTTACAGGTAATACTTTGAGCCAGCTCAGGGTTTTTGGAGCCCGGCTCAAAGCCCCCAGGTGAGATTTCCTTGGCTTCTGCTAGCTTCTTCAGTTAGTGAGGGTGGGCACAGACTCCCACTTGCATGCATAAGGGCGCAACGACAATGTGAAGGCTGGGAGCAGGAGGGGGGCCAGGGGCGTGCTCAAAGCCCTGGTAATTCTGCGTCCTGAGTTCAAGGCCAGGCCCTGCCTCTGGTCAGGTCTCTGACCTTCTCTGAGTGGGTTTACTTATTTACCTGCAACAAGAGCATCTCACAGCAACCCCGCAGGCAGCCCCGGGACTCAGAGACCCCCAATCCTGCCGCTGCTCCACGTGGGCTGTAAAACTTCAGGCAGCTTTTACTTAATGTCTTTGTGCCTCGCTGCTTTCTCTGTGAATTAAGCAAGCACTTAGTGCAGAGTGCTCAGGAGGTTTTTAATTAATTCATCATCGAGTGTTTAATTAATATCCTCTCTCCACTGACTTCCTTTCAGCTCCAGAGTACATCAGATATGGCAGGAATGACCTGTGCTCACGCCTTTAGAGTCAGAGGTCTCTGAGGTGCCTGTGAGTGACACTGAACACTGTGGGCCCCCCCCCCCTCGAATCCATGTATACAATTCTCAGGATGTTTTCCTATTCAGAAAGATATAAATTGAGACAAGGTGAGGTTGTGGCCCACCAGTAGAGTGCACATTACCGTGAGTGAGGAGCCAGGCTGGATCCCCAGCTACCCCATGGGAGACTGAGCAACGGGGGAGCTTTGTGGGAGCTGGCAGGGTGCTGCGGGTACCTTTCCTCTCTCTGTCTTCCATCCTGTCTGGAAGGGGAGTGGCTGGCTCACACAAGCAGGAAGCTCTCGTGACAAAAGACAAACAAAAAAGGACTTCTGGTCCCCTGCCTGCCTTTTGAGGGGCAGATCCATGTACCCTAAATTTGGGTGGTGCTGCTGTGACAGACTCACTGGTCTGGACTCTAAGGGTCCCCCTCAGGGTCTGCAGGGCCCCAGCATCCATCCTGCTGATCTAAACTGTTAGACCTGACCCCTTACTCTCCCTGGGGAGGTGGGGGGGTAGAGACTGGACTGAGTTACAGGGGTCCCACTGTGTGCCCCAGAGAGATTCAGAAACAAGGAAGTCAAAGTGAAGATGGTTTGCTTTTGGTTCTTCTCTGACTTGGCGTTTTCCTGCTCATCTCGGGTACTCGGGCAGCTCCTGAAGGACTCATGGCTTCTACCATTTGGCTTAGCTAGACTTTGCCTCTTGCCTATTTTCCATCATGATTTTTATGTACCTGAACAAATCTGTGTTGTAATAAAACTGCCATTTTGTTTAAAAAGCGGGGAGGATGCAACCACTTGATATAGGAACTGTGCTCTGATATTTGCAAGCTCACAGGTTTGGGGTAAAAAAGATTGTTCAACTTGTCCCAATACTGACTCTATCCACCCTAAGAGATGATTCATGAAAAAAGAAAATAAAGACAAAGCAAAAGCACAAGGAATCCATGGACACTAAGCTTCAAAAAGTCTCAAGAGACATTAAGGATTAGTAATAGTTTTGAGTCAGGGGCCAAGTCAGGGGCCAGAAGCACATGGTGGAGCATACACGTTACCAGGGTTGACGACCTGGGTTCAACTCCTGGTCCCCACCTTCAGGGAGCTTCACAAGCTGTGAAACAGTGCTATATTTCTTCTCCCTCCCTCCGCCCCCCTCCCCTTTCCCTCTCCCCTGCTCTTTCTCTTTCTGTCTCTATCTATAAAAAAGAAAGAAAAAGGAAGAGTGGCCACAAGGAATGATGGAATCTTCATACAGGCACCGAGTCCCAGCGATAACTCTGGTGGTAAAAACAAACACACACAGAACCTAGATACAGACCAGGGCCAGAGACAGGGCACATATGCATATGTATCCACCAGTCAGGGGAAATATACACCTTAAACTAAAATGCACAGTAGTCTACAGTGACTCCATAAGGGCATCAAGCACATAGAAAACTAAAAAAGACACCAAAAAGTACTCAATTAAATAGTTTCTACATAGACCCAGATATTCTCCTTACCTAGTTCCTATTTCACTTCCCTCAGTCACGCTAAGGCTAACCCTTGTCAGGTAAAGTAAGAACTACAAAAGCATAAGGGCAAGAGACTGGCATACTTTAATGATGGCTCTATGGCCACTAACAGGCCACCCCATCATCCAGGGCCCTACTCAGGGAATCCTGGGATTCCCACATAGACATGATGGGCCTAGACCTCTAACAGATCCCTCCTTCCACTATCGCTGGTCGACTCTATCAGGAACAATATAATGGACCCTCTTGTGGGCCACTACACGACCGTTCCCTCAAAGGAACAACAATGGTAGGGACTGCTCCACTCTCCAAAAGGAGACTGGGTCAACAAATTCTTCCACTCGAGGAAGACAGGTCCTGTAGTGAGTGCAGCCTAGAATGTTCCTAGCTATGACCATGGAGTGTGCGCTCAGACCTACAGGGATACAGAGGCCACACAGGCTCCTGTGCTGAATATGGACCCCAGGTCAGATCGATGGGGTTTATAGTTAATAATGTTTATATACTTTTCCTATTTTAGGGAGCTACTCTCTTCCCTGATCCAGCTTTCTAGTCTCATTCCAAACTCTGAAACCATCTCCTCACATAATACCTTTAGCCTACCTGCATGTTAACTGTTGGGCTCAAGCAAGATTTAATAAAGACACAGGCCCCTTGGAATATACCTAAAATACACTTTCTAACTTTTTCCAAAATGGAGAAACCAAACCTTATCTGCTATATTCTTACCTTTACATTCCTGTTTACTAAATAATTTTTATGCTCTTTATCTTAATGTTTTTCAGCCACCAAGCTGCAGATGCTACCATAACTCTGTAACTTCCTGGGGCAGACAACCTCACCACTGTGTCCTGGAACCTCACCTTTGCAGAGCCCTGCCCCACTAGGAAAAGCCAGAAACAGGTTAGGGGTATGGATTGACCTGCCAACACCCATGTTCACTGGAGAAACAATTACAGAAGGCAGGCCTTCCACCTTCTGCACCCTATAATGACCCTGGGTCCATACTCCCAGAGGGATTAAGAATAGGAAAGCTTCCAATGGAGGAGATGAGATACGGAACTCTGGTGGTGGGAATTGTATGGAATTGTACCCCTCTTATCCAACAGACTTGTCATTCATAATTAAATCAATAAAAAGAAAGAAAGGGAGGGAAGGAGGGAAGGAGGGAGGGAGGGAGGGAGGGAGGGAGGGAGGAAGGAAGGAAGGAAGGAAGGAAGGAAGGAAGGAAGGAAGGAAAAACAGTTGTGGTATCTAGGAAAGTAGCTCAGCAGGTTGAGTGCAGGATTCATTTTCAATCCTGGCAATGCATGTCTGAAAAGGTGCTCTAATTTCTCTCCGTTTTTCTCTCTCTCTTTGTGGCATATGAAATTCTCTCTACATATCTCAAAGGAAATAAATATAAAGAGAGAGAGAGAGAGAGAGTTAAAGTCCAGAAAATGCTGACAACAGAGAGATCTTGTTTGCCTTGGTAGAACCAGCTTTGCTAAGTCAATGCTGGGGTCCTGGGGTTCTCTCCCCTCTGCCCGCCTACTAACACCCACAGTCAGCATTGAAAACACACACAGCCAGTCCTCAGGATTACACTTCTGGCTCCTTCCTGGGCATCAGCGCTGACCCCAAGAACTAAGAACCCAGGTTCCCATGTACTCCCTGAAGCCGCTTTGTACACCCGAGGTTTCCATCACTCCGAGCACCCCATCTGCCCCTCCACTTGCTTCCCTCTGCATCTCACTTGGGCCCAGCCTCAGCAGACAGAGACAGAGAGACAGACAGAGAGACAGACAAATGGAGGCAGGTGACCTGTCAATTTCACGTGCTGACTGCAAAAGGGGCCAGACATGGGGTCAAACCCTGGCCCTGCTGCTTTGAACACACACACATCTCAACTAGTGACTTCACCTCTCTTGGCCTTAAGGTTCTCAGCTTTTAAACAGGGACAAGAACCTCCTGGCAGGCTGACAGGAGAGTCAACAAAGTGATAATCAAAAGAACAATTTTAATAAAGCAATGAGAGTAACCAAGGAAACAACCCACATACGGTGCCGGCACATAATAAATGTTCGGTAATACAAACTGTTGTCTCCATCTGATAGATTCTCAAGCACCAGAGTTCAGTGAGCCCAGAAGTCAGCAAACTAGCCTGGAGATCAAATCTAGTCCAGGACCTGATTTAATATGGCCAAGACAGTCTTCACATTTTAAAAATAATTCTGATCGAAATATGTATATCACCTTTTTCATTTTTATGAGAAAGAGGCCAGTACCTCACTCCCAGATTCTCACATATGCAAACCTGTGCTCTACCCACTGAGCCATCTCCCTGGCCCCTGGAGGGGAAATGTAAAGAAGAGCAGTTGTGTAAGAATGCCATGAAGCTCATGCTTTGAGGTCTGTGTGTGGAATCCTCTTGGCACAGTCAGGCCACTCACCTCCAGTGATGGAGCTGACCAACACAGAGCAGAGTTCCTCAACCCCACACCACTGGCATCTGGGCTGGGTGAGGCTTTGCAGAGGGGTGTTCTGTGCAGTGTGGGCTGTTGGGCATGTCTGGTATCTACCCCCTGAATTCCCTTATCTAATGTGGCAACCAAAACTGGCTCTGGGCATCTAGATCAGAACACCAGGCCTTGTAAAAAACTCACAAGCATGTCACAAGCCTTATACAGTCACTACCTGGTATTGATGCAAATAACGAACCTCTACCTCCTGATTTAGCCCAACTTCCTTGGGGCACAACTGGGACTATGAACAGCCCAGGCATACCCAGGTGGGTGCTGGCAGAGTGCAACTCAACAGTTTTCTTATTTTTTATTTTTTGCTGTTGCAAGGGTCTTTTGCATGCACAGTATCACTGCCCCACCAACTGCTGTTATTATATTCAAATGGAATGGGACAGACAGACAGACAAGAAAGAGACCCCAGCACAGCTCCATCATCCACGGAGCTCCCATGTGGTACCGACCGGGGCTTGAACCCAGGATCTCATGCATGGTGAGGCACAATTTCTCTAATGGGTAAGCCATTTCCTTCACATTGTGCCTGGCTATATTCTTTCTACTATATTTCCCAGCCTCCTGGCTAGGAAGATTTTTTCAGCTTTTAGGGAGTATAAGTCAGCAGCATTTTCATAGGATAATCTGGCAATATGATTCAGTGCTCTACAAATATGTGCACTCCCCTGACACTGAAACTCTGCTTCTCAAAATACCACCTGAGGAAATGATCGTGCATGCACACAAAGCTCTGGAGCTGTGGAGACTGCTGAGGAATGGTGGTGTTATTGAGAACCCCTCCAAACTAGAAAGCAACCCAAGCAATACAGGAACTGGTGAATAAAACAGAGGACATTTTATGAGACTCTACGCAACTATGAAAACTGACCACGCTTAGAGCAAGGCACAGGTCTGCCAAGACTATTAGCCAAGATTCCACAACTACTTCTGCAAGAGACTGTTAGGAGTATGGTACAAAAACTGTGTTGTTGATTTCAACTGGTAGAAGAGCCTAGAAATATTCTCTCCTTCCCCTCCTCCCCCTGGTGCCATGAATGGGCCTTGACTGTGGAAGGGAGCCTGGGGCAAGCGTGAAGAAACTTTGTGGAGGGACGAGGTTCCAGAAAGGAAGCCAAGGCAGCTCAGACTTGATTGAAGAAAGAGACCTTAGAAAGTCACATGATGTGTAGTAAAGTCAGGGTTAGTATGTGGTCTGTTTCCTAACCTCTGACATCAAGGTGAGCACTCTAGCACTGTAGATAATTGCAAATGTTTGCACACACAAGAAGCACCACAGAGCTTAGGGTGACATTGATGATGTTTGCACAATAATGAGAATGGACTGGATGCCACCAAGTAACCCCTTAAAAGAGATTAAAATGCTAAGTTTTATACTATGTACATTTGCCACAATAAAAATAATGAGGAGGGGAGTCACATTTATGTTTGACTTTGAGAGGGGAAATGAAATTCTTTTTTCTTCTTTTTCTTTTGTTTTTGCCTCCAAGGTTATTGCTGGGGTTCAGTGCCGGCATTATGAATTACTGCTCTTGGTGGCCATTTTTCTCATTTTATTGGAGAGGACAGAGGAAAATTGAGAGGGGAAGGGAAGATAAAAAAAAAGAGAGAGATAAAGACGGACACTTGCAGACCTGCTTCACCACTTGTGAAGCGTCCTCACTGCAGGTGAGGAGCTGAGGGCTTGAACCCCAATCCTTACAGGAGTCCTCATCTATGTGCCTTTAACTGAGTGTGCCACCACCCAGCCCCTGGGAATGAAATTCTATTTAGCAGAAAGCATCCTTTTTGGGGGACCACTGAGGATAATATTTACCTGACTTTCCACCTTCTAGAACAAGCCCTAGAATTGTTCTGGCAAACAAATTTTAATATTCACAAAAGAAAACACAATATAAAAACTGCCTGACCTCACTACTCAGAATTAAGCGCGTGGTATACTAAAACAAGGCCTTTTTTTTTTTTTAGCCTATCAAGTTGAGGGATCTTAAGAAAGGACACTAGTGTCCAGGGAAGCATATGAAATGACTTTCTCATGCTCTCATGGAGAGAACGTTAATCAATGGGACTTAATTGAAAAGCACTTTGCTAAAGCCTATTAAACCTCTCTAGGTACCACCCTTGGGCATAACGATTCTCCTTCTTATTTTACCAGACACCTCTCCTTAGTCCTTCAGGTCCTCCCAGGTCCCACCTGTCCTGCCCAGGCTGCTGCCTACACACCGATTCATGCTGCCTGTGTAGCTTAAATCACCTGAGGCTGATTATGGCACATCCAGAGCCTCCCACATCGGACTCAAGTGAAACACCTAGCCATGTGGCATGCGATCATCGCCTCTTTGTGCAGCTGCCAAATGGACTGCATGACACAACCCAGAAGTTCAGTGCACCAAGCGGTGAGCCATGGGTAACAGACAAGGAAGCCGCCAGACATGTCTATTTTCTCTCTTGCTTCTTTGGTAAACTGTTCTTGAGGTACAAATCTCGGCACAGCCTGTCCCGGGACACACCACAGCACAGCAGGTGTACCTGCTAGGGGATGACTGTGTCTCTTTGTGGTTCACAATAAATCCCTAGCCAGGGCAGCACTGCCCCTCCTTCTCCCCTGCCTCCCTTCCCATACTCCCCATCTCAAGACTCTGGAATTGTACTCTCCAACTAAAACACTAGCACTTCATCCTTGCCTCTGGCTCCCTGGGCTGAGGCTGACCAAAGCAGCTGGGATATGCTCAGAGATTTGCATGCAAGACCTGGGTCACTGATTCAGAGGAGAGTTAACAACAGGAAAAAAATAAATTATGATACACTCAAAGTATTGCATAGCATATGATACTTACTTAGCATACGCCATCAAGTGAAAGGCACAGATTAGGAAAAATTCTTAATGTGTTATTAAGCAAAAATGGAGAACACATAATACATTTAACAAACAGAACACTGAACAGAAGCACTTTAAGAAGCAGACACTCAAATAGATCTCTCTGGGCATATTCTGGAGATGGGCTTTGGCCTGTTTATATAATAGACTTTCTTACTGTGTAAGTAAGTGTAAATTAGTTCTAATAACTGAAAATAATCACAAAATCCAGGGCAAACTTGTTCTAAGGACAAGACACAGAAGAAACTCCACAAGCAGACAGCTGAGAACAGACAAAGGAACTGCTAGGAACTCTCTGTTGGAACAAATCTGGGTGGGCTGCAGGGAACTATAGCTTATTATCTGATAAGATGTGGATTTAATATCTCTATTAAGAGAGAATGATTGATCACCTTGAAAAAGGAAGCCAACAGAAGATAAAAGCAAAGGTGGGTGACACCTTCATATGGAGAAAGGTCACTTAATATCTTTCTGTCATACTTGTGTGTGTTCCGCTGTGAAAACTTGGGGAGAGGAAAATGAATCAACATTACAGAACTGACTTTTAATTTACACCCGTGAAATAATTTTGACGGTCGTTCATGAGTGTTTAATGTTTGTTCTGGAAATGTCACCACTGCCTCTGAGATTTACTTGGATATCCTCCAAATATCCTCTCCTTATAGGAGAATGTGGAAAGAATGGGTCTTTCTCTCTGGTTTGTATCCTGACATGAAATCTTATCGTTATTGGTTTTTTTTTTTTAACTGTATGTTTTTTAAATTTTTTTAATATTTATTTTATTTATTTATTCCCTTTTGTTGCCCTTGTTGTTTTATTGTTGTAGTTATTAATGTTGTTGTCGTTGTTGGATAGGACAGAGAGAAATGGAGAGAGGAGGGGAAGACAGAGAGGAGGAGAGAAAGACAGACACCTGCAGACCTGCTTCACCGCCTGTGAAGCGACTCCCCTGCAGGTGGGGAGCCGGGGTTCGAACCGGGATCCTTATGCCGGTCCTTGTGCTTTGCGCCACCTGCGCTTAACCCGCTGCACTACAGCCCAACTCCCTAAACTGTATGTTTTTGATGTGATAAGATCTGGCTTGAATTTGCTAATGGTGATTGCAGTTAGTATAACAATTAACTTTCTAAAAAAATTTTATTTATTGCATTTTAATGAGAGAGTTACTGAGAAAGACACAGAAACACCAGAGTACTGCTCAGATCTGGTTTATGGTGGTGCTAGAGATTGAACCTGGGACCTGAGAGCCTCCAGCATGAAGTCTTCTGTATAACCATTATGCTGTCTCCCCAGTCCAACAATATTACTCTTAGAGAGACTTGAGTTAATTCTCTCATCTCACTTTAGCATGTACACTGGAGACACCCAGAGGACATGCTGGAATGTCTGCTACTCCAGTGTACCTGCTATGAGATGATCTTTAGGTGACAGAAGTGACCTCCCACTCCTCTTCAACTGGTGAGACATACCTCGAATACTGAGAACACATGTTGTCTTCTCTCCAGTTACAAACATCCACACACATTCCACTCAGCCTCATATTCCACTTTGGTCTAGAACTTGTGCTTTAAAGACACAGGAGCATCTCAGTCACAAGGTTAAATCCTGCCCCATAAGGACTCAGGGTAACTGCAATGTCCAATGCTTTGCTGTTCTTAGATACTCACCCTCCCACCCCATTCCCATTCCCATCCCATTCTAAAATCCTCAGTAAAATGCCAACTTGGGACCAGACACATCTTGGGATGAAGCAGACTAGAGACACCAATGCAATGTGGAGAGGTGGGAACCAGCTCCTGTGAAGCAAGGGCTGCCATGACAGAAGGACACTCAGGCAGCCTAGAGAGAATTTCATATGGGGAGGAACTGAGGCCTCTTACCAAGTAAACACCAATGTGTTAGCCCTGTAACTGCGCTATCTTGGAAGCAGGTCCTTCAGCCTCTAATCTGGTCTTAATGAGTAGTGACCCCCTGCCTCCCCTCAATGCTTATGCAGAAATCCTAACTCCCAAAGGTGATGTTTTTCAGTCTGGGCATTTGAGAATCACATAAACTCAAGGGTGGAGCCCCTGTGAATGGGATTAGTGCTTTGTAATAAGGTATTCCATAAAGATGAGATCATAGACTCTCCACCCTGTAAGGACACAGCAAGAAAGTGCCAACTAGAAACCATTAAGACCTCCATCTGACCATACACTTGGGCCACGATGAGTGTGGATTTCCAGCTTCTGTAAGTATGAGCAATAGATGTCAGAATCTTTTTTTTTGGGGGGTGGGGCACTGTTGCAGATTGTAACCAGGGTCTTTATATGCAAAGCATGTACTCTTACCACTGAGCTACATACACCCCCAGGCCACAAATGCCTCTCCCCCTTGTTTTACAATCTACTCAATCTGTGGTGTTTTGTTACAACAGAACTAATGGGCTAAGACTACTTCAGTCAAGCTTTCAGATAAGACTGTGGCCCTAATACCATCTTTGCAGCACTCTCATGCCCCCATGAAGCCACCCCAAAACACTCTATAGGATTATGATATAACAAATATATTTTGCTTGGTTTTTTGGTTTTTGTTTGCTTTGTCGTTTCCAGGACTTCATTGTTCTAGATTGAGTTTTTCTGATAGAGATGCAGAGGCAGAGGCAGAGGCAGAGGCAGAGGCAGAGGCAGAGGCAGAGAGAGAGAGAGAGAGAAAGAGAGAGAGAAACATAAACCCCAGCACTGGAATTTTCCCCAGTGGGGTAGAAGCCAGACTCAAACCTGGGTCTCATGCCAAAGCAATGCACTATTCAAGTGAGATATTTTGCTGGTCCTTAAATGTATGTTGTTTTAAGCCACCAAGTCTTGAAATAACTTATCATGTAGCAAAACATAACACAGAGTTTAAGGGTAAAGTGTCTAGTACAGTGTTAAAATTTTTTTAATTATTTTTATTATCTTTACTTATTAGATAGAGACAGCCAGAAATCGAGAGGTAAAGGGAAAAGAGACAGGGAGACAGACAGACACCTGTAGCCCTACTTCACCACTTGCAAAGCTTTTCCCCTGCAGGTGGGAACTGGTGGCTTGAACCCAGGTCCTTGCTCATTGTAACATGTACATCAACCAGGTGCACCACCACCCAGCACCTCTAAATTTTTCTAATAATGACAAATCATTAAGAATGAATTTTGAAAAAAGAGGAGGAATGGGGGGCCAGGCAGTGGCAGACCTAGATAAGCACTCATGTTATAGTGCACAAGGACCCAGGCTCAAGCCCCTGGTCCCCACCAGCGGGGGTGTGGGGGAAAGCTTCACAAATGGTGAAGCAGGGCTGCAGGTATTTCTCTGTCTCTCTCCCTCTCTATCTTCCCCTTCCCTCTCAGTTTCTGGCTGTCTGTATCGAATAAAAAAAATTTAAAAAGAGGAGGAATGGTCAGTGACGTAAACAGAATCACAAAGGCCAGAATTCTAGCTCTCATACCCCATAACAGAAATTTTCTTCATCTACATAGTATTAGGGGTGATATTATTCCATATATGTGTTCAGAACGAACTGAGTAATCCAGAAGGCTATCAAACGTGGGATACTGGTTTCTAGACCTATTCTTTTCTAGGAAAAGGAATAGAGGGACGAATTAGAGAACTAGCAGACACCAGGACACACTAGAAGCACATCCCCTCCAGCAACTGCCCTTGACTTAGGAGAGCAGCCTTGCCAGAATCCACCCCTCCCCCTGGGGGACAGTCCACTGCAAATGACTGCTCAGTGAAGTCATATAAAGACCTAGATGCCTTGTCCTAATTCAATCCACTCTGCATTGGCATCCAAGTCAAGTACCTTGTGAGATTCAACAGGGTCTTTACAGAGACGGTATTACAGACATTTTCTCTTTCTACCTGCTTCTCCCTCCTTTACTCTCCTGCTGCCTGTTGATCCCAAGTGTGCTCCCTAATAAACTTCCTAGCTGCTACTTTCCATCTCAGATTCCCCTTCCCAGGAAACAGCCTACAATATACGACAAATAAGGGAGGGAAACCTAGGTTCCATGGCTCAACTTCCTTCCTGTTGCAATTCCTTCCGTCCTCCTTTCATCCACTCATTTCCTCACATATACGTGCATGAGGTAAACAACAACAGAGAGAGCCATCCATGAAGTCAGAACTGATTTTGGAGCCCTCTGGGCTTAGGAGGCCAACTAACATGTGTTTGCAGGCATTTCTCTGTCTTCATTCTGTTTGGAGTCCAAGGCGCTTCTTGAAGCTACAGTCTGATGTCTTTTGTCCTTACCTCTTCAAATTCCGCTTTTGTCCCTGGATCTCCTCTCCCCTCTGGAATCTCAGTTACAAAATTATTAGACCTTTGCAATGAGCTACAAAGTCTCACATCTGTTCTTTTCTCTGTTTTCTATCTTTATTTTTCCCTTTGTGCTTCAGTCTGGATATTTTCTTCTGACTCATCATCCACTTCACTAATTTTCTCTTCATATACATCTAATCTGCTGTGAAATTCACATATTAAGTCATTATTTTCAGTTGTTGTGTTTTCCAGTTTTAGAATATCCATTTGCTTAAAAAATAGTTTCCAGATCTCTGCAATTTCTACATCTTGCCATCTTGTTTCCTATATTTCTTAATCATAGTTAAAGGCCATTATCTTGCAATGACAAATGACCAAAAGTAAGAAACCACTGGTATTTTCAATAACAGATCATTTAGAGACTGTTATGTTGACTGAAAGAAGAGTACATGCTGTGTGAATCAACTTAAGTGAAACTCTATAAAATTAAAATAATCTATAGTGTCAGAGAAGGGGTAGTGGCTGGCTGATGGGATTTTGGAAAATGAAGTTAGTAACTACAGGGACATGAGAGAACTTTGAGAGGGAGGTGAAAATGTTCTCTGTTGATTACTCAGCTACATACACTTGTCAAAACGTCACCCAACAGTACACTTACATGGACATATATAGTTATGATACTTTAATAGGGCTGGTTTTATGAAACCTAATTTAGATCAGTTGGGGAGATAGGTCCTAATTCTGGAAAATCACCCAAATGCATGAATTAAGATATTAAGTCATGATGAAAT
This sequence comes from Erinaceus europaeus, assembly GCF_950295315.1. Lineage (NCBI taxonomy): Eukaryota > Metazoa > Chordata > Mammalia > Eulipotyphla > Erinaceidae > Erinaceus > Erinaceus europaeus. Next base: position 8,634,778 of record NC_080167.1, on the reverse strand, counting down.
AATGGAAGATAAAGCCTATGTTTGATAGCTCAAATATCTGCATACCTCTGGGTCTGCCTTTTTCTCTCCTGGCTTTATGTCATATGGTTTTGCCTCCTAATAGGATTTTTTTAATTTAATTCCTAAAACTCTGTATGAAAATTAGAGTTTCTGGAAGATGTTCTTTTTCTCCAGAGAGGACTGAAATTTTGCTTTTGGCAGGCAGTTAAGAGAGGGACAAATCACATTAACTTAATTAGGGAGTAAACCAGTTTGAAACTTAGCTTCATTTTTATAGCAACTGATCTATTTTTTATTTACCTACCATTCCCTTAGACTGTAGCTCCTCAGCCAGCCCCTTAAGGCTATAGACCTGATGCTTACTACCACCCCTTCTGTTTGAGCAGACCAGAGCTCCAGTTTTTGTTCTTCAGCCCATGGGGTGCAGGAGGCTCTGCTGTCCCTCAGTCACTGTTCTGGAATTAGCCAAAAAATAAAAAGCAACAACGACCTTTGGGCTCAGGTCTCTGGGCCTCCTTTCTTTCTGAAATTTTCACTACCCTAAAAGCTTTTTGATACCTTTAAATAGATTTTTATTAAATCTTCTCTTGATGTGAGGGAGGTTAACAGAATGGTTCTGCAAAATACTTTCATACCTGAAGCTCTGAAGTGCCATGTTCAATCCCTAGCACCATCATAAGCCAGAAGTGTGCAGTGCAGTGCTCTGTGCTCTCTCATTTGTGCTCTCTCTCTCTTTCTTGCTCTTTCATTAAAATTAAATAAATAAAAAAATAAATAAGATCTTTTCCAGTACCTCTGGCTGCACGTGGCAAGGTTGGTTCACATACCACTGATGGAGGGAGATATCCTTGCAGGTATGGACAGTGCTTCAAGGGCAGTTCTATAACTTCCAGAATTTTTCATGTTTCCACCTTTATTGAAAACTACTACAATGGTGTCTGCTATGCTGCTGGCTACTGAGCTGGGGAAGTGGTTCTCCCCAACCAAGTCTTCCGGAGAAGTCAACTCCAATCTTGAGAATGCTAGTGGTACTAATGTATATTATCAGAATCTTTGTTATCACTGATCTTTCACCATTTCAAGTTGAGATTTTCAGAAAAAAGATGAAGACAGAGAGAGAGAGAGAGAGACCATCCACAATGTAGGGGGGTTCTTTCTGTAGGGTGGAGTCGGGGCTTGAACCTGGGCTGTGTCCCTGACAAAGTAAGCACACTATCCACATGAGCTATCTTGCTGGTCCCATGTCAGAAATGTCTAAAGTGATACCAACTCATCATCCCACTCACCTCAAAATTGGTCCTTTCTGTAAAGGGAACCTTACCAAAGTATAATTCACTCACTTCAAGTGTATGGTTTAGTGAATTTTTTTAGTAAATTTATGGAGCTGTGATCATTGTCACAATTTTAGAACGTTTCCATCACCCCAAAGAAGGCACTTTATGTCCATCTGCTGTCACTCCCTGTTCCCATCCCTGACCTTAAGCAACCACTAATTTACTCTTGTCTTTATACATTTGCCTTTTCCAGACATTCCCTACAAATGAAATCACATGATATAAGTGGCCTTTCATATCTTAATGAAAAATGATTTATTTTAATAAATCATTTCATTTATCACTGTTGGTTTTTAATGAAGGTGTCATTATTCTCAGTTCACAGATGGGAAAACTGAGGCTCGGAGAGCTTAAGAGACTTGCCTGAAGTAAATCAGCCATCTAAGAAGAAGGGTACCAGGATTTGAACCCATGTCTGAGAGCTCTTTCCCCATCTAAGATGCCACTCTCCTGAGCAAGCTGCCTGAGCACTGGCGCTTGTCCACTAGGCCTTTAGACCCTGAGTGATGAGCGCTATGTCTGGCAGCTCATGGCCACGTAATCATTATCTACTGAGCTGAAATCAGTTTCTTTTCTTTGGCTCCCACCCTCACACTCTCTCAGGCTCCACGTTGAGCAGCCTTGTATTTCTGCCACAGGCCGACCTACACCTTTACCCACAGACTAAACATCTATGTTATGGCTGACCAAAGAGCGAGAACAGAGTGGAAAGTGAAGAGATTATGGAAATCCAGAGGGAACAAATGATCTGTGGATTAGTAGCTGCTGAAGTTTATGCCCCACAAAGCTCCTGGCCAGCAGACCCCGGGGCCCTGACATAGAAAAGTTATGGGTGTGTACACTGATTCCTTCGTGGGTGCAAAGCAGAAAGGTGGGTCCACTTAGCCTCAAGGGTGTGGGGTGCTGGTCACTGGTCAAGGCACCTCTGTGAACCATGACTTGCAACCAATGTGTGGGCATTTCTCATTCCTTTTTGTCCCAAGTTATCTCCTTTCTAGTTCTAGTGCTATAGACACACCACAAAATAGAGAAATAAGGGAGAGGAAAGGACACAGTGTCGTCATACCTCCACATCACAAAACAAACAAAAATCTCTGCAAGAAAAGCAGGAGGCTATATAATCTAAGTCCCTACCTTGCTGGAATTTTATTCCTGGATTAGGAAACAGCATAGAAAGAGGTAAAGAGTTTATTGGAAAAGTCATGATGTGTTTTCCCATCTTTGTCTATGCCAAAATGTGTTGTGACTTTTCCAACAGCCCAACAGATTTTAATTTCTTTCCCTTACTTTTATACATTTTTAAAAAATATTTTTACTTATTTATTGGATAGAGACAGAGAAAAACCAAGAGGGAAGGGGGAGGTAGAAAGAGACAGAGAGACACCTGCACCACTGCTTTACCATTTGTGAAGCTTTCCCCCGGAGTGTGAGGGGTGGGGTCTTGAACCCCAGTTCTTGTATAGTCTAACATGTGCACGACAAGACGAGCCACCATCTGTTCCCCGATTCACAGTTCCTATGACAATCCCACCACTACCCACCTGTGTGCACTCAAGTTATTAATCCCTCTATGCTACTGTCTCCACATCTGTAAAAGAGGCAATGATCACAACTACTTCAAAGGTGGTTACGAGGATGTAAAAGGTATCAGCATGATGGCACAGAAGAAGAAATTAGTTACTACATCTAGTTACGCGTCCATGTGAAAAATGCAGGCCATCTCCTGCAGTTCAGTCACTATCACACCAGTGCCGTCGTCTAGCTTTAGCAGTTATGGTTCCTGCAGGACAATGCTGCTGCTGCGAGAAGCTGTATGAAGGCTAACTTCATTTATCACAGTTGAACTTTTTTCAAACTTTTTTTTATTATCTTTACTTATCGGATAGAGACAGCCAGAAATTGAGAGGGAAGGGGGTGCTTGAGAAGGGAGCGAGACAGAAAGACACCTGCAGCACCTCTTTCACCACTCGCAAAGCTTTTCCCCTGCAGGTGGGGATTGGGGGCTTGAACCTGGGTCCTTGCTCATTGCAACATATGTGCTAAACCAGGTGCACGGCCACCCGGCCCCTCACAGTTGAACTTTAATGAAGGTGCTGCTATTCTCAGTTTGAATATAATACTACTTTTGCATCTTCTCATGAATCTAACATCATCATTCAAAATATTAAAACCATCAAAATTCCAAAACCAAATATAAAATAGCCGCCCTAGCATGGACCTTGTGCCCACCAAAACCAAATATAAAATAGCCGCCCTAGCATGGGCCTTGTGCCCACCTCTTCCACCACAGCCTGTCCTCCAAGGTACAGCCTTCAAAGCACGAGTTTACACAGGGCCCTTTCAGGGATGCATTCGCACAGCCTAATCTGTCAGCTAGGTTGCTTGGGGACAGTCACATCAACACACAAAAGATGCAGTGTGTCTGGCCTCACAAGCAAGGTGACCTCAGTTACCAAACCCAAGCCCATCTTACAGGGTGAATCTGAGACCATTTCCAACAAGAACACCAATACAGCTTTAGGCACTTTTGATTTTTTAAAATAGGAGGGCCAGGATGGAAAAAATATTGACTCCTCTTGAGAACCCAGGATTTAGGTTGTGAGATGCCTGGAATTCATTCTTTCCACAGGTCTTATTTTACATACAATTCAAGTGCTCAGAGAGTCAGCACTGTTGAGGTTTACAATCAGCCTTCATATACTCTGCTCCCAAAATATCTGCAAAGCAAAAGGAAGACTCTGTAGCAGACAGACTCTATAATAAGACAACAAAAGTCACTTTATGCAACTGGCATCTCCATCTCAATGAGCTTATTTGTGCAACTGGGATATTGTGCAATTTAGTTATCAAGATTCTTCTTCCTCTGTCCCCAGAAGACAAGGTCAAACATAATTAAACATAGCTGAATATTTCCCTGCCTTACATAAATGTAATCGAGTGTCTAACTCACACTGGAGAAATTTTCACATCTGCAGAAAACATCCAGGTACATTATACAGTATAAGTCTCCAGCTCCACTTTTAAGGAGGAGGAGGAAGAAGAGCAAGAGGAAAAGGACGAGAAATTATTCCTTAAAATAGTCCCAATGGATAGTCTACAAATAATATATTTTAATTGATCTGATCTACTTCTATATTCTAAACATGGTGCCAGATACCAGGAATAAAATCAGCAAGCCAGGACCTCTGCCCTCCTGCTACAGAATTAGGTCTAGGAGAAAGACAAGCAGATGCAGGACCCCAGGGCATCAAACAGCATAAAGTGCTCCATGGAGGAATCTTAAAGTCATGGTTGGTTCAAAGCACAGGTTTCAAGAACCAGTTAACATTTAAGCTGGACCCTATCTACCACAGGTATGTGACTCAGGGGAAGTTCCCTAAGTTCTGAGTATCATTTTCCTCTTATTTAAGCTTCATAGTGCACCTCTGACCATGTACCTCAGCAGATGTCCTATGGGTGCTCAGGGGTGAATTCTGTAACAAAAGCAAGCATTTGCATGTGCATTTTAAAAATACCTTCTTATATTCCCCCAAAGGATTTAAAACCATTTACAGTTGCACAATATGACAAGGAAGAAAGGTTTTGTTTGTTTTAACAAGCTAATAAAAAAAAAAACTGGACAAAACAGAGCTGAAAATAGGAGAGAGATGTGAAGTCAAGAACAGATGGAACACCTATGCTGACAACTGTGAGAAGACATCTACAGACTTGGTTTTAAGCTTCTTTGGAGTCAGAGGAACGAAGCAGTCAACAATCCACTACCTGGCCCAGAACAGCTCCAGAATAGAACAGATAAGAGTGTATGAGAGGGGGTCACGTGGTGGTGCAACTGGTTAAGTGCTCACATTACAATGCACAAGGACCCAGATTCAAGCCCCTGGTCCCCACCTGTAGAGGGGAAGCTTCACAAGTAGTGAAGCAGGGCTGCAGGTATCTTTCTGTCTCTCTTCCTATCTCCTCCTCCTCTCTCAATTTCCCTGTCTCTACCTAATAATAAATAAATAAATAAATAAATAAAATAAAATAAATTTTTAAAAAGAGTGTATAAGAATCACAACTCTACCTGATCTTGACTGCAGAAATAACCCCAATGGATTCTTACAAGGTACCCCACTACTGTGACAATCACCCTCCACACTTTCTCGGATTGATCTTAAGATATTATTCAATTAGTGATGAAACACAAGAATCAAAGTGCAGGTCAGTGCAAGTGATTCTGTGAGAGTCAAGAAGGCGCAGTTACCATATCATTCAGAAACTCATTTTGGTGATCAGGGAAATATATTGCATATACTGGTAAGAAAAGGTAAGCATAGCAGCAGGTAGAGTGGTAGAATGCCTGAGGCCCCTCGTTCAATCCTCAGGGGAGTAAGTGTCAGAATGATACACTGGCTTTCCAGTGTATATGCATCTAAATTCCATAAATCCTACCCCCTACCTTTAGTCAATTTCAGAATTAGAAACTCTGCAGAATTAGAAATTTCTACTGAAAGTTGAAGAATAACACATTGCAGGCACTTAACTCAGTTCAACAGGATGTAAAAAAGTCCTGGGGCAGATGGGAATGCGGTTATAGGAGGGACTGTGAGGAACCAGTAGAGTTAGAAGAGGAAGAACAGGGAGTCGGGCAGTAGTGCAGCGGGTTAAGTGCATGTGGCGCAAAGCGCAAGGACCGGCATAAGGATCCAGGTTCGAACCCCCAGCTCCCCACCTGCAGGGGAGTCGCTTCACAGGCAGTGAAGCAGGTCTGCGGGTGTCTATCTTTCTCTCCCCCTCTGTCTTCCCCTCCTCTCTCCATTTCTCTCTGTCCTATCCAACAACAATGACATCAATAACAACAATAATAAAGAAGAGGAAGAATGGAGCTGGTGGGGGGCAGGAGAGAGATAAGAAGTAGAAGTTGTAGAAGATGTTGCCTACCCTCCCTTCAGAGAATGGAACACTCCCTACCACTGCTGATCCACATTGAGGGCAATGTCCTATGGGGGCCCACAAAGGGGTCCCTTATGTTGTTCCTGATGGAGATGACCAGTGACAGTGGCAAGAGGGATCTGTTAGAGTTCTAGGCCCATCATGTCAGTGTGGGAATCCCAGGATTCCCTGACTAAGGCCCCAGGTGGTGGGGCCCTTCCTCTACCACTTGAGGAAGATGGGTCCTGAAATTAATGCAGCCTGGAATGTTTCTAGCCGTGACCCCAGAATGTGAGCTCACACCTACAGGGATGCAGAGGTTACATAGGCTCCTGTGCTGAATCTGGGCCCCAGATCAAATCTATGGGGTTTACAGTTAACAATATTTATAAACTTTTACCACATTTGGAGATACTCTCTTCCCTGATCCAGTTTTTTAGTCCTTTTTCCAACTATGACACCATCTTCCCCAGACAACACCTTGACTCCACCTGCATGTTAGTTCTCAGGCTCAGGTAAAAACTAGTAAAGTCGTGGGCCCCTTGGAATATACCTAAAATTGACCTACTAGCTTTTTCCAAAATGGAAACCCCCCCAAATCTCAACCTCAACATTCTTGCTTTTAGGTTCATCAATTTTTTCTGCTTTATATTTTAATCCTTTTTCAGCCACCAGGTTCCATGATGCCAACCTGACTTCCCTGGGCAGACGACTCCACCAATGTGTCCTGGAGCCCTGTCTCCCCAGATCCCTTCCCCATTAAGGAAAGAGAGAGACAGGCTGGAAGTACGGATTGATCTGTCAACACCCATGATTGGGGAAGCAATTACAGAAGCCAGACCTTCCACCTTCTGCACCCCATAATGGGGTGCATACCCCTCTGGGTCCATACTCCCAGAGGGATAAAGAATAGGAAAGCTATCGGGGAGGGGATGGAATGGGATACAAAGTTCTGGTGGTGGGAATTGTACCCCTCTTATTCTATGGCCTTATCAATATTTCAAAAGAAGGAATGAGTCAGGAGTGGCCAGAAGTTGCCACTTTAACACAAGCCTAGACAATGGTCTGACCTCCTATAACTACTTCTATGTTTGAAATGTACTTTAAAAACTCTGACTTTGGGATCAAAAAAACACACCCATGATTTTTCTCTGTGGTTATTATTAATCTGGGTATTTATTTCTCCATCAGGAAAAAGAATCTTGACTTTCATCTACACCTTTCATGCCTAATTATTGTTATTCATCTATCTTCCAATATGCTAAATATTATGATAATAAGCTGAGATAAATTTTTCGTGGGTTCCTTTCCTATGCATGCTAAATATTAATTAACACCCAGAATCCTTACAAAACCTCAATGTGGTCTATGTACTCTCAAATAAGAAGAAGCCAGTTACTAAGGGGTAGGATAAGGATAACAATCATTATTTATTGAATCAGATAGCACACAAAGAGAACTTTTATTTTCATGCAGTGCAGAGGAGCCCAGGGTTTTGCATGTGTGCAATAACTGCTGATCCTCCTTTCAGCCCGTTTTTTAAAAATTAAGTTTTCATCTAATTATTTGTTGTTGTCATCAGGGCTTCAGAGACAGAGACACAGAGGGAGAGCGATGAAGCATCGGGGGTCGGGCGGTGGCGCAGTGGGTTAAGCGCAGGTGGCGCAAAGCGCAGGAACTGGCGTAAGGATCCCGGTTCGAGCCCCCGGCTCCCCACCTGCAGGAGAGTCGCTTCACAGGCGGTGAAGCAGGTCTGCAGGTGTCTATCTTTCTCTCCCCTTCTCTGTCTTCCCCTCCTCTCTCCATTTCTCTCTGTCCTATCCAACAACGAATTGCATCAACAAGGGCAATAATAATAACCACAACGAAGCTACAACAAGGGCAACAAAGGGGGGAAAAATGGTCTCCAGGAGCGGTGGATTCATGGTGCAGGCACCGAGCCCAGCAATAACTCTGGAGGAGGAAAAAAAAAAAAAGAGATGAAGCATCAAAGCGACTTGAACCTAGGTCATACAGGTGGCAAAGCAGGTGCACTATCTTGTTGGCCCTGTATCTATTTTCTAAGAAAGAAAGACAGAGAGGGAGAGATACCAATGCACTGCCTCACCATCATATAGCTCTTTCCATCTTTGTCCATGTGGTACTGGGGGTGGAACCCAAGGGCTGCTCACAGGCAAGGCATGTGCTTTTCCACGGAGCCACCTGGCAGATTCCCCCACTCCAAGTATTTTAAGACAGAAGGGAAGAAAGAAAGAAGAAAATAAAGGAAGGAAGGAAGGAAGGAAGGAAGGAAGGAAGGAAGGAAGGAAGGAAGGAAGAGAGGGAGGGAGGGAGGGAGGGAGGGGGGAGGGAGGGAGGAAGATGAGTTGTTGCTATCAGTGGCTAAACAAAATCCTGGGTCTGTGAGAAGATACAGACTCTTCAGCCCTGAAACGTGAACTGGCCCTGTGCAGGGCCCAGCCTCCTGGTGACCACTATGTGCATGAGAACCTGATTCCAGAAGAAGGAGGAGGAGGGGAAGAGGAGGAAGAGGAGGAGAGGAGGAGGAGAAATCATTAAAGTCTTCAAAAACTATGCATTCTTTCTGATGGGAGAAGGACAGGATGCCCCAGAAGCCCTCCCTAGGCTGAAGCTGGGGGCTCCAGGCTCACCAGGTGTCCCTCCACCAACCCACTTTTCTCAACAAACGTGCTGTGCCTGCAGAGCTGCCAGGAGAAAAAGGCAGACAGTTCACTGTGAGCAGAAAGCAGCTGCAGTGTGGTGCCCGAGTGAGGTCCTTGGGTGCTGGCCAGCTCCTGGGCTGTTCTACAGACACAGGAACCAAGAGCGCTCCCCATCCCCATCCTAGTTCCATTGCTGGCTTTGGGGGTAGGATGGGGTGAGGGCAGGAACTCAGGGTCCAGACCTCTCAGGACAGTCAGGCTGGCACTAAGAATCACACACAGATCTGAGAAACCTGACCTCCGCCCAGGGTCACCTCTGAGCAAATGGTATTTTCTGGCAAGGAGAATGCAAGTGTAGGGACAAGCCCCATGCACCCTGGAAGCCTAAGTTAACCTCCAAAGAGCAGAGCCTCTGGCTGTTGGTTGTGGAGAGACGTGGAGAAACATGGACCTGAACTCACCTTACATAGGGGAGTGTGGGCTCAGCCTCAGTGGGCTGAGTCTTTTTATAATTTTTGATGATTATTTTTAACATTGTAACATGTGTGCTCAACCAGGTGCACACATGAATTTTTTTTAAATGGTGTTCCTCTTGATGTCCTATTACTCACCTATGTGGAACCCTTTTTTAAATTTATTTATTTATTCCCTTTTGTTGCCCTTGTTGTTTTATTGTTGTAGTTATTATTGTTGTTGTTGTCGTTGTTGGATAGGACAGAGAGAAATCGAGAGAGGAGGGGAAGACAGAGAGGAGGAGAGAAAGATAGACACCTGCAGACCTGCTTCACCACCTGTGAAGCGACTCCCCTGCAGGTGGGGAGCCAGGGTTCGAACCGGGATCCTTATGCTGGTCCTTGTGCTTTGCACCACCTGCGCTTATCCCGCTGCACTACAGCCCGACTCCCCATACATGAATTTTTTATCTTTATTTTATCTTTATTCATGGATAGAGACAGCCAGAAATCAAGAGGGAAGGGATAAATAGGAGAGAGACAGAGAGACACCTGTGGCACTGCTTCAACACTCATGACACTTTCTCCCTGTAGGTGGGGACCAGGGACTTGAATGTGGGTCCTTATGCACTGTAATATGCACTCAACTAGGTGTACCACCACCTGGTCCCGTTCTTTTTTTTTTTTTTCATGAGGAAGAAATACTAGAGTACTTCTCTGCAAAAGGTGGTGCCAGGGGCTGAACCTGTGATGGCTGGGGCTTGGGCATGCTAGTCTGGTGTGCTACCTCTACCCTATCTCCCTGGTCGGGAGTGAATGGAAGCTGTCACTCCAACAAATCAAACACTCCATCTCCACAGAGAACTGCAGCCTACAGAGGGCAGGGCATGGCTGGTCTCTGGGGCAGCAAGAATCTACAGCCTCCATCCAGGACAAAAAGAAGCCCAACTCCTGGCTCCCCACCACAAAGAGAGTTTGCTTCTCCTGCCTGCCACCCCAAAACCAAGCTTTCCTGCTGCTAGTGACATGGCCCAGTATAAGGAGATGTGTTCAGAAAGATGTGGAGGAGGGAAGTGTTTGGCACTGTAAATAAAGAGAGGGAGGCAGGTGATTATGAAGCGATTAAAGCTGAGATCAAGTTAGAGAAAACAGAGTTAATATTCCAGTAAACGGTAGACATTAATATTTGTTCCCTAAAACAGTAGAATAAAAGATTGGAGACTGGGGGTCAGCGGTAGCACAGTGGGTTAAGTGCACATGGAGCAAAGCACAAGGACTAGCATAAGGATCCTGGTTCAAGCCCCTGGCTCCCTACCTGCAGGGGGGTTGCTTCACAGGTCTACATGTCTATCCCCTCCGTCTTTCCCTCCTCTCTCGATTTCTCTCTGTCCTATCCAACAACGATGACAGCAATAACAACAACAATAATAACAACAATGACAAGGGTAACAACAAGGGCAACAAGATGGGAAAAATGGCCTCCAGGAGAAGTGGATTCATGGTGCAGGCACCAAGCCCTATTGATAACCCTGGAGGCAAAAAAAAAAAAAAAGCCAGAGATTTAAAATGAAACAGACTGCACTCAGTGAAGCAGAAACTTAAAAGGTAGATGTAAGGGGTCGGGCGGTGGCGCAGTGGGTTAAGCGCATGTGGCGCAAAGCGCAGGGACCGGCGTAAGAATCCCGGTTCGAGCCCCTGGCTCCCCACCTGCAGGGGAGTTGCTTCACAGGCGGTGAAGCAGGTCTGCAGGTGTCTATCTTTCTCTCCCCTTCTCTGTCTTCCCCTCCTCTCTCCATTTCTCTCTGTCCTATCCAACAACGAATTGCATCAACAAGGGCAATAATAATAGCCACAACGAAGCTACAACAAGGGCAACAAAAGGGGGGAAAAAATGGAAAAAAAAAAAAAAGGTAGATGTAAAAGAGATAAATGGTTTAATTACCAAGAGGTGATATATTCAAAATGCAAAACTCAGTGAAAGGTCTAAGGGTTAAGAGAAACAGTTAGTGACAGAAAAGGCCAAGAGAACATTTAAGAGGGTCAGGAGATAGCTCACTCAGCAAGACAAACATCTCACTGTGTATGAGGCCCTGGGGTCAAGTCCCAGAACCCAGCACCACATGGGAGCATCGTGGACAAGCATCGTGGACAGCTCCAGGAAGCTCTATGGATGTGGAGCAGTGCTATGGGGATCTCTACTCTCCTTTCTCTCAAAAAGAAAAAAATTAAGAAATCATCTATTTTGGGAACCTTGTATTTACAAACAAAGAAACAAAAAAAAAAATGAAGCAGCTAATACAGAGAGCTCCGTATGCCTTCCACCCAGCTTGCTTTTGTGTCCTCAGGCCATTGCCTTACAGAGAGACACAAGGTGACTGGAAAAACTAAGAAAAGAGCATTCGTACATCACTACTGAGCAAGCAGAAACTTTAGTTGGGTCTTGTTGGTTTTTTATTTTTATTTAACACTCTGTTCTCTTGTGTGTTCCACGATATTGTAATGCATGTAAAAGAAAGCTGTTTTTAAACAAATGAAAACTGAAATACTGCTGAGCTCAGGACCAGGACAGCTCACCTAGGAGGGCACCTGCTGTGCCATGTGTGTAACCCAGGTTTGAGCCCCTGATACACCACACACTGGGGGAAGCTCAGAACTATGGTGTCTCTCCCTCCTCTGTCTGCCTGTCTACCTCTTTTTTTAGATTTTTTATTTATAAAAAGGAGACATTGACAAAACCATAGGATAAGGGGGTACAGCTTCGCACAATTCCCACCACCAGACCTCCGTATACCAACCCCTCCACTGATAGCTTTCCTACTCTTTAACCCTCTGGGAGTATGGACACAAGATCTTTGTGGGATGCAGAAGGTGGAAGGTCTGGCTTCTGTAATTGCTTCCCTGCTGAACATGGGCATTGACAGGTTGATCCATACTTCCAGCCTCTCTCTTTCCCGTGGGGAAGGGCTCTGGGGAAGCAGAGCTCCAGGACACATTGGTGGGGTCATCTGCAGGGAAGTCTGCTCACATCCTGCTAGCATCTGGTACCTAGTGGCTGAAAAGAGAGTTAATATACAAAGCCAAACAAATTTTTGAACAATCATGGACCTAAACACTGGAATAGTGCAGTTGAAGTGTTGGAGGGTCCTCCATTTTGTAGATAGCTAGTAGGCATATTTTAGCTATATTTCAAAGGGCCTGTAGCTATACTAGTTGGGGTTTTTTTTTTTTGTTTGTTTGTTTGTTTTGCCTGAGCCTGAAATCTGATATGCAGGTGAATCCTAATTATTGTCTGGGGAGATGATGTCATGGCTGGGAAAAGGACCAGAAAACTGGATCAAGAAAGAGAGTAGCTCCCTAATATGGGAAAGGGGTATAAATATTGTTGACTGTATACCCCATCGATTTGATGTGATCTGGGGCCCATAATTAGCTTAGGAGCCTGTGTGACCGCTACATTCCTCTAGATCTGAGCTCACATTCTGTGGTCCTGAGTAGGAACATTCCAAGCTGCCTCAGTTTCAGGACCCATCTTCCTCAGGTGTAGCATAGAGTATGTTGTCCATCCTCCCTTCAGAGGATGGAACATTCTCTACCATTGTTGATCCAGGTTGAGGGCAAGATCCTATGGGGTCCCACAAAGGGGGTCTATTTTGTTGTTCCTGATAGAGATGACCGGAAACAATGGAGAGAGGGATCTGAGGTCTAGGACCACCAAGTCTGTTTGGAGTCTCAGGACTCCCCGATTAGGGCTCCAGCTGGTGGAATGGCCTGATAGTGACTAAAGAGTCATCGTTAAAGTATGCCAGTCTCTTGCCCTTATTCAGCTTTTTCAGTCCTTGCTTTGCTAAGGTTAGCTTTGGAGTGAGTGAGAGAACTGTAATAGGAAGTAAGGTGAGGAGGGTATCTAAGTCTAAGTGGACACTATTTCATTATGAACTTGATACTTATCTGGGGTGGGAGGGGAGCAGCCTGAAGAGGTAAAGCCATGACAGTGGCAAAACCTGTGTAGCAACTACCTAGCAATATAAGAAAAAAAGAAAAACTAAAGGATTGAAACTATGCCAGACAGAAAAGTACAGCAGTCTGTGACTGCAGGTATCTGGTCAATGACATGGCAGCTTTGCAGATATAGGGAAGAAAAGAAAAGGCCACGTGACAAATATCACTGGTATTTGGTTTTCCCTTTGGGGAAAAAAGGGAGCCTTCCTAAGACCTTATGCCAAAAATCAATTCCAGGTAGATTAAAGACTTAAATATGAAAGGCAAAATATCACAACTTTTAGAAGGATATATAGGACAATATGTCTATGACCTCAGGGCAGAAAGAACTTATTCAATAAGGTTTTTAAAAAAGAAAAAAAACATAAAGGAAAGAAATGATATATTTGACTACATGAATGGTAAGAACTGCTATTCATCAAAAGAGACAATAAAGAAGGCAAGACGGCAGGCCACAAATCAGAAGAAGATATCTGCCACACACATTCCCAGAATACGAACTCAGAATTGTTTTTTAGTTCTTCATAATCAGTAAGAGAAAAATAGGCAACTTATTAGAAAAAAAATGGGCAGAAGACACACACTTCACAGAGGATGAATCTCAAGAGGCCAATACATTTGCAAAAAGATCCTCAAGCTTCACCAGCAACTGCAAAATATAAGTGAGAAGTAAGCTATGACATCATGTCATGTTCACCAGAAGGACAGAGCCACTGGACAGACTATACGTATGAAAGCTGGCAAAAAAAAAAAAAAGAGGAGGAGCTGGAACCCATATGTCTTGCTAGAAAACAGCAAGATTGGTGAAACCATTTGGGTAAACAACTATACATCACCTAGTCCTGATTTCCAGGCAGGGGTAATTACTCCTCCCCAATCCCACAACAGCTGACAGTGTCTGAAAACAGTTTGATATATATCTATGAGAAAGAGAGATGCATGGTCACTCCTGGGGAATCAAACTTTCAACCTCTTTCTTGCAAGCCTGGAGCTCTGGCCCCCTGGGCTTCTTCAATGCGTTTGGAGGGCAGAGGTGCTGTGGGCGTCCAGTGGACAGAGAGCAGGAGTGCTACTAGTCAACCTGTAGTGCAGGGGACAGCCCCTCACAAAGCATCACTCACCCCCACGTGACAACAGTGCCAAAGGTGAGAAACTCTCACTTCAGTGGAGCCGCAGCTATTCAGACTCTCAGACCTACTGAACCTACTCTCCAGAATATGGTCCTCCTGGGCCACCTGTATCCAGGACTAAATCCCAGGCTTCCCTCCCTGGAAAGAATGATTCAGCAGACTCAGGATGGGACACAGGAGTCAGGAACTTTTCTTTTTAAACGCCCAGCAACCACAGCGATGCTTGAGAAACCATTCGAGATGTCCAGCTGCACCAAGAGAATGTCTAAGGATGCCTGCGGCTAACAAACTGGGAAAGACTCCGAGTGCCCGTCAACAGTGGGACAGGAGCATTAGTTGCGGTCTATGCAAACAACGAACTATCGCCATCTCTTATTGGCTTTCCAGAGGCTGTTAGGCAGAAAGTCATTTATCCAGGAACCACTAAGAAAGAGGCTGCCAATTAATCGATGATGCAGTACCTTCTCAAACTTGAAATGCTCTCCTTCGTGCTATTTTGCAGTCCTGCTGAGATGTATTTAGACTTATTTGATCATATATCATGTTGCTCTCTCCCCAGGCCTTTCTGCATAGACAATATGCATAGACAATTTTCTGTCTGAAGGCCAAGTCTCAGTGTAATATTTCTGAAAGCCTTTCAAACTCCAATTAAACTCAACTCCTGTAAGATCTACAGTGCTTGAGGCCTCAGAAGTGACAACACTGGAAAAAGCCACGTCTATGTAGAGTGGACAAGCAAGCAGTGACCACTCCAGCCTGACTTCAGCAGATAGTGATGGTGAAGTTCCAGGGATGGGGGAGGCATGGCCATGTGTGTGTGGAGGGAGGGAGGACATGCACCTCGGAGCTGACAAAACACAGTATGAATAAATTAACTGCAATTAACCACACAGGCCTGAGTGAATTTCAAACCAGGATATTGGAGGAAAAAGAGAAGCTACAGTATATGTAATATCTAATTCATATTTTTATAAAGTTCAAACATATGTATGGTAAGTAGATGTTCTTGAGGGACATATCCATGCTAACTGCCCCCTCCCAGGCAAGACGGGGTACGACAAATTCAAGACAACATCGTTCCAAGTGGGAAAGGCAGGCAAATGCACCTAGGATGTACATGAAGGATTCCGGGAACTTGTGACCTTCCATTTTACAAGTTCAAGTCCAGTTTTGGAGTATTTTACGAGGGTTGGAGACTAGGAGGCAGATAAGTGAGTGCTGAACTTGGGTATAAAATTTAAAGGGGTAGCTGGAACACTCACACATCAAGATTGTTTTAAAGTCTTAATGCAACATTTTAAAAATAAAATATTTTATTTATTTATTAGATAGAGACAGAGAGAAATCAAGTGGAAAGAGGAGATAGAGAGGGAGAAAGAAGGAGCCAGGCAGTGGTGCACCCAGTTAAGCACACACATTACTAAGCACAAGGACCTGGGTTTGAGCCCCTGTCCCCCACCTGCAAGGGTCTGCTTCATGAGCAGTGTAGCAGGTCTGCAGGTATCTCTCTCTCTCTCTCTCTTTCTCCGCCTATCCTCTCTTAATCTCTCTCTGTCCTATCTAATAAAAATCATAAAAAGGAAAAAATCCCCCCATTGAGAGTGGGGGATTGGTAATTCTGGTGCCGAGCCCCAGCAATAACCCTGGTGGCAATAAAGGTGAGGTGGGGGGAGGGAACTGCAGCACTGTTTCACCACTTGGGAAGTTTCCCTCTCCGCAGGTTCAGCTCCCCACCCACCTGGGCCTTGAATCTAGCTCCTTGAGCGTTATAACATGTGCATTCAACCAGGTGTTCTGCCTACCGTCTGGCTCCTTAATGCAACGTTTTTTAGTGAATACAAAAAAAAAAAAAAGAAAAAAAAACTGTGGTGAGCAAAGTATAAAACTTTCTTTTTTTTAAATTTATTTATTCCCTTTTGTTGCCCTTGTTTTTACTGTAGTTATTATTGTTGTTGTTATTATTTGATGTCGTCTCGTCATTGTTGGATAGGACAGAGAGAAATGGAGAGAGGAGGGGAAGACAGAGAGGGGAGAGAAAAATAGACACCTGCAGACCTGCTTCACAGCCTGTGAAGCGACCCCCCTGCAGGTGGTAAGCTGGGGGCTTGAACCTGGTTCCTTACGCTGGTCCTTGCACTTTGTGTCACCTGTGCTTTAACCTGCTGTGCTAACGTCCGACTCCCAGTATCAAACTTTCAAATAAGGCCAGGACTCACCTCTTTGATCAGCCCCATACACACAAGACCCTGTCTCACTTCCAACATTGAATCTTGGCTCCAGTATGGATTAAATTATCCTAACAAAAGCAGCAGCTGGTACACAAGCCAGGCTTTCCCACTTGTTTCAAAAGCTGCATTAAAAGGGTATTCTTCTTTACAGTGTATATAGACTGTCAGCACAGCACACATATGGACACAAAGTGCAAGGACCAGCGTAAGGAACCAGGTTCAAGCCCCCAGCTTACCACCACAGGCTGTGCTGGTCTAGATTCCCTTCTCTGCAGGCAGCCATCCGGAAGCCCATAAGGCACTGGCAGAAGCAGCACTTAACTCTTTATGGTCACTAAGAGGCCACCAGTGGGGTGATCAGCGGCAGACACTGACTGAAGAGCAATTTCATAGCTGAGAAGAGTTCCTGTCATTGTCCCCAATGGCACCCAGTTTGCTCTGGGACTGATCACGTGGTCAGCAGGAGGCTGGGGTCTACACAGGGCAAGCTTATGCTGTGGGGCTGAAGAGTCTTCCCTCACAGAGGCCCAGGGTGAAGAGGCTGGTTGGTTGGTTGCCCTCGGTGTTCAAGAGTCTGGGGGTCACTAAGCAAGGTGGCTGTAGAGCTGGGCTCTCTCTGAGATGCGGGAGCCTCCTCCAGCTTTGGGTGGTTGCACCCTGTCTTGTGCACCCCCCCAACACCCATCCATATGGTCACACTGTTTTTTGTGTGTTTTTGTTTCTGGGGCTCAGTTCTCTAAGATTAAGATGCTGGGCCAGCTCTGCAGCTTAAGGAAAGCGAGCAGACAGTGCTCTGGACCTCAAGGCAAACCACCTGAGCCCAAGTTCTTGTTCCATCTTGGTGACCCCTACAAAGCCCAGAACGTCCCCCTTGGACCACATTCTATTTGTTTCCAAGTGAAAACATTAGAATCTGCCTCCTCCTAAGCCTGTCATAGTGAAGATCCATTCCTTCCCACCCACCAGGAGCTAGTGCTAAATCCAGGGTGGGGGTTCTCCTCCTTCAGTGACATGGCAGACTGCCTTGGGAGGAGGAGACACAATCAGGAGCCAGTAGTTTACAGAGCTACTCTCACTCCAAGGGTCTTGGCTTTCCCATTCATAACATTTAATAAAGTTCCAGGAGGGGGCCAGGTGGAGGCATACCCAGTTAAGCACACACATGACCACATACAGGATCTGGGTTTGAGCTTAGGCTCCCTACTCTCAGGGGAGAAGCTTCATGAGCATTGAAACAGGTCTGTAGGCATCTTTCTCTCTCCCTTCCTAACCACCTTTTCTCAATTTCTCTCTGTCCTATCCAATAAAATAGGGGGGAAAAAGAGGCTGCCAGGAGCAATGGCTTCATCATGCCAGCACCAAGCCCCATCGATAAACCTGGTGGAAAAAAATAAGGCGGGGGGGGGGGGAGTATTCCAGGATAAAAATTTTCAAATTGAGTTTCAAAGAAGGGTCCCAGGGGTTGCCAGTCATTTTAGGAGGGAGGACAGAAGGGCAGAAGAAAGGGGAGTTTCAGAGGCTGACCCCACTCTAATCTGGGTCACACACTAGGTGCAGGAGCAGACTTCTTTTGAGGAAGAGGGTTTGTTCCTAAGCAAAATTAATGATGGATTTTTTAAAACACCCATCTAGGCTGAGTTCCTGACTTGAGAAATACCAACCACTTAGTGAGTTTAGTAAGGAGGACTGCCTAAGGCTGACAATGTTTGTTTCAGATAACCACATGGCAGAAAAGCAACCTGCACATATAATTCCCCAATATTTCTTTACTTATTTCTGGTTTTGTTTTGGATGTGGCACTGGGAAATAAACCCTGGGCCACTGAGTGGCCTCCTGGGCACTTTTTTTTAAAGAGGGGGAGATAGATAGAAGAGATACAATACAGCACCACTCCACCACCCATGATGCTCCCTCTGGGTGCTGTCCATGTGATATTGAGACCCAAACCAAGGGTGCTGTACACTGCAAGGTACAGGTCTGCTCTGTGCAGACCCCAGCCTCCTGCTGACCACGTGATCAGTCCCAGAGCAAACTGGGTGCCACTGGGGACAATGACAGGAACTCTTCTCAGCTGTGAAATTGCTCTTCAGTCAGTGTCTGCCGCTGATCACCCCACTGGTGGCCTCTTAGTGACCAAAGAGTTAAGTTGCTGTACCATGTAAACTGTCCCCTGGTCCCCTCAGTTTCATTTTTAAAAGAATGGACACTTCATGAGTACACTGTCTATTTCTGGTTCAGGATCTCCAAGTCTACTCCTGGACTGGGGGCTGGTGGTTCTGTCATGCCTAAATCATTTCATAGGGCTTGTTTTATACTCAGATCTTGGGTCTACTTCAAAGGTCAGAATGGAAAGGAGATTCTGATGCAGCTGACCTAGAGAGCCAGTCCTTAGGAACTGCCAGGCCCTGCTCTTGTTAGATTGATTGATTTATCTGTATGAGAAGAAGAGACACAGAGACGAGTGCACGGCTCAGCTCTGGAACGTGCACTGATACTGGTGGTTGAGCCTGAGAACTCAGGTTTGCAAGTCCTGTGTTCTACCACTGAGCTACTTCCCAAGCCCTTGCTCAGCTTTAGGGCCAAAAGTTGTATCACGACTACCCCACACTCCCTGCTTTTCTACATTCCTAACAAGTGTTTGTGGAATGGATAAATGGCCCTGGGCTGTGAGTGGCAGTTGTCTGGAGCATCCTGGACAGTTGTGACATCCCCTCTTCAGACCTGTCCCCACAGGCAGGGCTGCCTGCCACCCTCCCCAGGCACCGAGGTTCTGTCTACATTTTGCATCTGCCCACCTGCCCCCTTCCTCCACCTCTGCAGATGCACTGGGGGCCTGTGCAGACACAAGCTCTGCAAAGAGGCAGCATGGAGGCCGCTCACTCGCTGGCACTGGTGTGTGAGCAGGAACATGTGGGGGAATTGGGCCATAGTGGGGGTCTGGCACCTGTAAGCCACACGGGGTCACCTCACAGCCCAAAGCTAGTCTCCTGCTCATTTCCAGGGCCTGCCGCAAGCAGAACATGTTCCCACCATGCTCAAGTGGTGGCTGTTCAGAAAGTCTCAGAGGAGCTCAGCTACCCCAGAGTAGGACAGTGTCTGAGAAACATGGAGGTTCTTGCTCTCCATGGACAAAGCCCCTGACTGTGGCTGCACAGGGAAGTTGCCCGGTGACTGAGCCTTGAGGGAGCTGTGACAAAGTGCTGATGCTATGGTCTCACCCTCCATGAGCCCTGTTGTCACTGGGAATGGTGTGTGGCCTTGTAATTAGGGTTTTTCTAAGACTTAAACAACTTTATGCTTTTATATGCCTCTAGGGTTATCGCTGGGGCTCGGTGCTGGCACTACAAATCTATCTCCATTTGTCCTCCTTGTTATATTCAATAGGACAGAGAGAAATTGAGAATGAAGGGGAAGATAGGGAGAAAAAAAGACAGACACCTTCAGACCTGCTTCACCACTCATGAAATGTTCCCACAGCAGGTGGGAACTGGGGGCTTGAATTCCAGTCCTTGCACGGTCCTTGCACATGGTACTATGTGCACTTAACCAGGTGTGCCACCCCCAGCCCCCAAGACTTAAGAACTTTTAGGTTTATTTCATAAGACAGCACTGCTCAGCTCTACTATATGTGGTGCTGGGACTCAAACCCATGATCATACATTAAGTCTTGCATTCTGCCCAGTAAAGGTATCCCTTCCCTAGGCTGATCTTTTCCCCTTGCCCCCCATTGTTTCTGAATATGATTTAAACAAAACAAAAACCCTCTCCAGAAAATCTGAATGCAGGATCAAAGATGGGAACCATGGGGCTGGACTAGAAGCCTTTCCTCCTTGTTCTGTGAGTCAGCTGCTAGGTGACAGGAAATTAGAGTCCCCACAGCCTCTGAACATGCAAGCACTGAAGTGAGCAACGGGGGCGGGAGGGGGGCATGAGGGATGCTCACCAAGCAGTCATCGTCTCCTCAATGAGGAAGGAAGCAAAGGGAGCCTGAACCCCAGATGCTCTTGGACTTCAGTGCCAGGAGTCAGCCCTGCTCCTCCTTGCCAGCCACCAGCCCACAGCCCGGCTCTCCCCTACGCATTTGGGAGCTGGCCTATGAATCAGGCCACATGGCAGTCTATGTAGCCCACCACACCCATCACAGCTCACTCAGGAACTTTTTCTCTTGCACTTTAATATATAAAGATGGAAGCCTGGAACAGCCAAATGTCACCATGAATGGGGACATCTGATGGAGAAGGGAAACCAGGAGGGGCAGAGCCATGAGGCAGAGAAAGGAAAGAAGAAACCCTGAAGGGCCCGAGTTCCTAGATCCAGTCAGGCCTGAAGCCCTATATATAACCTATGGTCGGTTTGTTTCGGCGCATGAACCAGCAAGTTCCCTTTTATTTGCTGATATCAGGCTGTGGTCGGTCTCTTTTAACTGCACTAGCAAAAGCCAGGCATTCACCTCTCTGTCCAAGTTCAATGACATTTCCAAGGGGCAGAGAAGCGAGTAGGTGGGTCCTCCTCTTGCTAGCCCATGGGTCCCCACACTACACATCTATTCTCAGGACTAAATGTCCTCATGCAGGCTCTGCCTCATAGCTCCATGGTCGGTCTGCCTGCTTGTCCACCACTGGTCCTGGAGACAGAATCCCTGGCTGCCTGGGAGGTACTGATGGAGCAGTCACTCCACGGGCTCTAGTTGAGCCATGGGAGTAGTAGCCTGGATAGTTATAGAGGCAGAGACAGGAAGAAGTGAAAGGACAGACGTTGAAATCTGCATCCTGGTGCCTCACCAGCTTTGGATAATAAAGTTTTATTGGAATACCATCATGCCCAGTCGTTTTAATATTGTCTATGGCTCCTGTCAATGCCCATGTTCATTGGGGAAGCAATTACAGAAGCCAGACCTCCCACCTTCTGCACCCCACAACGACCCTGGGTCCATGCTCCCAGAGGGATAGAGAGTGGGAAAGCTATTGGGGAGGGGATGGGATATGGAGACTGGGTGGTGGGAATTGTGTGGAGTTGTACCTCCCCATCCTATGATTTTGTTAATGTCTCCTTTCTTAAATAAATAAAAAATAATAATAAGTAAAAAAAAATTGTCTATGGCTAGATTCTGCTACAGAAGCAGAGTCAGGCAACTATGAAGGAGACCCTGTGGCCTGCAAAAGTGACAATCACTATGATCTGATCATTTATGGAAAGTGTGCTGGCCCTGACCAGAATAGCAGGCTCGGCAAGGCTTGCAGATATAGCACCATGGAGAAGAACAAGTGAAGCTCATACCCAGAGGATACAGAGATTTCCCCAACTGGGTGGATGTTGGGGTCACTAACAAAGAAACATTTACTGGGAGGGAGGGAGGCAGGCAAGCTGGGAAGAAGGGAGGAGAGGAGGGGGGAAATTTGACTGAAACAACCCACCATGGCCCCAACCTACAGTCTCAAGGCAAACACGTCAAGCCAAGTTCAGAGCAGAGAACATATGAGACTTGGGGTCTGGAGGCACGCACTGTGGCTTCTCTTCTTGACTCTAGTGCACAGGGAAACTCAATCACAATTCTTCTCTTAGGATCTACAGAACTCAGAGGCAGGAGCCTGGGTCAGGAGCACCAAGGCCTGGCTTACACTGTGCATTTCAAGAGCAGAGTTTTCTCCATGTCTATAACATTGTTATTTCTTTGCTTGTTAATATAAGATCAGCTAAGGTCTGAGAATTCCTCATGGGGATGGAGGTGGGGGATTCTCATTGGGACAAAAGTCCAATCAGACACATATCCCAGAGACAGGGAATGGGATCGCCCACACAGACAGGGAGAACCTGCAGAGGATGGCAACTCATGCCAACAGATACAAATGGTCCCTCTGGTGTCCCACACCAACCACTTACCAACCAATTTTTACTGCCACGGTTCCTGGTGGGAGCAATCATAACAAAAGGTCTAAGGTTGTCTACCACATGCTGAGCCCAGTTTGTGTGAAGGCAGGCATGGCAAAGTGTGCAGACAGGAGAGGGAAGAGGGTGGGTGATGGAAACCCGGAAGTGGCCTCATGCACACAATATGCACAAGCACACACACACACACACAGTCACACTCATAAACCACACAAAGTACGCAGCCTCTGTGGCACTGTTTCCCTCCCTGACTCATTCTCCTAGTTGCAGAGTTTCGATTTTTACAACTACCTGGTCATGATGGAAAGCCCCACTAGCTGGGCTCCAGAAACCCAGGTTAGGTTCCCAGCTCAGCACCTCTGTGCAAGCCCCCTCCACTCTCTGGCCTCAGCTTTCCCATTTTTAAGCTGAAGGTTTAGACTCAGTGATTTCTGAAGCCCCTAGCATTTCTGACCTCTATGATTCTAAGAAAGAGGTTAGACATCAGAAGCACACATGATTTTTAGGCAAGAGGTCCCAGGTTTGACCCCTGCCACCACCAATAGCCAGAGCTGAGCTGTGCTCTGGGAGAAACAAAGAAAAAAAAAAGAGGGGAGCTCCAAAGCAAAACACAGATTCTCCCCTCCCCCACTTGTGGGGCTATTTCGTACTGACCCTCATGTGTTGAAAGATTTCTCCATGGATGCTAACACTCAGAAATGGGAAGATGCAGTGTAAGTGTCAGGATTTCTGACTTCTTTAGAAAACTCTGGTTTCTAGCAACCTAGGACCCACACCCACACGTGGTCATGTCCCCAGCCCCTACCTTTCTCTCCTGACAACCAGCACCCTCACTCATTCCTGCTCCTTCTCAGGACACTGATGGTTCTGAAAGAGAAGCCTGGCTGAACAGGCACCCTGGCTAAGCCTGAAGCTTTTCTTTTTTAAACAAATGATTTTAAGATTGTTTTTATTTATTTCATATAAGATAATTTCTCATGAGAGACAGAAGCCAGAGCACCATTCTGGCACATGATGAGGTGCTGAGGATTGAACCAAGAGCCTTAGGCACACAAGTCCTGCACTCTACCTGCTGAGCTATTTCCAGTGACGCCTAGTAGTCTGAATCTGCTCCAAGCTGATTGATGCCTCTGTAGACACATTACGAAATGGAATTTGAGTCTCAGTTGGTTTCATGTTGCTGCTGCAAAGAATGACTGTGAGCTTGATGATTCAAAATAACACAAGCATATTCTTTGATTTTTCTAGAGGCTGGAAACCAAGATTTCTGGCTCCTGGACAGCTGATCTGAACTTGTTTCTGGAGGCTGGGGTGGGAGGAGGCTACTTCATGCCTCTCCTACTTCTGGTAGCCCTTAGTATCCTTGTTCCTGCCTGGGCCATCAACCCAATCTGCCTCCAGCCTCACAAACCATTCTCCTTGTGTCTTCTAAGAAGGCCACCAGCCATATGGGGTCAGGGTCCCTCTTAATCTGGTGCAATCTCCTATTAACCCCATTCCAGCTTCAAAGACTATTTCCAAAGGTACTGAGGGTTTTGAGTTGGAGACATTGTCCGGGGAGAGGCTTGTTCACCCTTCAAAGGGCTCACTAACCCTCATTAAACAGAGGCTGAGAGAAACTCCCAGTAAAGAGGCTGAAAATTCACTGGGAAACATAATGACATGCACATCCCCAACTACTCTGCTGACAGGTGGACAAGTGTGTGGTCAGGGCAGGGCTTTGTCACCAGAATGTCCCTCTGGTGGTATTGCTCTGCACTTGGGGAGAAGAATGTGTCTGGAATGAGCCCCTCACACTCCATAACAGAGCAGCCCAGGGATGAGGGCTGGGTTTATGGGCCCAACAGAGACAACTGCAAGGCAGGACAACAGGGCAGAGAGAGAGCAGGGACTCCTTGCAGGAGCTGACCTCTCTACAAAAAGAAGCCCATGCCACCTAGCAGAAGTCCTTCCTGCCAAGTGCATGGCCTGAGTTGAACCATGGGGAAACAGAGCCCGATCAAGGAGTTATGATGCAGCTGGCTCCAATTCTTCAAAGATGCCCAAGTCACAAAACCCAAGACTGAGGAGCTGCTCTGCCTTGACATCTCAATGTGATATGTGACCGTGGAGGCTGAGCCGTTGAGAAAAAACTGCTCTAAAGGAGACTATCAAGACAATTGCTGCAACTGACACACAGCTAGATGAAAAGTCTTGAGTCATTATCCAGTTAACTAAATTTGGTAACTCTGTGTAGTTGCATAAGAAAATGAGATGCCTAGTCTCAAATGGTTCTTAAGAATGAGAGACAGGGAGAAGGGGAGCTTGAGAAAGAGAGTTGGGAGGGTGGGGACTAGAAAGAGGAAGCAAAGGTTCGGGAAGCCTGGTGAGTCCCAGAGAGGCCCCCTCTGCATTGCTCCTACAGCCCTTTTCTAAGTCTGAAGCTGCTTCAAAGTGAAGAGCTCAAAGTGATCAGTCATCTCAGGAGTCGTTCTCAGCTGGAGGCGCAGGTCTGCATTTCTGCCAAGCTTGCTGGGGACACAGAGCATTGGCCTAGGACACACCTTGAAAAGCCCTGGGAAGACTGACTACAAGTGTAAGAGTGAGCGCCAAGGAAGCCAGACAGAAGGAAGCAGATAAAAATATTTTACTGCCTTGTAGCCACCAAGTTGCAGATGCTACCATGATCCCATCCTGACTTCCCTAGACATAAGACCTCACCAATGTGTCCTGGAACCACACCTCTCCGGAGCCCTACCTCACCAGGGAAAGACAGAAACAAGCTGGGGGTGTGGAGTAACCGGCCAATGTCCATATTCAGTGGAGAAGCAGTTACAGAAGGCAGACCTTCCACCTTCTGCACCCCATAAAGATTTTGGTCCATACTCCCAGAGGGTTAAAGAATAGGGAAGCTTTCAATAGAGAGGATGGGACACAGAACTTTGATACTGGAAACTGTGTGGAATTGTACCCCTGTTATCTTACAATCTTATCAATCATTAAATCACTGATAAAAAATTTTAAAAAAAGAAAAAGCACAAATGGGAGGAGGAAGCAAGTGGTGGGAGTTTTTCAACATGAATTTTTCCACATCATCATTCCTTTGTTTCTAGGTATACCATTGTTGTTTGGGGTGGAGGGGAGGTGTTGCTGAGGATTGAACCTCTACTTGTGGAGCAGGTGCTCTGGCACTCAGCCTGGTCCCTGGGGAAGTGTGCACAGTCTCATGCCAGCAGGGCCCCAGATCCAGAGCCTGCCTGGTGGGTCGCAGGTGATGAGGCGATGTCAGGGCCTGCTGGGACCTCAGTTTCTCAAACACAGGCTGCCAGGTGCACAGGGGCTTCCTAAGTCTATCAGGTGGGAGGGGGTAGATGGGGCACCGTTTCTGCCTGCTCATTTCTGGGGAGATGGGTTTTCCCGTTGGAATCGCCACCCGAGTCAGGTCAGAGCCCAGTTTCTTGAAACTTCTCCCGATTTGGAATCAAAGCCTGGTTCAGGCAGAAACTCCAGCGGAGATAGGCGCCTCCTCCTCCCTGTCTACCGGAGCGGGTAATGAACCTTGGCCTCAAGCCTCATTAAACTCCATTATATAATCACCCCATCCAGCTCTTGAGAGCCCTTCCAGTGGCTGGTTTCTTGGGAGCCTGCTGCTCAGCCTCATCAGCCTTTATGGCTACCTGCTGCCTCCCAGCAAGCCAGCCCTCCACCCAGCCTCCAGCTGACCAGACCCTGGGGGGCAGGGGGTGTCACTGTCCCTTAACTCCTGGGACAAAGACCAGGAGCTACCTGGACAGTAGGGTAGGAGGCAAAGGCACAAGAAGCCAACACAGGTGGACAAGGTGAGGCATGCTGGTATTCCACAGAATCTGGGCCTTGGGTTGCATGAACAGGGCCCTAGGTTCAATCCCCAGCACTGCACAGATGACAGAGAGGTGCTCTATTCTCTGGTTAAACACATAAAATCTTAAAACAGAGAATGGGACCTCAGAGAAAACTCCAGCTAATGCTGTCAGGACCCAGGGGCAAACGGGGGTGGGGAGGGAGGGCAGGGAGCTTCACCACTATCCCTCTGGGAGCTGTTGTCCAAGGTCCCAGCCCCACAGGCAGCTGATAAGGGAACCCCAGCACAGCACAGGCGTCCAGGGCCAACCCCCAACTCATCATCCTCCTAGGCCTCCAGGGGAACAGCTGCAGGGAGAACTGTCCACTCAACACACTCTTCAGATGCTGGACACAGCTGCCTGGTACCATCCCTAATTGTGCAGTAGTGCTTTGGGCTACTGGAATCGGTCCCCTAATTCCAGTACCATGGACAGGTGGGCAGCGGTGGGGGGCATACAGGAGAGCAAGCACATACTCATCCAATGCCCCGAGTCACTATCCTCTGAGAAGGTCCAGAGAGTGAACCCCCCGAGGCAGCCGAGCTGTCCTGGGCACAGAGACACCCACAGTCAGTGGCAGAAAGCAGCAGGCCAGCCCACCACCACACAAAGGCAAATGAATGCCAAGGACTCTCAGGACCATGAGAAGCTAGGAGTGAATGGAATAGACGGGCTTAGCCCTGTCCCTCAAGTTAGGGAATCAGAGGATGTAGATGCTACTAGAAACAGAAGCTGGACGCCAGCATATGGGTAATCCAGGCATCAGGCAATGAACCCCTCAAACCCTCACAGCTGTCCCTGACCCCATTCCAACTGTAGGGAGGCTCAGAGAGGCACTCGTCTTACTTAAGGTCAGGTCCCCTGCTGAAACATAACAGAGAGGATTTGAACCCAAGCCTGTGACATCCTAGCTTCCCCATAGGCCCCTGCACCTGCTATCATCACCATTGTCCAGGCTTGCCCAGCCCCCCCCACCTACCAAGCAGCTCCTCCCCAGCCCCCAGCCCCCCACCCCGGCACTTCCTGGCTCTCTAACACTGATTGCTCCTGACAAATTAATAAATTGGCCTCCTGGTGGTGACGTGTCGTGAGGGCTATTTCAGTCTGCTGGGTGCAGTACAGGGCCCTCACCCCCCACACTGAGACAAGGCAGCACTAGGTCAGTCCTCACTGGCATCAACACAGGTCTCTTCAGGTTCCAGGCCAGCAGCTGGGCAGGGCACCCCACACCGTGGGTGGTAAATGGAATCTGACTCCCCTCCCCAAAGTGTATGCTGGGCTGAGGTAGCCTCACTCCTGACAGTGGACACTCATTTGGACATTCTGTGTGCAGTGTTCCAGGGGCAGAACTAGCAGCCTGCCCCAAATTCTTAAAGGGCTCATGGCCTCCTGAAGTAACATGTTTAAAGGGTCAGGAGACAGCCCATCCAGCAAAGCACGCACCTTACCATGTTCTCATGCATGGGCTGCTGGGATTGATCCCCAGCACCACATAGAAGCAGCATGGACAGCATCAGGGGGAGCTCCATGGATGGTGAAGTGGTGCTGTGGTGGCTATCCTCTCTGTCTCTCCTTTCTCCAGTAAGTAAATAAACAGACAAGGTGAAGAGTAGACATTTGGGCCACGGAGGGCACATATTCTAGACTCCTGTTCACTCCCCATGCAACACTGAAATAATAGTAAGTGGTACAATCCTTGTGTGAGGGCTGACACTGCTCCTGTAGAGAAGGGCAGCTGGAGGACCTTGGTTACCACCTCATACCTGGAGGGGAGGCTGGCATACTCTGGAGTTGGAGAGTACCCATGTGACCTCAGCAAGCTCTTCAATGCCCCGAGGCCTCAGTGTCCCCATCTACACCAGGGGGATCATGTGTCCATGCACCCCCTGCTGCATGGACTAAGGTCATGCGGGGTAGAGGCGGGCACTGGTGCTCTGTACTCAATCCATCTACTGGGATGGCTGCACAGACCGACAGGGCTCACTGCCCTCCTGACCGGCCCAGTTCCCTGTCAATAAAACTTGTTTCTCTAGCCACTTTTTTTTTTCCAGGGCTTCCCTGTGACCCCATCTGTGCCTGTTCAACAAAACAGGCCTCTGGGCAGAGAAGAATGACTGCCCTCTCAACCTCAGACCTCCATCACCAAGAAGTTCCATTTCCACGCCCCGTAATAACTGGTTTGTCCAGGGCAGAAATTCACAGAAGCAGAATGGAAACCACCCCCAGGCCACGCTTAACCCGGTGGGAACCCAAACCCATCGTGAGATGTCAAAGGTGAGGCATGCTGACCTGAGTGCGCATGTGTGTGGGAGCTTAACCAGAGATGCCATGTCCAAGGGGTCGAGAGAGAGGCCCTGGGCAGCAGCCAAGCGGAGAGGGACAAGGCTGCTTCCTGATGGCCCAGAGGCTCCATCACCCCCAGAACACCTGCAGACAAGGAGCAGGGAGCAGGGACAACAGCCAGTCCCCTCCCCACCGTCTATGCCCACCCTTCATTTCCAAACCATGAAAGGCACAGGATGCAAGCTGAGCTGTTCCAGGGGCAGAATTATCAGCCTGCCCCAAATTCTTAAAGGGCTCATGGCCTCCTAAAGAAACATGTTTAAAGGGTCAGGAGACGGCCCATCCAGCAAATCATGTACCTTACCATGTTACCATGCATGGGCTCCCCTTCTGAGAGCACTTTCTCAAGAGCAAGAAGAGGGCGGGAGAGATCACCTGCAGTGAAGAGGACAGTGTGCAGCAGGGCAGGGTGGGAGACTTACTTGCAGAGAAGCTGGCCTCAGTGTGGACAGGTGGGGTGGAGGGCAGGAAGGGCGCGTGTCCCACGAAGAAGGAGCGCAGTGAGCGCTCACACAGGAGCGGGGAGCGCTGCTGTGCTGGAATGTTCTCACAGCTGCCCACACTGCTGTGGATCTTGAGGTTCAAGGGTTTGCTCTTCTTCTTGGTTCTGGGAGGAAGACAGGAGAGAGACAAGACGGCAACGCATCCATCAGACACGAATGGTCATGGGGGGCACCAGGTTTGCATGCCAGAGGCCCTGGAGGTCCCCAATTCAATCCCTGGCATAGCCATATTCCAGAGCTGAGGGCTGCTCTGGTCTCCTTCTCTTGTGAAAATAAATGAATATTTTCATGTTATTTTAGTCTTAAGATGTTTACTTATTAATTAATGAGAGAAAGAAGGAGCGAGAGAAACAAAGCATCGCTCAGGTACATGCAATGCCAGGGATCAAACTCAGGACCTCATGGTTGAGAGTACAATACTTTATCCACTGGGCCTTCTCCTGGGCTGCAAATGAATTTTTAAAATTGGTTCTTAGGAGGAACGCCAGATCTCCTGAAGGTGATGCCCAGTGTCCACCTCCCTCTTTCAGTCTCCTTACTCTGAACTCTGGCCACGCCCTCCCAGCTGCTTCTCGCCTCCATCCTCAGTGCTCACTGTCCCAACTCCCTGAATAGCCCCTCTCCTCTGCCCATTTTTGATAATCCTGCTCTTAAATTCCCTCCTCAAGGAAGTCTTCCCTGATAGTCCTCCTTCCTCCTGGTCTGGGCCAGATGCTCCTTGCTTCTCCTAAGACATTTCAGATAAATCGCTACAGATATGGTTTACGATTTTTCCACGGTTCTTTCATATTCCGAGCAGACTGCAGGTCTTGGGAGAAGGGCCACCGTTCTATTGTTTGTGTCTCTGTCCTGGGCAAATGGCAGTGTACCTGCCACACACTAGGTGCTCACTGCAGGCTGGCTCAACATCTGACTGGATTTAAACTGTTGCCATCACACTGCACCCTGGACTATGGACTCCTTGAGGGCAGGTACTCTCAGCTCTTGCTCAGCACCAGCAGAACAGCATGAACCTCTCACTCTAATTCTAAAACAAGCACTCCCCTGCCTGAGCAACTAAGCAGGGTTTTTATTATTATTTGTAAGAGAAATTGAGAAGAGAGAGGGGATGGAGAAGGAAAGAAACAAAGAGGCAGACACTTGCAGACCTACTTCACCACTTGTGAAACTTCCTCCCTGCAGCAGGTGTGGACCGGGGCTTGAACCCAGGTCCTTGCACAAAGTAATATGTGCACCCAACCAGGTGCTCCACCACCTGGCCCCAAGTGGATCTGGTTTTAAACTGTCTCCCAAGCTCCCCTCACAGCTCTCTTCCCACCTTCCCACAAAGCCCCACTCCAGTCTGGCCAGGAGCCTGGCACCCTCTTGTGGTCAGTGAATCCTGCCTGAAAACCGGCAGTTCTGATGGAAGGGGCATTGATTTGGGCCTAGCGCACAGTAGCCCACAGGTCACCCAATCCGGGAGGCTCCCGCTCATGTGTCCAGAAGTCCAGTGAGCCTCCAGAGTTGCCTCTCGCAATGCCCATGCTGGTCACCAGGCTCATGACCTCCAGGGGTGCTGGGGACTGCAAGCAGGCCCATAGTACCCACATGAGATGCCCGAGGTTGGACCAACCAGGAGAACAAGGAGGGGTGGTGTCTCATTCCACACGAGTGTCCAGAGGCAGAGTCTTACTCTACAACTTGAGCTGGGTCTGGTGTACTGCAACAAAGTAAAGGACTCTGGGGGTGGGGGTGGGAATGGGGGCTCAGGTCCTGGAACATGATGTCAGAGGACCTAGAGAGGGTTAAATTATTATGTGGAAAACTGAGAAATGTTATACATGTATAAACTACTGTGTTTTATTTTTTTGTTACAGTATTTTATTGTTGACTATAAACCATTAATCCCCCAATAAAAAAGCAATAAAAAAAGATAAATCTCTACAGAGGTGGTGCAATTCACAAGTTAAACTCATGAGGGAAGAACGGACACATCAAGAGGTCCTGACTGTGGCCACTTTGTTCCTGTGTCCTTGCCTGAACAATGTGACAGATAACAGCACCCATCTAAAAAGGATATTACAATTCTTTTTTTTTTTTTACTTCCACCAGGATTATCACTAGGGCTCAATGCCTGCACAACAAATCCACTGCTCCCACAGCCTTTCTTTCTTTCCCTTCCTTCCTTCCCTCCTTTCTTTCTTTCTTTCAAAGCCAGAGAGAAACTGAGATGGAAAAGGGAGGGAGAGAGGGGAGGGAGGGAGGGAGGGAGAGAGAGAAAGAGAGAGCACTACCTGCAACACTGCTTCATCACTCATGAAGTTTCCCCCTGCAAGTGGGGAACAGGGGATTGGATCCAGGTCCTTGTGCATGGTAGTGTGTGCCCTAACGGGACCACCTGACCTCATCACGACAATTCTACTAGATAACACACCAGGTACAGGGCCTAAGACTGTTGCTACGACTATGCTAAACTAGGTTTCTGCATGGCCACAGGGCAAGGACCTCAAAGAGGCCAAAATGAAAGCTAAACTGCGCTTTTCACCCAAGATACCTAGTAACTCCTTTAAGCCACCACTGTCATTGAAAAATGAAGAAGATGCAGTCAACTCCTCTGGCAACAGATGTTACGGCCATCTAATTATTTGCAAAACACAAACGGGAGTCTTGAGACACTGGGATACTATGTGGCAAAGCCAGGTCCTTTGGACCAGAAGAGGCCAGTCTGGCATCACACATTAACTGTGGCTCAGTGACTGCAGAGTGTTAACTTGTTCAGTGGCCATAGCCACTGATGGAGCAGAGAAGAAGTGTCTATGCAGACAAACTAGTCAGATAGATGGATGGAAGTAAAGCTGCATGAGTGGACAGACAGCAGAAAAGATGAAATAGTGGAAGGATTAACAGGAAGGATAGAAAATGGTAGCATGGGTAGAAGGAATGGAAGAAGAGAGGAAGGAGGATGAGAGGACAGAGATGGAATGGGATGGGAGACAGAGATGGAATGAAAGAGAATGTCAAGATTAATAAAAGAGGACAGAAGAAGGATGGATAGAATAAATAATGGACAGATAAACAGGTGGACAGGTGGATGAGTGGAAGAATGTCTGAGGAATAGCTGATTGAATAGGTGAATGGGTATACAGGTGGGTCGATGAACAGATAGGAAGATGGATGGATGCAAAGGAAGACTGAAAGGTCAAATAGGAGAAGAAGAAGAAGTGGGTGCTGAGACAAACGTAATCAAGTAAGAAAGGATGGTAGAATGGAAAGATGGACAGAAGGAAGAGAAGGTGATGGAAGGAAAACTAAGAGCTTCCCATCCATCAGGAAAGTCTTCATGGCCGGGAACTGGGCTTCACCTTTATGTCCTTTACCAGACCCAGACGTGCCAGAGGGGAAAACACCCAAAGTGACTGTGCCTGATGCCTCTGCTGAGTAGTAAGAGGGACTGGGCACTCTGCAGTAAATCCTGCAAATGGGATTTAAAAAGACGTCTCTCCAGGATTTTTACAGGAGATTAGGTGTCTGCTAAAGTCCTCTCTGGAAATTGGGAAAGTTCTGGGGAAAGTGATAAAATAAAGTGCCAGGTTACCAGGTGAGTGCAGCTCCATCAGTGGGAGCTGTGAGAACTCTGGATGAACACACTGCTTGCAGGGTACACTGGCAAGTCAGCGCTCCCTCACATGATGAGCTGGGCAGACAGCAGCCTCAGAGCCAGGCTGGAAAGAGCTGGTGCAATGGGGCACCTGGCTAATTGCACACTTTATTATGCACAAAGACCTGAGTTCAAGCCCCTGCTGCCCACCTGCAGGGGGAAGCTTCAAGAGCAGTGAAGCAAGACTGAAAGTGTCTCTCTGTCTCTCTCCTACTCTCTATTTCTCCCATCTCAAATTCCCTCCATCCTGTCAATAAACAAAAACAACAACAACAAATGACCACTGGGAGCAATGGATTCATAGTGCAAGCACCAAACCCTAACAATAACCCTGCTGACAACAAAAAAAGTAATACAATTAATTTCTTAAGCAAGTGTTATTAGCAGCTTAAACCCCAAGGAACCTGTGGATGCTCTGAGGTAGGAATATATGTTCTTTCTTTTGCCAGCCCCTGATCACCTTAACCAGCTCTGACAGACAGCTCTGTACCCAGAAGGCTCTTGATCAGTGCCTGTTTGCCAGCCCTGCCTCTCAGAATCCTCATCACACAGACTGTCTCAGAAAGCCCCAAACTGATGTCTAATCTTCACACCATTTTCACTTCCAAAAGTTTGCTGGGCTTTGAGTTCAACAGAATCGCTGCTGGCTCACTTGGACTCTGTAAGGTTCAAGCTTCCTCGAGTGTGGGGTTGTGTCCCCTTGAACTTGAAAGCCTCACCCGGCCAAATCCCTCAGTGTCTCATTAACAGTGTCTGGAGCATCTGGCCCGGCTGATTGGAAGGAAATGACATGGCCAGGGACAGACGAGCTCCTTACACATGTGCTAGGACAGGCACATTCTGGGCTGCCACTCTTTACAGCAAAGCAAAAGCCAAGAACTGTTTTCAAAAATAGGAAAAAGTGTTTCCTGGTCTTCCATGGGGCAATATCAACTGTGCCTCCCTGACAACAACCACTGAATTGTTCTCCAATTGGCCTGATCTGATTCTTCAAGAAGAGATTGCTTTGACAGCTGCAGAACAGCCCCACACAGGGCATTAAGCCCTGGCATTAAGGGGGGCGCAGATGAGTCAGTTCAGGTAGGCTTCATTACCCAGGTGGCAGTGGGCACACAATATTTTCAGGGCAGGTATTTTGGATACAGGCCTATGAGATGCCATTTTTGTATTTTGACAGTGAACACTTTAAAAAGAAAACATTCACACCAAATCTATAATTTTATAGCAGTTATTTCCTGATATCAGCTTCAAGGAGGGTATACTAAAAATACTGAGAAGAGAAAAAGAATAAGGAGATAAGTAAGGAGGAAGAGGGAGAAGAAGAGGAAGAAGGGGAAAGGGAAGAAGGAGATGGAAGAGAAGGCAGTTCAAAAGATGTGGAGTATTTTCTAGTACAGGTTTCATCTAGATGGCTAAGTATACAGCTGACAGTACAAAAGGCTGGCAAGGATACAGAGCAACAAAGAGCCTCATTAAACCCTGATGAGACTGTAAGTTGAAAAGCTATTTGGCAGTATTTACCAGAACTGGACAAATCCTAGAGCCCAACACTTCCACCCCTGCGCCTGGACATCCAAGCAAAACCAGTGGCCATGTTCACAAAATGACCTGGGTAGGAGTGCTCATGGCAGTGCTATTCATATGCAGCCAAACCCTGGGGCCAGTCTCAGTGCTCATCGCTCACAGAGGCTGAATAAACTTTAGTGTGCCCACACGGCAGGTCGTGTCACAGTGAAAAAGAAGAAACTGCTACAGCATGGCTGCTTCTCAGAGGTGTGGTGATGGGCAAAGGAAGGCAGCCATACAAGAAAAGAGCACCCGTATATGATTCCCTTTACATGAAGTTTAAGAATAGTCAAACTAGTCTGCAGTGAAAGAGGCCAGACAAGTGGTTCTCTCTGGACTAGCTGTTGACCTGTAGGGGACCCAAGAAACCTTCTGAGATCTCTTCCATCTTGACTGGGAGGTAATTACCTGGGCGCATGGCTAGGCTATATAATAATCCAAGCTGTACACAAAAACTATGTGCTCACTAAAGTTCTGAATGAAAGCTAAGACTTATAATTTTGACTAGTATAAAAAGATAATACAATTATAAAGGAGACAAAGAATATGAGTTGACCTTTCTCCAAAGAAAATATAAGAATGGCCAACTAGTACAAGAAAAGACGTTTGATGTCATTAGTTAACAGAGAAGTCCAAGTCAAAACCAAAGTAAGGCACTATTACATGCCCATTAGGTTGGATATAACTTAGGGGAGAGGGAATCAGCAAATAGCAAGAGTTGATGAGGATGTGGAGAAACTGGAAGTCCTGTTCCTGACTGCTGGGAATGCAGAGCAGTACAGTCATTGGGGAAGGCAGCTGAAGGTTTCTCAACAAGTCACACAAAATTACAACGTGCAGCAGTGGTTCCGCTCCTTACACATACCGCCATAAAACTGAAAACAGGTGTTCAGACAAGGCCTGTAAATGATGTTCACAGCAACGTTACTCACAACAGCCAACCTAGCTGCCAGTCAATGAAAGGGAGGACAGACAAAGTGTGGCTGAGCCGCACAAAGGAGTATGATTCAGTCTTATGAAGCATCAATTTGTGCTGCAGAGCAGATGAACCTCAAAACCATCAGTTAAGTGGAAGCACACACACAAAGCCACACACTATGATTCCGTTTATATGAAACATCCTGAATGGGCAAAGAGGCTGCAAACAAGATTCATGGCTGGTTAGGGACAGGTGCTGACAACACCTTTGAGTCATAAAGTGCTCTGAGTAAATCCAGTCACCAAAGCGTGTGACTACTAAAATCTAAATCATTGAAGGAAAACAAAATTTTAAACTCTGGTCTTGGTTTCAACAGTCATTATTTAAATACTCAAAAGTCAGAGTTTGTCATGGCTACCATCTTGGACAGAGCAAAAGATAAAACATTTCCATCACTCATCACTGAAGTTACTTTTGGATACTGTTGCCCCAAACAATCCTGCCCTGCAGGATGAGCTGGGACCCTGTCCTGCCAGGTGGTCAGGGACCCTGTGCCAGCTCTCCTCTCCTCTTCTCTCCTCTCCTCTCCTCTCCTCTCCTCTCCTCTCCTCTCCTCTCCTCTCCTCTCCTCTCCTCTCCAGCCTGATTACCACCTTCCCCACTCCCAATACCTTTATTGGAATGCTAGAAACAATCACAGCATGCATCCTGGGTATCTTGGTACTTAAATAGTGGTAGTTTCTTTTTATGAAACTATACAGGTATTTAAAAGAATTGGAATAGAGAAAACACTGATATTTATTATTAAGTGAAAGAAGAGGCAATAAAAAACTGCAAAACATAACCTCATTTTCGTTTTAAGATGGTCTATTATAGATTAGTTCAAGGCTTTAATCCAATAAGTAGTATTAGGGCAATAAGGTGCTGGGACTCCAGCAATAATGGACAGAGAGAGAAGCTGTGCTGGGAGGAAATAAAATACCAAATGATGAGGACAGTAAGAGCCACTGGAAGGGTTGGGTGATGTGGCCAGGACTGGATGGCATGTCTACTCCTAGGGACATCATGGTATTCAGGCTGAGTCCCGAATGTCAAGGAGCCAGACTTGAAGAGGATCAAATAGGATTTTTGTTCTTTTTTTTTTTTGCCTCCAGGGTTATTTCTGGGGCTCAGTACACTATGAATCCACTGCTCCTGGATGGAGGCTCCCCCCCTTTTTGTTGCCCTGTTGTTTTATCATTGTTGTGGTTATTATTGTTGTTGTTGGATAGGACAGAGAGAAATCGAGAGAGGAGGGCAAGACAGAGGGGGAGAGAAAGATAGACACCTGCTGACCTGCTTCACTGCCTGGGAAGTGACCCCCCTGCAGGAGGGAAGCCGGGGGCTCGAACCGGGATCCTTATGCTGGTCCTTGCACTTTGAGCCATGTGCACTCAGCCCCCAGGATTTTGTTCTCAACAGATCACTTTTCCAAATGTGGGGAGAGATGACAGTGGGGGGTGGCATTAGGAGTCTAGAGTCCAGTTGGAGTCACTTAGTTGAAAAAAGATGGTTTGTGTGTGTGTGTGTGTGTGTGTGTGTGTATGTGTGTGATGTGTGTGTGTGTTAGTATGTGAGTGAGAGAGAAAGAGAAAGAAAGAGAGAGAGAGAGTGTGTGTGTATGTGTGTGTGATATGTGTGTGGAGTGTGAGTGTGTGTGTGTGTGTTAATATGTGAGTGAGAGAGAGAGAGAAAAAGAGAGAGAGAGAGTGTGTGTGTGTGTACACACACACACGCACTAGAGGAAGAGACACTGGTAGCACCAAAGCTGATGCCTCATGCAGTCTCCAGTCTTGGGCTAAAATACTCACAAGGGGTCTGGGTAGTGGTACACTCAATTGAGTGCACACATTACCATGTGCAAGGATATGGGTTCAAATTCCCCCACCTTCAGGAGGAACACTTCACAAGCAGTGAAGCAAGTGGCTCACTTTCTCCCTTTCTCTCTCCCCTCTAAATTTCCCTCTGACTTATCTAATAAAATAAAAAAGATGAAAAAAGAAAAGAAAGAGAAATTGCCACTGGGATTCCTAACACCAGCACTGAGCCCCAGTGATAACCCTGGTGTCAAAAAGCGAAACGAAACAAAACAAAATGATGCC
Source organism: Erinaceus europaeus (assembly GCF_950295315.1). Classification (NCBI taxonomy): domain Eukaryota; kingdom Metazoa; phylum Chordata; class Mammalia; order Eulipotyphla; family Erinaceidae; genus Erinaceus; species Erinaceus europaeus. The sequence continues at coordinate 8,597,203 of NC_080167.1, read as the reverse complement.
TTCTGGAAGGATGCACCCAAGGCAGCTGGGAGACGGGGGAGGGGCTGTGGATTTCAGGAGTAAGCACCCTGTTGTTTGCCTACTGAACTCTGTAACAAAGGTATTCTTTGATATTAATGCTACATTTATTTATTCCCTTTTGTTGCCCTTGTTTTATTGTAGTTATTATTATTGTTGTTACTGATGTCATTGCTGTTGGATAGGACAGAGAGAAATGGAGAGAGGAGGGGACGACAGAGAGGAGGAGAGAAAGACAGACATCTGCAGACCTGCTTCACCACTTGTAAAGCCACTCCCCTTCAGGTGGGGAGCCGGGGGCTCGAACCGGAATCCTTATGCCAGTCCTTGCACTTTGCACCACATGTGCTTAACCCGCTGTGATACCGACTCCCAGTGCAACGTTTATTTAACAGTATTTTCTGCTTGAATTGTTCCTGTCTTATTAAAATTAAACATATCTACAAAACAAAGGTACAGACATTGAATAATGTAACCAACTGTTATTAAATATTTCAATGATGTCTCATTTGTTTTTTTCAGTAAGCTTGAAAGTGAAGATCAAATTTGGGATCGATTTTGCTTCCTAACTGGCTGGTATTAGTCAACTGGTAACTGACATTATGAATTGAATCAATGGATGAAACAATTGTGGCTGTCTACAGATTCCCAGAAATAAGCATATAGAGACATCTCTGTGTGTGTGTGTGTGTGTGTGTGTGTATATATATGCTCCCAAACATACATGTACTTGAAGAATATTTTTAAAGTCTTAAGAATAGGGCACTTTTGGTCACATCTCTGGGGCTGTGCCACTCTAGGATGACTTTTTCAGGGACAGAGACACAGCTGGCAGAGGAAAGACACCAGAGCACTAAAGTTTCTTCCAATGCATAGGCTACCAGGGTCGCATACACAGCAACACAGGGACACTATCCAGGTGAGCTATTTTGCCAGCCAGAGTATAGTTTGTTCAGTAAAAGATAAGCTCTCAATTTCAAACAAATTTTCCACCAAGACTTGATTTGAGAGAAAGATAAATCATTTCTCATTTATACATTCGCCTCTTGTCCACTAAGATGCCGCTTCAGATTTGGATGGATCCGAACGAGGAAAGAAAAGATGTTCTCGGGGATAGCTCATCCAGCAGAGCTCACACTGCGCCGGGCCTGAGACCCCAACAACACACAGGAGTGCCGTGCATGCAGGGGCTGTAGTGTCTCTCCTTCTCCTCTCTCTTTCCATATATATTTAGACAAAAGAATGGGTCCACTGGGAGGGGCAGAATCTCACAGAAGCAAAGCTCCACTGTGTCAAGATGATGATGATAATAATAATAGTAATGATAATATTCTAGTGCAGAGACCAACAAGCATTTTCCATACAAGATCATATAATATTTTTATTGCCACTAGGGATGCTACTAGGGCTTGGTGCATGCAAGACATCCTTTCTTTCTTCCTTCCTTTCTCTCTCTCTCTCTCCTTTCTTTCTTTTTTCCTGTTTCTTCCCTTTTTTATTTGATAGAATGGAAAGAGTGGGAGAATAGCCAGAGTGGAAGCAGCCTTAAATGCCCATTGACAGATGACTGGCTAAAGACGTTATGGAATGTATGTTCCATGGAATTTTACTCTACAATCAAGAAAGATGATATTGTGTCCTGTGGGACAAAATGGATGGAACTGGAGGCGACTGTGCTTACAGAAATAAGTAAAGTAATGAAAGACAACTACTGGATGGTTTCATTCATATGTGGGATCTAGAGAAGTGATACACATTAACCAAAAAAAAAAGCAATCAAGAAAACTGAGAACTATGGTGGTTATCTTTGGGAGGCGGAAGAGTGAGGGCACAGAAATTTGGTGGTGTGGAATGATACACTTTAACCTTATAATCAGACCAGAAATAAGTCACTAGAAATGTGGATTTCAGAATGAGGAGGAAGCATAATGCCTATGTATATGGCACTAATGCCTGAGGCACAAAATGGCCCAAGTTCTACCTCCAGAACCACTATAAGCCAGAGTTAATCAACACTAATAGTATCAACAACATAAATGTCATTTGTGGGTTGTGGAGAGGACTTCATCTGCATGGTTATGCCATGACTTTCATGGTGCAGACACCATGTTGAATGGATGGGCTGGAACTTTGTGTCAGTAAAACTTTATTTACACAGACAGATGGAACAAATTTGCTCCCTGGGCTATATAGTTGGTCAACCCCTGAACCAGTAGGAATGAGTCTTATCAGAAAACAAGAAGATGGAAACAAACCCAGAATAACCTCTGACCCCTACTTCCCACCCACAGGTTCACCCCACGAGCTGCCTCCCCTGCCTTTCCTCATCCACCCTCCACCCTTCTGGGTCCCATCATGGCTCCTGTGTTTCTTCAAGCCCTGGCCATGGTGTTGGGGTTCTCATTTGCTTTTCTGGTTAAGTAACGAGCTTGAGACTCCTGCCCACTCAGAAACTAGAGGGCAGGAGCTGGGCATCAAGAGAGAGCACAGCCACCTGAACAAGTGCATTCTGAAGTTCAAGCGCCTCGTGTCACCATGGCAGGAACAGTCTCGGGTTCACCCCCATGCTGCCTACCACCCTGTTTATTTATAAATAGAGTGGCTGGATGAGGGGTTCATCTATGGGGGAAATAAGTGGCCTAAGGGATCGGGGGTATTGGATGCAAGTGTCAGACCTCACAGGGCTGTGATGTCTGCACTGAGATCCCAGCAGCTGGGGGCCAGGTGCTCAGACATGTCATTTCCTCTGGGATGGGAGCACCTGTGAGCCCCATTTTTCATAGAAGATAACTGGCGTTCTCCCAGGTGACAATTCAAGAAAGGGCCCAGGTTTAAGGACTTCAAAGCCAGCTCCTCACTGCTCTGTGAGGCTGAACTCACAACTCCCTGTTTTCCCGGGCTACCCTCCCCCAGCCCTGAGCTGTCCCAGCTACCCATTTTGGGGTCAAAGAGGAGACCAGACCACAGATCTGCAAACTGGGCATACATGAGAAAGCAGGTCATTTCTCAGCCTGGACATGCTCACTGATGCCTCTGCCATAGAGAGTACTCTGACAGTGCCCCTTCTCCAGGCGAGCACCACTGCACAGCCCTGCCCCCGGGTCCCTCACTGCCCTGAGCTCACCCAGACAGTCAACCTCACTGCACCTGCAGGCCTGATCCCAGCAGAGTCCAGGCCCAATGATTTTCCTGCCTCTCTGTGATTAGCCACTAATCTTATTTTTCTGTTCCCCGACTCATAAATCAGTTACAGGCCAAATATTTATACAGGCCATCACTTCCGACTGAACCAGGACTCATGACAGCCCTCATTATTAGAAAGGATGGTTGATTTGGGGCAGAGTTTTCGCAGGCGCACCCAGCTTCATGTCTTCTGTGAGGTTTCCTTCCCCCCACTCTTTGCCCGAAGAAAAGACAATTTCCCAGATAAATTGGCACAGAGGTCTGCTGGCACTGTTTCCCCGCGGGGCCAGTGGGACGTGGGCAGGCTTCCGTCAGCCCAATAAGTGATAATTCCCCAGAGAAATGGTGGGGGGAGTCGAGGGGGGCTGGCTTCTTCCTCTGGGCAGGGAGTCGTTTGACTCACAAAAACTCCAAAATCAGAAACACTGGAGAAAACCAGAAGGGAAGAGGGGAGGACTGTGGGAGTGTGTGTGGAGAGCAGGGGCCACCTGCTGGGGGGGGGTCTACCATGCACTGAGAAGACAACAGTTCCTGGCTGGGCTTTGTCACTACTCAGCAAGTCACTATAGGCTTTGAGGCTAGAGTCCCCTCTTGTCCAAAGCAATAATTTAAAGAGTAACCTCTATGTTGTCCCTTCTAACTCCAGGTGTCTTAGCTCCTCTGCCATTCACAGACCCTCCTGCTAGGCACTAGCTCTTTTTTTTTTTTTGGCCTCCAGGATTACTGCTGGGGCTCGTTGCCTGCACTGCTCCTGGAGGCTATTTTTTCCCCTTTTCTTGCTCTTGTTTATCGTTGTTATTGCTATTGTTGTTGTTATTGCTGCTGTTATTGTTGAAAAGGACACAGAAATTGAGAAAGGAGGGGAAGACAGAGAGGGGGAGAGAAAGATATATACCTGCAGACCTGCTTCACCACTTGTGAAATGACTGCCCTGCAGGTGGGGAGTCAGGGGCTCAAACCAGGATCCTTATGCTGGTCCTTTGTGCTTTGCACCATGTGTGCCTAACCCACTGTGCTACTGCCTAGCCCTCACATTTTGTTCTTTTAAGATGAGAATCATCAACTCTTAAGATAAAATAGCTCAGAGAGGCCAATCTGCTTCCCCAAGGTCACACAGCAAATCAGGGGCAGAGCCACAGGATTTGCACTTGGTGCTGTCAGCTGCCAAGGCTGAGTCCTGAAATACACTACAGCCTCCTTAGTGCCTGGGTTTGCTTGGAATGCAAGAAAGAACACTGTCTATGGGTTCTCACTCCCCATCCCATTCCCCACAAAATGACAGCACAGCACTGGTAGTCTGCTGAGGAGGGAAGCCAGCATTGGGTGCTCTCACTCTGCAAGCCAGAGGCCATCTGGGAAGATGCATTTTGGGGGGTCATGGGGGACTGAGCCACCTGTGGAACAATCAGATATTTATCTGGGGGCAGGATCGGGGGTTAACCTGGAGTGAACTTTCCACAGCCTGCAAGTTGTCGGCCAATGGGGAACCACGTCCTCCCCCATCCCGCATGGCAGGAGGTCTGGAGCAGCTTGCCTGCCTGACCTCACTGCACTGATTCAGTCTGCTGCCTCCGATCCTCCAGACTTTTGTTGTGACCTTGGCGGGTCAGAAGGTGCTCATCTGTACAACAGGATGAGCCCTGCAGCCTCTGTCTGCCCCAGGGCTCTGAGGGGGCAGATGAGTCAGTGAGAGCTGAGCAGGGAGCACATGAAGCCTGGGCTCTGGTGAGTTCCAAGGTGGGGAAGGGTTTCCAGCAAGTCAGTGGTGGCTGGCCCACAGAGAACTCCAAGAACAAAGTCTAATGTGCTTTCTCCCTGGGAGTTTCAGGATGTTCGGTTTTTGTTGTTGTTTCCAAATCGAAGCCATTGATTTGTTCTCAACTCCTGTACACAGAAGCCCAGTGGATAGTGCAGCCTGCTGGAGCCCCAACTTGCATGTCTGTGGTATGCCAGAGCTGAACGGTGCTCTGATCTCTCTCTCTCTCTCCCTCTCCCCGTCTCTGATAATAAATAAGCAAATAATAATCTTAGAATAAAGAAAAGGGGGCTGTGAGGTACCTCATATGGGGAGGCGCCTGCTCTGCCTGCACAAAGTCAGTCTCAGCCCCCCAGCTCCCACTGCACTTGGAGGAAGTGTCAGTGCTGTTATCTCTCTCTGTCAGTCTCTCTCTGGGGAAAGAAAGTCACCCCAGAGCAGCAAAGCTCTAGCAGTGATTAAAAAAAGGGGGGGTGGCAGGGGGTGAGGCAGTGGCATGCCAGATTAAGCACACATACCACCATCCTCAAGCACTTGGTTCGAGCCCTTGTGCCCCACCTGCAGGGGAGCAGGTCTGCAGGTATCTATCTTTCTCCCTCCCTCTCTATCTCCCCACCCCTCTGAATTTCTCTATACTGTCAAGTACAAAATAGAAAGGAAAAAATGGTAAAAACTGCCACCAGGAGTAATGGATTCATCAAGCAGGCACTAAGGCTCCAGCAATAATCCTGATGGAAAGAAAAAGAAAGAAAGAAAGAAAGAAAGAAAGAAAGAAAGAAAGAAAGAAAGGGAAAAGAAGAAGAAAAATGTGAGTTTCATTCGTAAGAAACAAAAATTAGGTCTACATTTTAACTTTCCATTATATCAGACTAAGTACCCTCAATTCCAGTTTCTTGTTGGGTGGGGGCTTGAACTTGCATTTGGCCACACACTCCTGGGAAACAACACCCCACCTGACAGTGGCATCACCCCCGTAGGCTGGGCCCAGGCTGATGTGGGAACAAATCTTGCACAATGCTCACCCCTGCTTAGGCACCAAGGCTCCATGGCCTGACAGATTAGGCCAGACTAGAGTCCCAGCTGGAAGACAATAGGAGAGGCAACATCAGGCCAGCCGTGGGACACAACTGCACATACCACCAAGTTCATCATGGCTGCAAGCACGAAGGCCCAGACTCTGCCACCCTCCCCGGCAGAAAAGTCCATCATGTCCAGGAACAGCGCCATCTCTCGGCCCCCACTGGAATAAGGCAGGCAGGAACAAGCTTTAAAACAGAGTGACTTGTCTCTAAGGCCAAGGTCAACAGACTTGCTCTGCAAAGAGCCAGAGAATAGATATTACAGACTCTGCAGTCCATGCAACCTCTGTCACAACTAGTCAGTTCTGTCACTGGGGTAACATGAACAAATGGTCTATGTCCTAATAAAACTTTATTTACAAAAACAAGGAGGGGTCGGACTTGGCCCCAGGCCATGATTTGCTGATTCCTACTCTTCAAGAGCAGATGTATAAAACTCTAAAGTACGTTAATGGGTGAAAGAAACTAACTGCCAAGCAGCACAGAAAACCCTGAGACCAAATTAGACAAATGTAAAGATACATAAGCATATATATGTATGTGTGTATGTAAAAATTCATTTACATAATGTTTGCATATATTTGTTATGTATTTGTAGGCTGGTTTAAGGGTCACAGTAGCAGTAGAGTTTTTTCTCTGAGAAAGACAACAGGAGTGGAGGCTTGGGGAAAACTCCACATTTGACTATGTGGAAAAATTCTTCATAGTGAAAATACTCACTATGTGTGTAATGCATGTTCAATAAAACTTTATTTACAAATGCGGGCAGTGGACCAGACCTAGTCCATGGGGTGTAGTTTCCTAACCTCAGGTCTAGAATATTGACCCCATGAGGGCAAGGCAGATAGTATTGTTCATGGCCACCTCCCCAGTGTCCAGAATATTCCTGGAGCATTGCAGCACCTCCAGAAACAGTTGCTAAGGGTAACTAAAGCCTGAGCCTCTCTCTATCAGCCTATCAGTTCAACTGTTCTCCTGGGCCTTTGACATGAGTGTGTAGAAGGGGAACTGAGCGTGTGGCGGTACTTGTTTAAATGCCCTGAACTAATTTCTGCCAGCACACAAGTTAATTAAATGGCAGTGATCCTGGGAAGAAACCACAGACCTCGTTCTCACATTATCACATCAAAGGGGTCTCTCTGTGGCACTCTGCAGGCCTCTGTGCCCCACCTAGAGGTGTTTCTCCAGGCCCTGCCATGCACAGAGGCGGGCCTGAGATGGTGCAGGTCCCTACACCTTCAGGAGGAAGTGCCCATTTCCAAGGAAACGGCCTCTCTAAATGCCACTCAGACTGCCTCCCAGGGCAACAAGCAACCCTTCTTTGACACAGGGACAGGCTGTCACAGGGGCCCGACAGGGGTTAAGGATGCTGCAAAGGTGACTTGAAAGACTCGGAGCTGGCTTCTGAGGAAGTGGGAAGAGAAACACCAAGGAAGCTGTGTAAGTGGACTGTAAAGGAGAAAGAAACACAACTGCACCTGTGGGGACTGCTCCACACAGCCCTAGATTCAGGGACAGTGGCTTCAAGCCCTGGCAGATAGGGGTGGGGGAAGAAGGTATTAAATCATCTATTTTTTCTTAAAAATTTTATTAGTGATATAATATTGATTTACAAAATTCATGTCAACGGAGTTATAATTCCACACCGTTCCTACCATCAGAGTTCTGAATCCCTGATCCCTCCATTGCAAGCCACCACAGTTCTCCCAAGGTTGCAGATATGGGCTAACTGTCATCTCTACAACTATCTGTCTACATTTGTACTAAATTGCCCCCCTTTTATTTTCCAGGTCCTGTCCTGTCTTCCCCTCCAAGCCCCTGGTGACCCTATTACTACATCCAAATATCCCTCCCTTTCCCTCCTCTCTCTCCAGGTCCTGATGGAGTTCAGATCCTTCTTAACCTCTTACTCCTACCACTTCTCCCACACTGGGAGTGTGGATCAGAATTTTAAACCATCTATCTTTATGTCCCTGGAAAGTGGCACAAACTGGAGTCTTACTGTCACAAAGAATGACATCAGCAGTGACCAGCAAGCCACATGGCAAACTGGAGAAGCTCCCCTCTTACTCCTCCGAAGACAGGCAAGCTCGCCTGCCCAGTGCCCAACGCAGGATGAATCATGTATGGGAAAGGCTGACTGGGACAGACAGCTGCCACCAAAGGCCACACTGGGTGCTCACGGAGCCACCACTCCAAGATGTTCCAAGGGCCCTGCCCACCCCCTCCCCCATCCATATGGGCACAGTTCACTGAGCTGAGTGGCTATCTCCATCATCACCTAAAGCATCCACCCTGGTAGTCCAGGTCATGGACAAGCTGTGAGCTGCATGCAAAATCAATGGAGGAGGGGGCTGGGTGGTGGCACACCTGGTTAAGCACACACATTATCATGCACAAGGACCTAGCTTCAAGCCCCCCTCCCTACCTGCAGAGGGATGCTTCAGGAACAGAGAAGCAGGACTGCAGGTGTCTCTTTCCCTCTTCCTCCACACCCTCCCCCCCCCTCAATTTCTCTCTAATCCTAACCAATCAAATAGAAAGGAAAAAAGGGGGTGGGAGGATACAGTCACCGGGAGCATTGGATTAGTAATGCAGGCACAGAGCCCCAGCAATAATCCTAGTGGCATTTAAAAAAATAATAATCAGTGGGGGTCGGGCGGTGGCGCAGTGGGTTAAGCACATGTGGCGCAAAGCGCAGGGACCAGCGTAAGGATCCCGGTTCGAGCCCCCGGCTCCCCACCTGCAGGGGAGTCGCTTCACAGGCGGTGAAGCAGGTCTGCAGGTGTCTATCTTTCTCTCCCCTTCTCTGTCTTCCCCTCCTCTCTCCATTTCTCTCTGTCCTATCCAACAACGAATCGCATCAACAAGGGCAATAATAATAACCACAACGAAGCTACAACAAGGGCAACAAAAGGGGGGGAAAATGGCCTCCAGGAGCGGTGGATTCATGGTGCAGGCACTGAGCCCAGCAATAACCCTGGAGGAAAAAAATGAAAAAAAAAATAATAATCAGTAAAGGACAGGGGTACAAATTCAACACATAAAAGTATTCCCAGTTCCTTGGGGGCCTCCCAGGTAAATTGTCTGCATCACTCCCAACCCCCATTATCAGAGCCCATGTGGGACCCCAAAACCTCTCCAGCATCTGCTGCTGTATCTTTTCTCATGTATGACATTCTCACAGGAGTGAAGTGGTATCTCATTGTTGTCTTTATTTGCATTTCTCTGACAATCAAAGACTTGGAGCATTTTAAAATTTTTTTTTATCTTTATTTATTTATTGGATAGAGATGGCCAGAAATTGAGAGGGAAGGGGGTGATAGGAAGAGAGACAGAGAGAGACACCTTCAGCCCTGCTTCACCACTTGCAAAGCTTTCCCCCAGCAGGTGGGGACCAGGGGGTTGAACCCAGGTTCTTGAGCACTGTAACATGTATGCTCAAACAGGTGTGCCACCACCCAGCTCTGACTTGGAGCATTTTTTCATGTGTTTCTCAGCCTTTTGAATCACTTCTGTAGTGAATATTCTGTCCATGTCCTCCCCCCATTTTTGCATGGGGTTATTTGTTGTCTTGTTGAGTTTGGCAAGCTCTTTATATATTTTGGTTATTAGCCTCTTGTCTGATGTATGGCATGTAAAGATCTTCTCCCATTCTGTGAGGGGTCTCTTGGTTTGAGTAGTGGTTTCTTTTGCTGTGCAGAAGCTTTTTAATTTAATGTAGTCTCATAGGTCTATGCTTGCCTTAGTCTTCATTGTAATTGGATTTGTTTCATTGAAGATGTCTTTAAAATTTATGTGGAAAAGAGTTCTGCCAATATTTTCCTCTAAGTATCTGATAGTTTCCAGTCTAACATCCAAGTCCTTGATCCACATGGAATTTACTTTTGTATTCGGTGAATTCCACATGGAATTTACTTTTGTATTTGGTGAATTTACTTTCGTATTTGGTGAATTTACTTTTGTATTTGGTTTCATTCTTCTGCATGTTTCAACCCATTATTTCCAACACCATTTGTTGAAGAGACTCTGCTTTCCCCATTTAATAGTCTGGGCCCCTTTGTCAAAGATTAGATGTCCATAGGTGTGCGGGCTTACTTCTGGGCTCTCAATTCTATTCCACTGGTCAGTGTGTCTATTCATGTTCCAGTACCAAGCAGTTTTGATGACAATGGCCCTATAATACAGTTTGAGATCTGGGAGTGTGATGCCTCCAGTCCTGTTCTTTCTTCTAAAGATTGTTTTGGCAATTCTAGGTCTTTTCTGAATCCAGATAAACACTTGTAGCATTTGTTCTATCCTCCTAAAAATGTGGTTGGGATCCTGATGGGGATAGCATTATTTGTATATGGTTCTGGCTAGTATATTCATTCTGATGATGTTAATTCTTCCAACCCATGAACATGGAATAGCTTTCCACTTCTTTGTGTCTTTTTCAATTTCCTTGAGTAGTGACTCATAATTTTCAGTATACAAGTCTTTCACTTCTTTGGTTAGGTTTATTCCTAGATATTTTATTGTTTTTGTTGCTATAGTAAAAGGAATTGATTTCTGGATTTCAACTTCTTCTAACTTAGTGTTTGCATAGAGGAATGCCACTGACTTTTGAATGTTAATTTTGTAGCCTGACACCTTATTGTATTGCTTGATGTATATATTATTTCTTATGAAGTCATCCCATAGGTCTCTGCTGTTGTTTTCAGAATCTCTTAATCTCTATTTGAGATCTCTTACTTCTTTTTTAGTTGTCTCTAATTCATCCTCGATCTTGCTAATTCTGTCTTCAGCCTCATTTCTATTCTCTCTGCCCTCTACTGTTTTCTGGAGTTCATCTATTTTGTTACCTTATTCTGATACTTTTTTAGCTTGTTCAGCTAGTTGTGTTCTTAGCTTAGCTATTTCAGTTTTTAGCTCTCTAATAACCTTGAGATAATTAGTGTTTTCTTCCAGTCTCATTTGTTGTTTCTGCATTTCTGGTGACAATTCTTTCAAACTCTTTACTCACTCCTGTTATTATTTCCTTAAGAATCATTTGGATGTTGACTTCACTATTTTTGTGCTTCAACCTTTGGGGGGCTTTTAGCTGGACTCTTGTTCTGGTTCATTTCTTCAATATTTCTTCTTTTTGGTTTAACCATTTTATATAGTATGTTATGAGGTCCCTCTCTCAGTACTTTTCAAATTACTGATCACTCTTGCCTGGACTGACCTGTGTCTGAGTAAGGTAATTAAAGGATTCACAGTTGTGGAAATTTACAGTTGTTTCAATAGTATTTTAATCCCAGAGTTGGAGCTTAGTGGCTTAAAAGCCTCTTTTGTTCTTTTTCTTCCCTGTAGGGTATGGGAGCCTGAGGGCTTTTAAAATATAAGTAGGCTTCTTAGCTTAATCACTCACTCCTGACCAAGAGATAAAGCAGGGTGGGGCAGAGATAATCCAGTGGTGATGCAAAGAGGCTCTCACAGCCCCACCACTAGGCCACTGAGGTATAGATCTTCTCCTGAGTTTCCTGGTTAGTTCTCTGTCCCCTGGTGTCAGCACAGGGCCTCCCTGCCACTGCTCCAGATTCTGAGGGCAGTAGCAATGGAGACTCACAGTTGCAATTGGTGAGTCTTAGGGGAGTCCTCTCCTCCCTTCAGTCGTCCTCTTGTTAGTGAAACAGACTGGAGGTGGTGTCTGAACTGGTAAACTGCCAGACCGTTACCAGCCACTTAATCTCTCCCTAGACTCCTCTCTGTCCATGAGCCACACGTGTTTGCACTCACTAGTGGTTTGGTGGGTTCCTGAAGTTGTTCTAGTCCTGTCTTGTTGCGGTCCCAGGTGATCTCCTTTGGTATTCCTAGTTGACCCAGAATAGGAGAGGAGAGAAACACCCACAGGTGACTTCTAAAGCTTAGAAAGGAGAGTGGCAGATTGAAGGCCACTGTCCACCCTCTGGGCAGTAAACACATAAACACAGGCTTCCAGGAGACCCTTCATGCCCATGGGCTCTGTTCTTGACTCAGGAACAACGACTCCAGCCCCATGTTCCCTCATCTATCTTGCTAAAAGACTCATACTGCACCTTGCAGTCTATCTGGTGGGAGCAATAAAAGGATTAATCAGGTGATCTAAAAATGCACAGAGTATGTGGACCCTCTGGTGCATTGATGGCTGGGGAGGTGGGGTTAAAATATTTAATAGCTGCTGTGAAATGGTATGTTAGTGTCTTCAGAATTTAAATACAGAATTACCAAATAACCCAAGAAGTCTACTTCTGGATGGGGACACACACATTAATAGATAAACCTGAAAACATGATCCTGAGATGTTTATAAATGCCTGTTCAGAGAAGTGTAATTCACACTGGTCAGAAGGCAGAAGCAACCTACAAGTCCAAAGTTGTCAGAATGACAAATTCAATGTCCTCCATCTTTGATCCCAAGAAGAGATGGGGGTGAACCACCTCTGATGATGACCACTGGCCTGGGGGAGGAGGGCTCAGTGGGAAAGGGAGTGACTTGGAGCATTTCTGTACAAAGACCAAAGGGGTGGCCACCCAGGCTTGTGGAAAGGATGGGGTGCATCCTTTGGGGATGTAGAAGTGTGGGGGTGACAGCTGATGGCTAACAGGCTGAGTCTGGTTCCTTCCACCTTCTCCATAGCTGCTAAATCTCTCCCCTAGCTGTGTGCTCTCCACCTGCTTAGATCCAAGTTAATTAGATGCTCAGGGCTCCCCAAGTACCAAAGGCAAATGCCATGCTTATGACTGTGAGCAGAGAGCGTAAAACCCAGACCCACTGACGTATGTCACGATGCCACCCTGCCACCCAGGGGAGGGAGGGACGCTGCAGGGCCCAGCTTAGTTCTCCTCAGAGCCCCACTCTGCTCATGATCAGCTCATTACCTGGATCATAAGGAAGCCAGTGGACAGTGAACTCCCAGATGCAAGTGTGTTTCTCAAAAGCAGGGACCGTCAGTAGCCATCACAGCTGCTGGTGAACCTAACCCTGACTGCTCAGTCTCGCAGGGAAGCTAGAGGAAAGACACACCTGGAGACGCCCCTCTGTACCCAGGAGGTGATTTTGGGAGAAGAAATGGCCTCTGTCCAGCCACTGCCTTTCAGAGTATGGGTTCCTGAGTAGAAATGGAACTCAGCCCCCTCTCTGCATCTGGTCAGCTGTGCTGACTTCATGAAGACACTTACTCTCTTGTAAAGGGACTAGATTGGGTCAGACAGTGCCACTCTCCAAAGAACCCTTCTTGCCCCAAGGTGAGACTAGCTAGCTTGTCAACTAATGGGTGACTTCCATATCCAAAGGCATCTGTGACTTCCCTCTGCCAGGTCCAGATGACCTCAAAAAGTCCCACCAAAACTGTGGACCTTCTTGTGGAGAGAGTGGGGTGTGGGGAGAGGAGGGGAGGTTCCATTTGCTGTGGCAGCACAGAAACCCAGGTGGGGGGTGCTGAGCTGTGTACACACATGTACAGTGTGAAGCTAGACTCTGGAAAGCGAGTCATATTGTGATTAACTGTACAAATAATTTTCCAAGAATCTCTGGCCCTCCCCCACACATACACCAGGAGCAGGACCTGGGAAGCTGCACATCAGTCTCCACGTCTACAAATGGAACTAAGCACATCACTTAACTCCTGGGGCTTTTCAGAGTGGCACACACAGTGACACAACGTGTGCATTGGGGGAGTTGACAGGAGGGAGTTCAGCTGTCCCACCCAGGGCCTGAAGGCCTGAGCTGGGCCACACTAGGGACACCTTGGGTCTCTCTACAGGACCCTGGGGGGAGCCCCATTGACCCCCCCAGCACAGAGCATGGACAGGACTGTTTTCCCTCCCTCACATGGGAAGAGGGACTCAGCTTTTCCTCTTTAGGTGTCCCCAGGGGTGGGTTCTTCTGTTCTGGAAGTTCAAACTGGACTCTGCTGTAAAACTAAGTCCCCAAGGTCTCAGGTGCAAAACCTGCATAGAAATACAGAGCGGAAAAATGAAACTCACCCACCTACTCCCTGCCCCAGGGCCTCCAGAGATTCTGTGACGTCATGATTCCTGATCTGTGTTTTTCTGATAACTGAAGGAGCTACACATTAGTGAGTGTGCATCCTGTGCTACACACACACCCACACACACACACCAGCCATGATCCTCACTCCTGGTTCACTGAGTATCACTGCATTACTCAATTTTTCCAAGAGCCCTAAATAGTATGATGCTCCCCACTTTCCAGACGGGGTACAGAGTGGAGAAATGACCTACCCAAGGCCGTGCAGCTACAGGTCAATGGGCAGGAGTCGGCCACAGGCAGACCAGTCTCCGCATCCACTCAGCCTCAGCTCCTCAGCTCCCAGCCAGGCCCTGATCTCAGCATCCAGTGGAGGGAGGACCATAATAAAATGCAAATTCAACACAACCATCAGGAGCCATCAAATTGCCTGTCTTATTCCTCTTCCAGCACAGCACTGATTTGCTTGTTATAAATAATAATAAGTCGCCGAAGAGTAATGATGCCATGGAGACGCTTGCACTTTAACTGGTTTCCTGCCACTGCCTGCACTTAACTAGGTGAGGCTGATATAAACTGTGCCAAAGAAAATGTGTGTTCACCAGAGAGCCTGGTGATGAGGGTCACCGTGGACGTGTAAGCTAATACTCGAATCCCTCACAGACAGGGAGGCTGGCTCATTCGGACTTTTTCACAGGGTTTGTGTGCAACTCTCAATGCCTGTGCCCTTGTTCGGGGCTGAGTGAATTATCCCCGTGGTAAAAAGTATGTCTTCCAGTTTATTCTCACCCACCTCTCTGCATCACTCCCTCCACCACTCTAGAACAAGTCACCCTCAGCTCTTACCAGGCAGTTGAGAAAAACAAACAAAAACATCCTCTGAGCAATCCTTGCAGGCCCACAGACACTCTCTCTGCATGACAAAAAAAGTCCAAGTCCGGGGTCCAAGGAGAAGCACAGAGGGAGGGCACAGGACTTGCAGGCAAGAGGTCTGGGGTTCGATGCCAACACCACTGAGAGCCAGAGCCCAGGTGCAGTTTCAGTCTGCCTATGCCATGCCTTTGCTAGAACCCTCAGTACTGTCCCCATGGCTCACAGCACAGCCATCAGAGTGCTTATTATTGCTCTGTGGAGGGAGCCAACAACAGAAGACACACCCACTGGGACTTGTGGCCTCACTGCAGGAAGGGCCCTTGTGGATGGAGTTAGGTTGAAACCTGGAGGGGAGACCATTCTGGCCTCTGAGCTGCACCTCAATCTGGGGGTGAGTATCCTTGTAAAATGGAGGAGGAAGGAATTTTGACCTAGAAGAGGGGATGGCCATGATGACAAGAGAGTGGAGGCTGCTGTCATAAGCCAAGGAAACTCTGGGGTCTCCCGAAGCTGGAAAAAGCACAGAAGGATGCTCCCCTAGAGCTCTGGAGGGGGAGTGTCCCTGCAGACTCCAGGACCATGAGGGAATAAATCCCCGCTGGGGCTGTTTGTCCTGGCTGCCTTCCATGTCTTCCTGTAGCTGGGCTTCCTCACATTCTCCTCCTCCTGTAGTCAGTCCAGTGGAATAGGCTTGTCTACCCCAGGGCCTTTGCACATGCTGACCTGCCCACCCCCACTCACTTCTTCAATGCCTCAGACATCAGTTCAATCATCACCACCCACAGGAAACCCCTTCTGAGATTATGAACCAGAGGTACACCTCACAGGCCCTCCTCATACCCAGCACTCCTTCTGGAGAGAGTGTGGCGTTTGATCCTTTATCAGGACTGTCCCATGAGGGTGGGGACCATGTCTGCCTTCTTTATCCCCATCCCCAGAGTGAGCCTGAGCGGCCTGATAGGTCACAGATACCCTCACAGTTGAGTGGATGTTGAAGGGAAGGTCAGCTGGAGATTCTAGGGAACAGATTCTATTGACAGGCCCATCAAACTAAGACAGGGAGGGAGAGAGGGCTCCCGAGGTGAGCAGGTGATTTAGTCTGACTCACATTCCCAAAACTGCATCAGGGTTTTTAGGAGTGGGTTCCAGAGCCAATGGATGGGGTCAATCCAGGATACTGGACTCCCTGGAGTTGGCAGGACTCATTTCCTCGCTAAGGATCATTTTGTTGTTGTTGTTGTTTGTTTTCTAATCCATGTCCCTACCAAACTGGAACATTCTAGAGATTCAGTCAAAAACTATAATCACTTACAAACAAACAAACAAACAAACAAACAAAAAGACTGAAATTCATTAAAACTACTGGAGCTGGTGACCGGCACACCAGGGCCCTTTTAAAACCTCCTCACTGGTTAAGGGGATGCTTAGCTCAGAAATAGATCTTCCAGAACTACATTACAGCACATTTGGGGCCATCTCTCTCTCTCTCTCTCTCTCTCTCTCTTCACAGCTGGACACTGGGCTGGAAGAGAAGGCAGCCTGTCTCTGGGGCCTCAGGAAGAAAATTATCTTCAGCAAAGGAACTGTTCCCTTCCCATTTTCTCTGAACTCAAGTTAATTGAGTCCCCAGGAAAAAGGTCAACCCTGAAGTTAGGGGAAAAACAGGCAGACTCCAGGCAGGGTTTGGGAAGGGAGACAGGAGGTTCCAGAAGCAGACCTGGGTTCCAATCACAGACTTCCTGTCTGCTAGCTGCCTGGTCTCAGGAGAGCTATGCAGACCCCTTCTGTCTTGCTCCCTTGCATGTAGAGCATGGCTGAATGTGTCCATTCAACAAATAACTTAAAGTGCAGAGTGCCAACAACATGCTGGGTCAGGGCAGGGGGAGGCTGCATGACGTGGCTCAGTGACAGAGCACAGGATTTGCATGCACAAGGATGTAGGTTGGATCCCTGGCACTGCATATGCCTAACTGATGTTCTGGTCCTCCCTGGCCCCTCTCTTGTGAAATTAATAATTAAGAGGGGCAGAGAGTTACTGCTCACTGCATAAGGCGTGTGTGTGTTTCCTTAAGTATGGCCCAGGTTCAAATTCCAACATCACTGGATATGTCACAGCACCTAGGGAGGTTCTGGTGCTTTGCTGTCTCTCTCTATCTTAGTCTTTCTGTGTCTCTCTCTCTCTCTGAATGGAAAAATGTAGACCCAGCAGAAGTGAAATCACACATGACCTAGATGCACAAAAATAAACAAAATTAGCCAGATGTTAAAGAAGAACTCATGCTTGAGCCCTGGCCTAGTTGCCAACAATGAACCTCTAATTGGGGCCAAGTGGACCATACACATAATCTTGATTTAGAAGCCAGGTTCAAACTCCTGGTCCCCACCTGCAGCAGGGAGGCTTCATAAGCAATGGAGCAGTGCTGCAGCGTGCTCTCGCTCTCGCCCTCGCCCTCTCCCTCTTCCTCACCCTTTCTCTCTCCCTCTCCCTCTCCCTTTTCTCCTCATCCCATTTCTCTCCACCTTATCAAGTAAAAGAAAGAAAGAAGTGACTCTAAGGAGCTGTGGCATTTTCCTACAGGCACCAAACCCCAGCAATAGAGAAGAAAGAAAGGAAGAAAGGAAGGAAGGAAGGAAGGAAGGAAGGAAGGAAGGAAGAAAGGAAGAAAGAAAGAAAGAAAGAAAGAAAGAAAGAAAGAAAGAAAGAAAAGAAAAGAAAAAGAGAAAAGAAGAGAAAAGAACTGTGCTTCTCTGTGCCACCACCTCCCTGGTCCTCAGGTCAACCATGAAATCTACAAGTTGAAGGGGAAAGTCTCGCCCACCCTTTTTGACACTGAGCCAGTGGTGACAACAGAAACAGCTAGGAAACTGCACCTTGAAGTTCTTAAAAGGCAATTCTGTCTCCTGCTGAAAAACCGCTTGTGTGTGTCCGAGGCCAGGCTGAGTTTATCAAACACACACAGCAACCCAGCAATTTTCCCAGAAAGTGGGATTAGAGGCCAAAGGAAATTAACATGCAGACCCTATAAATACTGCCTCTTCCAGAGCGGTTCCCTGGGCACGTCCCCCCGAGCGTGAGTCTCCAGCGCATGCTGGTATAAACCACAAGTATGGAAATCGCCCCCTCTCCACACAGGGAAAAATCAGAGTCCATTTACTTTGCAAAGAAACTATGGAGAAAAAAATGACAGAACAGCTCAGCCCTACAACTGGGGCGAGTTAGTATAAACAGGGTGTCTGAGCAACTGCTGGATAAATGCTGAGCTTCATTGGGACACCCTCTTACCCGTGTATTGCTTCCCATGGGGTCCCCTGAGGAGATCTCACATCTTTGGGATTAGGTAAACTCAAGGAGTGCGGAGAAACCCACATTCACGTCTTTGCAGTGAAGGGTTCTGGGGCTGCAGGAGCCCAGGAAAATCTTCCACACCGAGTGCTGTCAGTTACTGAACCAGAGCCCACCCACTGTGTCTCCAGCCAAGTGGGCAAGTAGGAAAAGCACATTTCTGGCACAAAAGGGGAAACTGATCCTGAGTAAGTTTACTGGTCCTGGAGCTGGCACCTTCCAACACGGAGCAGAGCAGCCCTGGCTGTGACCTGACCTGCTGGCAAGGAAAGGATTCCTGGGGAACAGCCCACCTGCTGCGTGGGAGACCAATGTCCCTGACCCAGGGACTGGGGATGTGGCTCAGTCTGACACGTGGGAAGTCCTGGGTTTGATCCCCAGCACCACCTATGACAGACTGGTGCTCTAACCTCCTCTCATAAAAATATAAAAATAAATAAAACTTAATCCCAGTTCTCTCTCTTCCTTTAGGGGTGCAGAGAGCCTTTCAGAAGCATGACTCCATTTATTCCAGGTTGACTTTTTCATTCTTATTATTTCAGAAAGAAGAAAACAGAAGGGAGAGGAATGGGGAGACATGATAGCACTACGCCTATCATGCTAGTGCTGTGGTGCTCCCATGTTGTACCAGGGCTCAAACTGTAGGTTTCATATGTGGGAAGGTTTGTGTTACACCACATGGGCCCCAGGGGCCCACCCTTTGCTTAAACCAGTCTTGGGATGGGAGTGATAATGGCATCTATCTCCTGGGTACTAAGGAACAAGACTGATAATGTAAGGGAAGTCCCCAGTGGCTGGGAGTATTCTAGACACGAACCAGCAGTAAGCACTGGGGGAAGGCAGCTATTCAGATCAAAGTAAAGTCTCCTAAGTCCGTGCCAATGACCACCAGCAGGGAGAATGGAACAGCAAGTATTTATTCTCTGGCAGCACTGGAGCAGAAAGTGAACCCCCCCCCCCAAGAACAATGCCCTTGGGCACCAGAATTTGTTTCTGCTATTACTGTTCTTATCAGGGCAGAGCATCCCCAAGTGCAGCAGGGAAGGTCAAGAACATGCCACCTACAGCCAGGGCCTAACAGGAGTCCTTCCATCTGGTCCACCTGTTCCAGCTCCACAATAAAACTCTCTGGGCAGGGTCTGTGGTGATGCATGTGTACACACAGACACACCCACAGGTGTGTGCCCCAAGCCATACATCTCTCTCCCCCTCTCTGTCTTCCCCTCCTCTCTCAATTTCTCTCTGTCCTATCCAACAAAAATAGCAGCAACAATAACAACAATGGAAAAAAGATGACCTCCAGGAACAGTGGATTCATAGTGCAGGCACTGAGCCCCTAGTGATAAACCTGGAGACAAAAGAAAAAGTAAAGAAATGAGTTAACCCTTGCATTCTGTTAAGCTCAAGCCACAGCAGAAAAGGATTGTTTTAATTAGAAACTTTGAACTCTCAGTTTAAAGACTGGGGCCTAGTCAGAGGGCCACATGTGGTTGGCCTTTCATTCAGCCCATGTCCCCCTAATACTCATGGGGGCCTCTGTGCTGGGCTGGGCTGGGCTAGATGAGGGGGTGTGACTGTGAACTAGACCAGCCAAGGGCTGCCTCCAAGTGCCTTCAAGTTCATTCCATATGGAGGCTGTTATCTCACCTATTCAGAGTGCTTCAAAAAGGACTCACAGATGTCATCAAAGGAGCAGAGTCCAGGGTTGTAAGCCTAGGAGGCTTCCCTAAGGAGGCCAGAACCAGCCGGGAGAAGGGGAACAAAGGATAGTACCAGAGAAGGAGCCTCATGCCATCTCTCAACCTGCAATGAAAACACCAGTTCTGTGCACTTGCTCCCACACACCAGTCATGCAATAGGCCAGCTGACGTGAGGCAGACTAGCAGGTGTTGATGTCAGAGACACAGGACAGTAGAGCCGAGGGATACCACTCTTTCTTGCACACCTGTGCACAGTGACAGCTGCTCTGATAGGACCCACAGGGTGACTACGCACAGACCCCAAACCCAGTCCTGACCCTGGGAACATCAGGTCCTGTCCACTTTGGCCTTGACTTGATGGAAAGCAGCTGCAGGCGTTGGGACCTATCTGCTTGGTTGCCACCATTCCCCCAAACCACATCTGAAGTTAAGTGCTCTCCGCCCTAATTGGCTCCTGACAGCTCGGGCTGCCAGGAAGCACTCAGAAACCACCAGGCAAGGCTGGGGACTGGCTTTGCTCCACTCCCCGGGAATTCTTGCTGGGAAGTAGGGGCCCAGCGGAGTGTGAGGCTCCAGAATCCCATCCCAGCAGCCTGCCCGCTGCTCTGGGCCTCTTTGTATTCTTCCGTAAAATAAGGCTGATGACAGCTGTCCACAGAGTATTTGAGGCCACATGAGACAGTTATGGTGTCACAGAGGTGTCACCGAGCTGGGTGCACTATGCTGAGAATGTCAAATGCACAAAGCACCTATGATGAATGACCCCATTTCACAAAGAGAGAAACTGAGTCTCCAAGTGAGACTACTTCCCAGGCTACCTGTCCAAGTCCCCACAGCAAATGAAGAGGCAGACAGCACCCTCGTGGGTGCCTGGAGCTGGGGCAGATTTGGAGACTAAGTGCAAACAACCATGAGAGGTCACTCTGGGTGATGGACATGCCCTAGGACTGGGGAGTGGGAAAGGCAGCCCCATCTGTAAACTTACTGGAAGGCACTGAATCCTCCCCGAAATGGGAGAGTTCCAGGGCGTGTAAACCAGCAGATAAGCAAATATGATTCTTCCCAAAGGTGGCATGATCAACACAATGACTGGAAATATGAAGCAGGTTGTAATGAGAGGGTTGACAGACGGAAACGTATGAACTTCTCTCTGTGTATTCACAGTCCCAGTGATCACCAAGCCAAAAAACCAGAATCAACCCAAATACCCATCAACAGATGAATGGATCCACCAGATGTGGTGCAAAAGTAGAGCAAGAAATTATTCACTCATCAGAAGGAATGAAGTTACGTGGCACCTGTTACAATACGAGCCAGCCTTGAAGACATTCTGCCAAGAGAAGGAAGCCAGATACTGGAAGCAATGTACGGGATGAGTCCACCTGCATGAAATGCCTAGCTGTAAGCCAAAGAGCTCCATGTTCAGCCTCTCCAGGAATTGGCTGAAGCTGGAGGGGACTGTCTTACCCAAGGCTGACTTCCTTCTGGGAGTGGAATGACGACTGCCCCAATGTGTCACAGCCCTGAAGGTTATTGCAGTACCCACCCCCACCCCCGCCCCCACCCCGCAGGGCTACTTGAGGCCTCTGCTGAGGCTGCCTCACTGTCCAATTTCTCCCCCTTCCTGTTGCAGCTCTAAAAACCACAGACTTAATGACAAAGATGACACAAATGTGTTATTTCACAGGTCAGACCACAGGAGTCTACAATAGGCCTGAGAGAACCAATCAAGATATCCACAGAGCTGCATCCTTCCAGGGGTGTTTGGTAGGGGGCAGGGAGCTATCCCTAGTCCTGGCTGGCATGGAGAGCCTGACTGCATCCCGTGGCTTGTGGCTGCTTCCTATCTTCAAAGTGCATTATTCCAAGGTATTCTCAGGGCAGAAGAAACAGAAATGCCTCTGCTGTTACACTTCTGATTCTGGTCCTCCTGCCTCCTCTTGTGCGCAGTCTTGTCCTTATGATCTCTCCACTGTAAGATCCCAACATGATCCTATGTGTAAAGGCCTATTGACCCTATAAAGAATCACAACTGTGGGGCACAAGAGTTGGTATAGTAGATTAAGAACTGGGCTCAAGCATGAGGTCCCAAATTTGGTCACCAGCATTTTATGTATCAAAGTGATGCTCTGGTTTTCTCTCTCTCTAATCAATAAGTAATTTCTTTTAAATTGCAGTCACAAGATCCAAGAAATCACATCTCTGAGACCATTATTCTGCTTCCACTCCCATCTCGCTTCCACCCTTCTCTTCCCCAGACATTGATCCCTAATAAATACCCTGCACCCTATCTCCACCTCAGGGGCTGCCTCTCCAGGCACCTGGGCCCTGCTCTACAGTGAGACAGCTGCAGGGAGTACCATCACATCAGCCACCCAGCAGGGAGAACACCCTTTTCCTCTCCAACTCAAGGGGATCCAGAGACTTGTCCAGGGTTATCAGGCCAGTTGGCATCATGTCTTCTTGACCTCAGGTACCTATAGTGAGCTGAAGTGTATCCCCAAAGAGACAGACCCAGGTCCTAGTTCCCAGGACTCATGCGAATGATCTTATCTGGATGTAAGGATTTTACTATTATAGTAAGTTGTAAGGATCTCAAGATAACATCATGCTGGCTTCAGGACACATCCAATGACTATGTCTTTACTTTATAAGCAAAGGGAGTAGGAGATCTGAGCCAGAGGAACAGAGGCAGGGTGAGGTGAAAGTAGAGATGCAGGCAAAGATGCAAGCAGTGTGTCAGAAAGCCAAGGCATGTCAAGGGTCACTGCAGTCACCAGACGTCAGTTAGAGGCCTGGAATAGGTTTCCCTTCAGCTCCAGAAGACCAACACTGAAGTCATATTGATTTTGGATTTCTGGTCTCCTGAACCATAGAAGGAAATTTCTGTTACTTAAGTTCTGTGCTTTGTGGCTATTTGTTACTGTGGCCTGGGAGACAAGTGAATTTCCCAACCCCAGTAAAATCAGCTCTTAATCTCTGTGATTTCCCCCTCTGGACAGGACTTCCAAGGGGTGTCAAGGGGTGGGTGCCAGCAGGAATGGGGAGAAAAGCTAGAATGAAGATGGGAAATTTGGGAGGAGAGTTTCTGTGTTTCTCCATGATCTGATGGGATCTTCAAGGTGATTGGGTGAGCAGAACACATGACTACAGGGCTCAGAGGAGGGGGTGCCCATCATAGCCTGGAGGGAGTCAAGGGAGGCTTCTAGGAAGAGGCAATAACTAAGTCCTTTGTTTAAGTGGAAGAAAGAAGGCAAAGAACAGGCAGGAAGAACAGAGTAAGGGAAGGAATGTGTGGCTGGGGGAGGCTGGAGAGGAACATGGAAGAATGGAAGGTGCAGATGGTGAAGCAGATGGTGCCATCCCTAGACCCCTATCCGAGAGCAGCCAAATGAGATCATTCATTCAACCAATAGTTACGGAGTCGTCACTGAGTTCACTACTGAGTACCAAGTACTGCACTGGGATATGGTGGTGAGCAAGACAGTTTCCCACGGGAATCACACCTAACTCCAGGCTTCTGGGATGTGGCAGTGTCACCATGTGGGGACAAAGAAGCCTGTGCTGTGAGGTTCTGGTCCACCCGCTAGAACCCACTCTCCCATCTGGGACGGCCAGGACTGACTGAACACTGTCCAGCGTCCCCTGCAGAGTCGTGTCAGCCACATGAGAACTCCCAGCCTTTGTGAGAGGCAGACAGATCCCAATGGGCTTGCTCAGAAGGAGCCTAGGGCCACATCTAGTGCTTCTCCTGAGAAAGTCAGGCACAGTGAGTGTGTCTAGGGAGAGCCTGAGGCAGCTGAGGGCTATTTCAAAATTCAACTGGCAACCGGGGGAGGGGAGCACTGATTTGGACGCCCCAAAGCAGCGGAGGAGGAGGAGGGAATACGGCAGAGAGAGGCCTGACAGGTAATGATGCCATTTGAATATGACCTCTTGCTCCAAACCATCAAACCATCCTGGTTTCTGTTTTGTTTACTGAAGGGGGGAGGGGAAGGCAAAGGAAAAGAAAATGACCAACAGGAAAAATTGGCAGGTGACATTGAAGGCCTTGAGGGCAACCAGATTTCATTACTGCCTCTCATCTTTTATTTAACAAGGACAAGGGAAAGTTTCCAAGCACTGGGGGGAATGGTTAATAACAGAACATTTGAGCACATTGCCAAGAAGAATTCCAGAGCTAGGCAGAGAGCTCAGCCCAGGGCTGGGCCAGGGGGTCTTAGGGGGCTCACACCTCTCCAACCCTCTCTAGCCCTGGGGTACTGGGGCAGTGGGACCTGATACTGACACAGTGTCAACAGAAGCAGGAGTTTAGTGAAGTTTAAAAGCTTAAGAGTTATGGGTTCAAAACTGCATCTGCCCCTGCAGGCTGTGGAGGTAGAGTTTGAGTCATATCACTTCACTTATGGGGGACTCAACATCTTCACTTCTATGCTGAGAAAGCTCCTCCCTATGCTACAGAAAGCTCTTAACTCAGGAACTAATACAGAATAGGGGTGAATAAATGAGAAGCTTCATCATGCCGGTGATTTTTAACAAATCCAAGTGCTTTTCTCTGCCAGCCTCCCCTGCACTGCGTCACACCTCACTTGCCATGCTCCTCCCACAGCCCCTCCTCCCCTGCCTAAGCCCTTGGCACAACCTGTTCACTCTATGTACAACAGCCTCAATTCCATTCTTCACATCCCCACGCCACCTCGAACCTCCTAATGCCACTTAAAGGAAGAGGCTTTTCTACCTGTCCATTCTAAATTGGATCTTCTGAGCCTTGATTATCATTGCCCTCATACTCTTCCTGCTTGTCCCTGGTCATGCTGTTACAATTTGTATAACTCTTAGTGCAATTATCTACAATGCCTCTCTTAAGATTCAAGAGGAAAAGTTAAGAGAGGGGCAGAAAGCACTTGCTTCTCCAGGAACTCACTGATGACCAAGACACCGGTGCTCTCTGGAGAGTGGCTCAGAGGAAGACCATCGTGGTTTGATGACAATCACCATCAGCCAATGGAGAAGCCAGTGACCTGGGAAGAGTGGTGGGAATAATGACACTAGGGTAGATGAAGTGAAGCTAGATTTTGGAGGTGGGGTTGAGTGGCCTTGATGATTTTCTCTGTGCTAGTCTCCTTCCTAGGAAGGAGGTGGGTAATCTCTGGTGATAGAGACCAGAAGCTCCGGGGGCTTTGGCTGAACTGAGCACCTGGGTATTCCCTGGAGCTCTCCACAGTTCCCTCAGTATCATCTCAAGCTCCTGCAAAGAAGCCCCGTTTTGGGGACACTCTGAGGACCTCTGTGTTTGGGTGGTACCATCAAGAGTTGGACATGGATGACTCCTACTTCTTCTCAGCCTAGGGGAGGCAGAGCTGAGCCAGACCAGAAACCACCACCATCAGGCAGCCTATGTGTGAGAGGTCAGCCAGGAAGTAAGCCCATGAGGCTCCATTTAACCACCTCCATTTTCCCAGGTCCAGGAAGGGGCGTCCATGGAGCTGTGTGTCTTACTCCCAGGCCAGCACTGACCAGGCTCTAGTCCTCTTCTGCTTTAATGACAGCTGAGCTGCAAGACTGGGTGTATCAGCCTTCCTTCTGACTCTCTACCCCCACCAAATAGTTAGATGGTCCAGCCCCATGAGCAGAAACTTCCAGGCTGCTCTCCAGACACTAGGCCCTCAGACACCTTGACCTTGGAATGTAATGGTGCTCTTCCCAAGAAAGGAGAAGATCTGGGGACAGAATCTCCAGGCAGGACCATGGACAAGGTCGCAAAGAAAATACCCAGGACCACGACGAGGGATCAGTAGCAGACACCCTCCAAAGTCTGCCGGGGGGGTTCCCTTTCTTCCCAGCTACAGTTTCCCTTCCCAGTCTCATGCCTTCAGGCTGGACAGCAGGACAGTGAGTTGGGCCTCCACATCCCAGAGGAGTTATGGGGGTAAGGGATCAAGTACAGTGGGGGTGGGGGGGCTCAGAGCAGTACCTGGCACAGGAGAGGGCATCCTGCCCCCCACCTGCCTCTGCATGGAGACTGCAACCCCTGCTCCTGCCAGAGCACCAGGCTGCTGGCCTGCCTTGCAGGTGCTGATCTCGCCCACCCTTCACCACACAGAGCAGCTCCTGAGGATCCAGGGAGCAAGAAGGGTGGAACACATGTGGAAAAGGATGCAGATGGTAGAGACAGGTGATGAAGGGTCTGCTCCAGAGGATGCCGATATAGCTCACAGATATCAATCCAGGTGACAGAGACACAGGTTATATCACTGCACTGGCAGTAATCTAAGTGACTCAACAGACGTGATGACACAAGTGCCTGTGATACAGACACTGCAGACAGGTATAGATGACACCAACAGATGCACAGGGGACAGCTAGAGACAGTTCAAATACAATCCTGAGATGGATGGTGCAGACACGGGCAATGTACAGAGAACAGACAGAACCCGAGTTGACAGAGATGCTTACACACACGTATCCCCTTTAGTCGTTTTCTAGAGAAACCCAACTAGCCTCCATTCTCACACATTAGTGATGGTTCCCCAAAGGGCTCAGGGAGATGACCTGGGAGCTAAAATCGGTCTGGAGGGGATGGAACTTGCACTAAGGGACTCCAGAGACTTCTGCGTAATTCCCCGTGGCCACACCTGCACAGATCACCTCTACAATTTAAAACAGGGGAAGGGGGTGGCAGGAAGGGGCAGGGTCTAGACAGGAAAGTCCTTCCTGCCTCCAGGATGGCATCCATCACTTTGTCTTCTGCCTGATTTGCTGTGATCCTGAGGAGCAAATGCCTGCTGAGAGGGTCTTGGAGGGAGAGGAGAGAGGGGGCCACTCCCCAGGGGATGAGGCAAGAACACACTATTCTCTAGGCTGACTCCTCTCAGCAGCTGGGCTGGGCTGGGCTGGCCCCTTGCACACCGGCAGACTGCTGCCCCCATACTGGAATCAAATGAGCTGGGCACAGCACTACAGGTGATGTTCAGAGGCTGGAGGGGGGCAGTCAATCCCTACTATTTCACTCTCTGTTTCTCACTTGTCTAAGAGGTCGGAATCAAGAAAAGGAATTTTCTTTCCTGACTTGGGGCTGGTGGGGGGAGCCAGGGCTCCTGCTCATTAAATATTCACCCCACAGCCTGCCACTGGTCCAGGAGGCTGAGCTGGCTCAGGCTGGAGCCTCACTGATCTAGTATTCTTTTTGGAGCTGCAGGTGGGGCTCTTTCATGTGGCTGCAAATTAGAAAACCCCTGAGCCACCCTTTGAATGGAACTTTAAGTCATCAGATGCAACTTCTTCCCCCTGACATGCGACCTCCAAGGCTAAGTCTCCTGATAGTGCAG
The DNA here is from genome assembly GCF_950295315.1 of Erinaceus europaeus. NCBI lineage: Eukaryota > Metazoa > Chordata > Mammalia > Eulipotyphla > Erinaceidae > Erinaceus > Erinaceus europaeus. The sequence continues at coordinate 8,569,928 of NC_080167.1, read as the reverse complement.
GCAGGGAGACCTGAAAAGCAGAGGACTAGCTAACAGGAGGAAAGACTCACTGGAGGTCCAAGAGAAGGGAGAACAAACAGGGGGAGAAAGCCATCCACACCGTAGAGAACCAGCCTGCCCTGTGCCTGGCATTATGTGATGTCATCCCCTTTCATCCCTACCACAACTCCGACGTGGCCCCTCAAAGGTTAACTGACATGCCCAAGGTCACACAGCTAGTGGCACACCCCAGGGATCTGAGTCTTGCTCTCTGAGCCCTGTCCTCAAAGGCAGCTGCCTCCTGAGATCTGGGCATGGATATGCAATGGGTCCGTCTCTCCCAAAGCTTCTCAGCAAAGCCCGATCTGCTTATGTTCTTAAGAGACACATTTATTATCCAAGAGGTAGCAGAGTGAATACATAATGAACTCTCAAGCATGAGGTCTTGAGTTCAATCTCCAACACTGCATGTGCCAGAGGTCATGCTCTGGTACTGATATGATATTCCCCATGCCTCTCTTCCTTAAATATATCTTTCTGAAAATGCACTGATTCATTAATGAGAGAACCAGAGCAACCCCTTGGCCTATCCGTGCCAGAGATTGAACTCTGGACCTCATGCCTACAAATCCTGTTCTCCGGTGCTGTGCCACCTCCGGGGCTTTAACAGGGTGGTTTTACCTTCTCAGGGATGGGGTGGGAAGGAATGTAAGGAGACATCTTTGTCAATTACAGCTTGGAGAGGGGTGATACTGGTAGAGGCCAGGGAAGCTGATAAATGCCTTCTAGTGCCTCCCTCCTTGCCAAGGAGCTCCAGCATCAACAGTGGGGTTGCCATCCCTCTCACATCTCTGACTTTTGGGGTTTACCTAGGGAATCTAGAAATTCTACCCAGTGCCCTTCATTCCTTTGCTTCACATAAGGGACAAAGCTCACCTTGTGGTTAGCAGGTATGTGGGGAATACTCACCACTCTCCTGTTGCTCCTGGATATGTAAATTCTCATCTAAATTCACGCTCATGCTCACAAAAGTGGCACGACTTGTCATTAAGGGGCACAGGCCTGGTTTCTCTCCACTTAAGACGCTCAGTGAAAATGAAGCACACCTGTAATTGATGCTAATAAAACCCCTGAAGACCTGCCAGATGCAGGATCACTGCAGCAGGGTCTGTGAGCTGCAGACCACCCCCTTCAGGTCTCTAACCTGCTTGCAAATAAAGGGCAACCTCTGGGAAAAACTGAAAGGTCCAACAGAACTCAAGCCCCCTTCCAGATGCACAGAATGTGGACAAAACACAGAAGTACCTCACCACAGAGCCTAAAGGCAGATGGGGGGCTCAGGGAGAGAAAATCCACCTCTGCTCTTTGTCTGCTAAGAGGAGTTTCTATGGCAGGCAGTGGGCACCTTCTTCTCAGTTAACCCTCACAACTATTACTACTAGTCCTATTTCAAATACTGAATTTTTCATAAAAGGGCCATAGAGTAACTACTCTAGACTTTCTAGGCTGTAGGGTCTTGATTGTGACTACTCAGTTCTACTCACTTATCAGAAAGCAGTCATAGATAACAGGGAATATACCCACTTGTCAATCCATCCATCTAGCCACTCGTTCACCTACCTATCAATTCATCTATTCAGCCACCCATCATCCATCAGTCCACCTACCTATCCACTCATCTTTCTATCCATCCATAAGTCCACCCATCCATCCATCTTTCCCATCCATCCACCCACTCCATCCATCCATCCATCCATCCATCTTTCCATCCATCCACCCACTCCATCCATCCATCCATCCATCCATCCATCCATCCATCCATCCATCCATTATCTTTCCATCCACCCACCCACTCCATCCATCCATCCATCCATCCATCCACCCACTCCATCCATCCATCCATCCATTCACCCACTCCACCCACCCATCCATCCATCCATCCATCCATGTATGTATGTAAGAAATATTCACAGCCAACCTACTGCATATCAGAAACTTTGGATATCAGGGTGAATGAGTCTCCTCTACTCCATCCTCCAGACAGTGCTAGTTGCACAGGTTTAATTAAGCTTCATGGACATGTAGATTCTTTCTCATCTCAGAATCTCAGAACCTTTGCATATGTCTCTTCCACCCACTCACACCCCCCCACCCCACCACACACACACACACACACACACACACACGCACGCACGCACGCACGCACGCACGCACGCACGCACTCACGCACGCACGCACGCACGCACGCACAGCACCCTGTGTGTTTTGCAGTACTTGGAACATTCTGAGATAACTGCACTCATTTCACTGTTAATTGTTTTGTGTCAGCTTCTCTCATTAGCACATGAATTCCATGGGGGAAGGGATCAACTCTTTCTCAGCATCTGGCAGGTAACAGATGCTCAATAAGTAGCTATTAAACTGAGTTCATAAGTTTAAACTCAGAAAAGTTGATGTCATTACACCAAGCCTAGTTCAAACTGTGTCCAATATGGTGGCCACTTGCCACACATGGTTAATGAGCTACTGAAAGGTGGCTAGGCAGAACTGAGATGAGCTGTAATTATTCAATCTACATCCACTTCATACAGAAAAAAATGCAAAAAACCTCCTGTTTTTATACTGATTATATATATATTACAATCATGTACAGGCAGATAAAACTAACTAAATTATTAAAAATCAATTTCTTCTGTTTCTTTTTAAAAATGTGGCCATTACAGCCTTTGTTATTTACATATATAATTTGCTCTGTATGTCTCCCTATTACCTCTGCAATTCTATTCCCAGAATTCTTACTAATTTGCTCTCTGAAGTCGAGTTAGTCAATTAACCTCAACAGGTCTCAGTTACTTTATGCAACAAATGAATGTAAAAATGTCTGACCTGCCATCCACATGGGTTGTGATGCAGCTCAGATGAGAATAATGGAAATGAAATGCCATGGAAAACCTGTACAAATGCACGCTCTTCAGTCAGCAGAGCGTCAGATTCTAAGTAGACCAATGTATTTTTTCTTTTGCCTCCAAGGTCATTGCTGGGGCTCAGTGCCTGCACTACGAGATCACTGTTCCTGGAGGCCATTCTTTCTCCTTTGTTGCCCTTGTTGTCTATCGCTGTCGTTGTTAATATTTTTGTTGTCATTGTTGTTGGATAGGACAGAGAGAAATGGAGAGAGGAGAGGAAGGCAGAGAGAGGGGGAGAGAAAAATAAGACACCTGCAGACCTGCTTCACCACCTGTGAAGCGACTCCCCTGCAGGTGGGGAGTCAGGGCCTCTAACTAGGGTCCTTATGCAGGTCCTTCCACTTTGCACCACGTTCTCTTAACCCGCCCGCCCCCCAGTAGACCAATGTTTTTATCCCTCTCTCTTCCCAGCTTCTGGATCTGACCTACTTCCTTCATCTCCCTCCATTTCTGGTCTTCACTGTCTTACCAATGAAGTTCTGAGTTTTTCCTCACACATGACACAGCTCCTTCCTGTCCTGCCTCAGGGAAGGGATTCCCAAGGCAACACAAGCCCCTTGTCAGACTCCTCAAGGTTGCAGAGTCCTGGTGTACCATCCACTTTCCCACCCCACTTTGGGTAATTCTTTCCATAATGTTTGGATTGTTGAAATAAAATACTCTTATATTACAAGCACAGGCTGTCAAATACCCATTTAAGAGAGTTCTGTGTCACTTATAAATGACACAAGGGTTAAAGTTTTCATTATTTCAAAAGTGTAGGGTTGGGGAGAGGGCTCAGTGGCAGAGTGCCACTTCCTCTGGGTCTCATAAATGCCAAGAGTATTCCCTTTCAGAAAACCTATCTCTACTCTGGTTTCTACCCATGTGGTCTGTGTAGGGCAGACAGGTGTGTGCACGCACATGCATGTGTGTTACAGAAGGAAGTGTGCTTTGTGTGCTGTATAGGTATGGGGCATGTTCTTGCACTGTATTAGAATGTGCATGTTGTATAGATATAGGTGTCTGTGTGAGTTCTGTAGGGGGGTTGTGTGCAGCGGTAAAAGCATTTGTGTGCTCTGAACAGGGTGTTCATGTGTGTTATAAGAGGGGTGTGTATGTGCTATATAGGTACAGGTGAGTGTGTGTGTGTGTGTGTGCGCGCGCATGTGCTGTAGAGGAGGTGTGTGAATGAGAGGAGTGTTAAGTGTGTGGCAGTGCTATATAGACAAATATGCATGTGCACAGGTGTAAGTGTATGTGTTCTGTGCAGGGGTGTCTGTTTATGTGTGCTCTAAGGGTGGTGTATTGTACTGCACAGGTATGGGGTGTATGTGTGCTGCATGGGGTGGTAGGTGTTTCAAGGAGGAGGTGTGTATGTGCTGTGCCGGTGTTGTGGTGTGTGTTATACAGGTGTGTGCGTGCACACGCATTGTATTGAGGGGTGTGCTATACAGAGGTGCGTATGTGTGTATGTATACAGGTTTGTACTTGTTTCAGTCGGCTTATACCATCTTCCTGAGCATACTAATAACTTCAAGAATGAGCCTATGACCTGGGTTGATTTAGTAGAGACAATCCCAGTACTGTTGAGAGAACCTTCAAGAAATAAGAACTGCTGAGACAGGGGAGAACAGGCAGCTATGAGGAAGCAAAGCTATCGGGAGAAAGAATGCTATGAGAGCACCTAGATCCAGTAATGTCTTGAGCCGTGGTTCCCATACAAATGCCAAGAGATTTATTTTGCAGAAAAAGTCCATCAGTCTGAGATTTAGTCACTTACAACCCCCCCAAATACCATCTAATGCAAAAGAGAGTAGTAAGTACAGTTCATCTGAAAAGAAGCCACTTTATGAAGTAACCATCTGGGGTGGCAGAGTGCAGCCTGGAGGCGCTGCTGTGAACTCTTTATAACTAGACAAAAAATCAAATACAAGCAGGTTTTCCTGAAGTCACTGTGGTTCACAGAGGCTCAAGAAAAGGCCACGTGCTCTGGTACCATTTCACTGAAACCTGGCTGTTTTCTGTCCCTGAAAGGAAAAACTCTGCTCAGCAAACCAAACTTCTACTTTAGTCAGAATAATTCAGACTGGGATTAAATGAGGCTTTAAATTGTTCTTGCTTTCATCATTTTACCCTCATTACTCAGGAAGAGCCTCCTACACACTGTCCCCAGAAAGTACCACCATTGCCCTGGAGTCCTAGCCCCTGGGCCGCCCGGCCAGCCGGCCCGCAAGGTTAGTGAGGGCCGATTCTAGAGCAGGTAAGAAAACCAAGTGTCCCATGCATGCGGCCAGACTAGAGAGTGCAAATTCCAGGAGTCCGGCTTTGTCTGCCAAGCCAGAATGCAAGGTGCCATAAAGGGGACACCGTCAAAGTCCTGGGGGGAGGTAGGGGTTCACTAAGGCAAAGCAGCCACTCAAAACACTGCAGTCTAATTTCAGCCTTTCCTGGACTGGAACAGACATGAGTGATGTCTCTGACCCTAAGGACCGACCCCTCCAACTCTGGCATGTGTGATTCTACACACAGGCAGGGCCAGAAAATACCAGAATTGGAAGAACCCCACCTTCACTAAGAAACAAGGGCTCTGCCTGCCCTTGATGATTCTCCCCAAGTGACAGGGCTTCACCAGCAACCCTCCACCCTCCTTCAACTCATCCATGGAGAGAGGGTGACTAGTGACTCAAAACTTGGGACGGGACCTGGATGCATGAGGCCCCTCTCCACTCTGTAGAAAGGAGATTCCTGGGAGTTGGGTAGTAGCGCAGTGGGTTAAGCACAGGTGGCACAAAACGCAAGAACCAGCCTAAGGATCCCGTTTAGAGCTTCCAGTTCCCCACCTGCTGGCGGTGAAGCAGGTCTGCAGGTGTCTATCTTTCTCTACCCCTCTGTCTTCCCTTCCCCTCTCCATTTCACTCTGTACTATCCAACAACGACGACATCAGTAACAACAACTACAATAACTACAAAAATAAAAATAAGGGCAACAAAAGGGAATAAATATTAAAAATTTTAAAAATTAAAAGAAAGCAGATTCCCATCTGCAGCTCCGCACTCAAAGTTCTGCAGGTACCGTGCTCACCCCCCACCCCCATTCCCAGCACCCAGGGGAGCTGCTGGAAACTGCAGGTCTGGTCAATCGATTTTGGAGCAGCAACAAGGTCCCCTGTGCACAGAGAAAAGCCACATTCCCTGATGTCTCAGAGAATTCATCCTATCACCTCAGCTGGGCACCAGTCTTCCTGCATGGAGGGACAAGCTCCACCCTTGGTCCCAGAATGGACTAACCACACAAACACACATCTGTTCCAGCACCGCCATGAACATGGCACCAGGAGAGAATACAGCAGGAACCTGTACAAGAGAGCCTGGCAAACACAAACACAACCACTGTGTGCCGAGTATGATTCTCAAAGAACACAGGAACAGTGTGAGATAATAATGGGAAGGAAAATATGTGTGGGTGTGGGTGGACAAAAAGAGGGGCAGATGAGACAAACTCCCAAGGGTTCATTTGGCTTCAGATCAAGTGTGGGGCTGGGAGGTTAGGAGAGGCGAGTTCAAGTTCCAACAGAGACTAAAGCAGCTCACAAATTCCTCCTCACTTACTGCTTCTAGGAAAAGATTTCCAAAGGAAAGAATTCCTCAAAAGCAAAGAGCCGTGTGCACTGAGATGCTCGGAGCAGAGCTGCTTGTAACGTGGAAGCTCTGTGAAAAGGGGACTCAGTAGAGGCCCACAGGCACCAACACCATGCGGCCATCTGAACGTGGAAATGCTCACAGCAGACAGCTACAACCGAGTGTACACAGTACTTGAAGGTTACACAACCAGTAAGACACTACTAATAATAATAGTCACAGGACAGCAAGTGGGATTTCTATCATTAATTCAGAATTGTGGTTAAGCCTGAAGCTACAATTGAAAGACATGAATAATGCTGCTTCCTAAAAAGAGTGGCTCTTCATCCAGTGGGAACCAGACTCTTCACAAGAATGACAGAGAGGTGGCAGTCAGCCCCACCCAACTTTCACTGACGCCTCCTTCCTATGGCCTTCTTCCTTCTTGGGTGTAAGTCTTCCATTCTGTGATGCTACAGGATTCAGAGAGAGGTCATCCTTCTTCTTAGAGATGCCTGTAGGAAGGGTTCTCTGATAGCTAGATGACACAGGGGTCCCACAGCTCCATTCTGGGGCCACCAGTACAGGGGGTAGAACTGTTCCTGGCAATGACTGAGGGCACCTGCTAGTGTAGGGTGCATCATCTAGACCAGCTGTATCCTGAAGGACTTCCTGTGAGAATGGAAGTTCGGGTACTATCCAATGCCCAGAAGGCATCTGGGACAAGGAGAGAGCTCACCCAGTAGGACACATGCCTTATCATGCACCAAGTGCCATATGTGAGCCCCAGGGCCACAGGAGAGCACTGGAGCAATGGGAAAACTCCATGGATGGTGGAACAATACAGATATGTTCTGTGTCTCCTTCTCTGTATCTCTAGCTCTACAGAGGAAATTAAAGAATGAAACAATAAATCTGCTTGGAAGCAATGGAATCATGCATGTGTAAGACCCTGGCACCACTGAACAAAATCACTCAAAGGTACCATAAAAATCATAAGTCCCCTCCCTCTTTCTCTCCCTTCTTTCCTTCTTTCCTTTCCTTGATAAAGAAGCTAAGGCCTTTCACATGAGCAATTGCACTGGGCTGCTTTTTCATTTTGACAGAGAGCTAGACAGATAGACAGACACACACACAGTAAGAGAGAGACAGAGAGAGACACACACACACACACACAGAGAGAGAGAGAGAGGAGACAGAGAGAGAAGAGAAATCACAGCATCAGAATCACCATTATAGCACCTCCCATGTGATACCAGGGATGGAAGCTGGGCCATGGGAATGGCATGTGGCCTCTTTCTCTAGCCCTGTAAATATCTGAGGTTCAAGCTTCTTTAATACTTGCTCTTAGTTTAATTTATTATTTAAATCATAAATTCTTGGGAATTGGATTTAGTGTATATCTTTTTTTTACCTGGAACTATGCATCAGTGTCTCTGGAATACTAAGAAATCAGCACAGGTACTAATCTATCATTTGTAATTACAAAACATGGGTTTTTGCAAAGTGTTGATATAATGGGAAATGTAACCTTTCCATTTAGTCCTCAAGAGTCCTGAGGCTTTGGTGGCTCTGCTGTTTGTAGCTACACAACCAGCATCAGCTCTCTGAATCATGGGCAAAAAATAGCCTTGCTCCCCCCTATCCTCTCCCACCCGCAGTTGTGGGCTGCTGGCTGCTCCATGGTCCACATCAAGCAGGCAGGAGATCTGCAGTGCCAGGGCACAACCAGCGGCATCGGCCCAGATGCACCAGAACACGCCAAGAAAAAGTGGGGAGAATCAACAGACCGGGAACATTTCAACCCCTTGTAGGCATGGTTGTTTGTGACTGCTCAGGCCTGGCTGAATGAGTCACTCATTAGGACAAAAGAGACAGGACTACTATCAGTTCCAAGAAGACTTGGGACTGAGAGGAGGGTTTTCAAGAAGCCAATAAAGGAATAAGGCTCAGCCAGTCTGGCTAAGTTAGGATGTTCTTGAAGCAAGTGAAAATGAGGGTGCTGGGTGGAAAATGAGAAAACTGTTAAAAGAAGAGCTTGGTGCAGTCAGCATACACACACCACACATTGGGGAGGGGGGGAGAAGAGAAAAGAAGAAAGAGGAGAGAGACCCCAAAGAAGCATTAAGGAAAAAAGGGGAGAGAGAATTATGTTTTTCTTTCCCCACTACCTAATTCCTAAGCTCCTTGAAAGACCAGAAACTGAAAGAGGAAAAATCAGAAGATGAATGAACAAAAAAGAGGCCTGAGAGACCAGAGTAATCAAGACAGTGTGGAACCAGCACTAGCACAGAACACAATAGAGTCCTGAAATAGACCAGTATGTATAACTAATCTGTAACTGACAAAACTGTTGGGGCCCCAGGGCGTGGGTGGGCATTTCAACAAATGGTGCTGAAACCACTGGATATTCATTTGGAAAATAATGAACCTTGACCCTTACCTCACACCATATGTGGAGACTAGTGTGAGACTGTAATAAGCCTCTCAAAAAAGCTACCCTTATAAAGCTTCTAAAAGAAAGTAGACGGTGCTGATGACTTCGGGATTTGCAAAGATCTCCTAGATATAAAAACTGCTGAGCATAAAAGAAAAAAATGTAATGAATTGGATTCCATTAAAATTGAAAACTTCAGCTCTTTGAAAGAAAGTGAGAGGCAAAGCTGCAGATCGAGAAGAAATGTCCCAACAACATAAAAGGAACCACCATCCAACAGAAAAAAAGATAAGCAGCTCAATTTAAAAGTGGGCAAGAAATATCAACAGATAATCTTCATAGAAAGAGAGGCAGAGAGAGAAAGGGAAGACCAGTAAGTCCACAAAAAGACACTTAACATCTTTAGTCTTCCTGGGACAGCTAATAAACTATACAAATGAAATGCAACACATACTACTTCATACCTTTTAGAAAGAATAAAAGTAAAAGCCTGACCAGCTCAAGTGATAGCCAAGAAGTAAAGCAGAATGTACCAATCTCTGCTCTGGTGCTGCTGGAAGCTGGATGATTCTTTTTTCTGGGACAGGGGACAAGGAGAGGCTGTTTCACCCAAGTGCCTGATTTTGGCAGTAGCCTCCTCCAAGTCAGGACAAGTCTCCAGGTGTCCTCAAAGAGACAAAAGTGCCTCACACTGAGAACCACTAATGTAGAGACACTGATTCATAGCTGGAGAGGTTATGATTTGTACTTCCATTCAGGAAAATAGCTGAGAGTCTGACATATACATATATAAGCCTCAACCTGGCAATTATACTTGTAGATATTTACCCAAGAGGAAGGAAAATATAACTCAGACTGTTCGTAGCAGATTTAGTCTCCATAGACCCAAATTGGGACCACCCCAGAATCCATCAATGTGAGAGCAGTCAGTTGATTTTGTCCTCAAAAGGCTGCACTGATGTCTTCATCTCCACAACCTCCAGTATGACTTTGCTGAAAGCAGGGTCTTTGCAGGTGAAATCAAGTTAAGAAAAAGTCAAACTAATGGTGAGTGTCCTTGTAAGAATTGGAGAGGACAGACAGAGGGAAGGAGACCCTCTGCAGACAGAGGCAGAAACTGGAATGGTGCAACATCAGGAATTTCCAGGCAGGAAGGATGCTTTCTCCAATCCTGAGAAATTAAGGCCCAGTGGACACCTCATTAGGCAGCCCTGGGAAATGGATTCAGTAAGAATGAATGAATGAGGCTGGTGGTAGACAGCATAATGGTTACGCAAAGAGAATCTCATGCCTGAGGCTCCAAAGTCCCATGTTCAATCCCCCGCAACACCAGAAACTAAAGCTGATCAGTGCTCTGGTTAATAAGAAAAGAATGAATGAGCTATAGTGTGTTCACACAGCAAAATGCTAACATGCAGTTATAAACTAATACAAAAAGGGTGTACTGGTGATAGATACAGCAATGTGAATTAATCTCCAAAACATGAAAGGAGTCAGGCACAAAAGAGAGAGATTCTGAAAGGCATGTCAGACAAAAAGAGATCACAAGCCATGACTCCACTCATGTGACAGCCTGGAAGAGGACTAAGTCAGGAAATAACAATCAGAATGATTGTCTTCAGAGAAGGTGAGCTGATTGGAGTGAGGCACAAAAAACTTTCAAGGGGGGGTGAAAATTTTTCTCTATGTTGATTGTGGGGCTAGGTACCTGGGGATGTGGACTTATCAAAATTCACTGAACTAAAAAGTCTGTTTTTTCATCATATGTAAATTCATACTCAATTTTAAAAGCTGTCAATCAAGACACTAGAGAGGAGAGGAAGGAGAATGGAGAGCAAACTGGCTTTTCACAGTGATAACAGGCAGATAAGGGCAAAAGAGGTAGAGTACCCACAAAAAGGCAACAAGGCCGGGGGACCACTAAGAAGACCAATTGTGAGCATGCTGGCCACTTTGTCCCCAACTGCTCCTCCAGCAAGTTCTGTCATTTTGTTCCACCTGTGCTCGCTATGGATAAGTGGGCTCACAAATTCTCCACTGGAGGCCATGTTTGCAGATGCACTGCCAGCAAATTGGCCCAGGCAGGCATCCCAGCTGCTGTCCATTATAACCCGGGATGGAACATTAACTTTTAAGAGGCCCCTCTGGTGCCTGGAGAGCTCCAAGTCTCCCCACACTTCAGGAAGATTCTAGAAAACCTAAATGGACAACTGAGAAAAAGTCAACACACAGCGTCTGGTGCACAAACTCCAAGGTCCCCCAGTGAAGCCCTCAGAGCGTGGAGAACAGCCCTGCAGCCCTCACGGTCCACAAGGCACTGGGAGCTCATTTCCTGCCGGGCTACAGGGATGTGGACTTGGCCAGCCTGAACCAGCTGCAGACAGGGAAGGGGGAGGGTAAGGTAGAATGCCTGAGGCCAGGCTCCTTGCTGCCCACTCCCCCAGCCACACTGGGGGCTTGTCAATATCACGACATTTGGTACCAGACAGTCCTGGTTTTTAGAGCTGAGACCACCTCTCCCCCAGGCTCCTTCCACATTATCCCTTGTTTTGGGGGAGATGGAGGTATGCCGTATCTTAGCAGGAAGGGACCAGTGCTGAGCAAATGCAGCCGGAAATTCTGGGAGGCGCACCCACAGTGAAGGGCTGATTAGAGAACAGATTCCAGACGTGCGTGACAGTGAGGTGTCAGAGGACCAAGTCTCCTGCATACCACTTTTTCAAACAACAAGAAAGGAGTTCAGGCCCCTGGCAGAGGCTGCTCTGAATTACCTCTCCCTGGAGCTCCTGCTGATACACAAAGGTGAAGGGAGGTCCTCTTTTCCAGGCAGACTACAAAGTGCTGGGGGGAGGCACTAGTTCACAGTGAGATATTGCTTGCCACATAGGTTGTGTTAGAATGTGCAGGACCTGGATGCCAGGCAAAGGAAATGTCAAGAGATGTGTCCAAAAGAAGCATAAATAGGGAGTTGGGCGGTAGCACAGCGGGTTAAGCGCACATGGTGCAAAGCGCAAGGGCCGGCATAGGGGTCCCGGTTCGAGCCCCCAGCTCGCCACCTGCAGGGGAGTCACTTCGCAAGCGGTGAAGCAGGTCTGCAGGTGTCTTTCTCTCCTCCTCTCTGTCTTCCCCTCCTCTCTCCATTTCTCTCTGTCCTAACAACAACAACAGCTATGACAACAATAACAATTACAACAAGCACAACAACAACAAGGGCAACAAGATGGGAAAAATGGCCTCCAGGAGTAGTGGATTCGTAGTGCAGGCACCGAGCCCCAGCGATAACCCTGGAGGCAAAAAAAAAAAAAAGCATAAATAGTGCTCCCCCCAGCACTGACCAGGTATCTCCTCATCACTGTCCAGAGGGCTCAGTCTGGAGACCATGAGGCAGTGACTTCAGTAAGGACGATGTCACACACCTCCATTCCACAGAATGGAGCATAACCAGACAAGGGTTCCTTCCATTCACTCTAATCAGGAGAGCACTAAACTGAGAGTCAGGATAGGTGACTTTGGGGTGGGGTGATAGGTAAGAAAATCATCCATCCATCCATTACTTCATATACCCATCTATTCATCATTGCATCATTCCATCCATCATCTATTCATTTCTCTATTATTCTGAGAGTTTCATCTACGTACCCTGTGCTCTGTTAAGTGAGAGAGGTGACTAAGAAAGCAGTCACAGTCCAGTAGTCTGGGAAACAAGAGGGACTTAAAACCTAATGAATGAATGAGTGACAGGCACAGAAATAGCAACTCAGTCATCCTGCTAAGCCACTCGAGGAAGACTGGTCCTGAAATGAGTGTAGCTAGCCATGTTCCCAGCTGTGGTCATGAACTGCGAGCTCAGACCAATAGGGACTCAGGTTACACAGGCTCTTGTGCTAAATATGGGGAAAAAAATTTTAAAATACACACACACACACACACCCTGGATCAAGTGGATGGAGTAAACAGTTGATTTTATTCATAGATTTTTGTTTCAAGAATGGGAGCTACTCTCTACCCTAATCTAGCTTTCTAGCCCTTTTCTCTACTGTGATACCATCTTCTCAGACAGTACAACTACAATAATCATGGGCCCCTTTGAACATGCCAAGAATAGATTTCCTACCTTCTGTCCACCCTAAGATCCCTATTTCCATCCCCATTTCTACTCCTACTTTTTGTTTCCAGTTCATTAGTTAATTTATCCTGCTTTTTATCTTGCCACCTTTCAGCCACCAAGTTGCAGATGCTATTATGATTCCATGACTTCCGTGGGCAGATGACCTCACCAATGTGTCTTAGAACCTCACTGCTTCAGAGCTCTGCCTCACTAGAAAAAGACAGAAATAGGCTGGGGGTATGGATCAACCTGCCAATGCCCATGTCCAATGGAGAAGCAATTACAGAAGACAGAGCTCATACCTTCTGCACCCCAAAAATACTTTTGATCCATACTCCCAGTGGGGGAGAAATGATAGGGAGAAGATGACCACAGGGCTCTGAACTCCAATTCCATCAGGACCCGGAGAGAGAAGAGGAAAAAGGTAGAGACATTTGGATGTAATAATAGGTGTATGTGTGACCAGGAAAGGAAGAGAAGGTGGGACCTATTTTTTATTGGGGAATTAATGTTTTACATTCAACAGTAAGTACAATAGTTTGTACATGCATAACATTCCCCAGTTTCCCATATAACAATACAACCCCCACTAGGTCCTCTGAATCCTTCTTGGACCTGTATTCTCCCCACCCACCCACCCACCCACCCCAGAGTCTTTTACTTTGGTGCGATACGCCAATGGTGGGACCTATTTTTTTTAAAAAGGCCAAATATATACAAATGTACAAAGAGAGAAATAATAGTTAACTCATATCTGCAACCCTGGAGAATTACTGTGGGGAACCAGAACTCTAGTGGTGGGAACAGTGTGGAGCTGTACTCCTGTTATCATATAATTTTGTAAATAATTATTAAATCACCAATAAAAATATTTTTAATAATAAAGAAAAAGAAACAGCAGCTCCAGAGAAAACCCAACACACATGCACAGTCATCAGTCCCGCCTCAGATCTGCATCCTATTTTCCATGTATCAATGAAGGGTATGTGTCTACAAGCATTGTCAGACAGCTAATACTGTCAGCTCTACAGGCTATGCTCTGCCACAGCAAGTACTCAACTCTGGTGAAAACAACAGAAACAATTATGTCTGTAATGTGTGGGGATGGCTTGTCAATAAAACTTTATTTACAAAACCAGGTGGTGAGTCATATTTGGCCCCCATAGGTAGTTTGCAAATCCTGAAGCAAAACACAAAACAAAAACAAAAAAACACATTTTAAAATCTGATCTTGGACAAGCTAAATAATCTCCCTATACCTCTATGTCCTATGCCATCACCACAATATAGAGATGGCGATATGGCTATGAGTGGATGTTGCAAGCTAGTACTACATGCAAAAAATTAGCAAAAGCCCATAACATGGTAAGGATGCAACAAACAGTAGCTGTGTCTACTGCTAGCATTAGTGTTAGAACTAAGTGTTTTGTTCTATGATAACAGAAATGCTTGGGCAGAGGCAGAAAGAAGTGGAGAGTCAGGGCAGGGGTAGACAGCATCATGGTTATGCCAGAGGCTCCAAAGTCTCAGGTTTAATCCCTGCACCACCATAAACCAGACCTGAGCAGTGCTTTGGTAAGAAAGAAAGAAAGAAAGAAAGAAAGAAAGAAAGAAAGAAAGAAAGAAAGAAAGAAAAGAAAAGAAAGAAAAGAAAGAAAGAAAGAAAGAGAGAAAGGAAGGGAAAAGAAAAGAAAAAGGAAGGAGGAGGAGGAAGAGGAGGAGGAGAAGAAGAAGAAGAAGGAGGAGGAGGAAGAGGAGGAGGAGAAGAAGGAGAAGAAGAAGAAGAAGAAGAAGAAGAAGAAGAAGGAGAAGGAGAAGGAGAAGGAGAAGGAGAAGGAGAAGGAGAAGAAGGAGAAGGAGAAGGAGAAGGAGAAGAGGAGAGTCAGTTTCATGTGAGAGAAATAATAAACAGTGGTATGGCCCTGGATCTCACCACATTTATTTACTACAACAAGGACAGGGGCCCAGCAGAGGGCTCACCAGGAAGGACCTGCATGTGAGCACCATGGGCACAGGGGAGGCTCTATGGATGGTAGAGCAGTGCTGTGACACCAGCCTTCTCCACCTCTCCCTCTTTATCTCCTAATGAAAGAAAAAGGCAGCCTGGAGCAGTGGGAACACACATGCATGAAGCTCCAGCGCTGTTAACCACCACAACTATGCCCAAGAGGTGGTGTGGTGAATAAAGTAATGGAGTCTCAAGAGAGAAATCTCACGTTCAATCCCTAACATCTCATATACCAGAGTGATACTAGGTTCTCTCACATGCCCCCTCTAGTTAATAAATAAATAAAATCATTTTTAAACATTTATTATTTACTTATTGAATAGAGATGGAGAGAAATCGAGAGGGAAGGGGGAGAGAAGAGAAGGAAAGAAAAGGACCAGGTGGTGGCACACCTGGTTGAACACTCATGTTACAATGCACAAAGACGTGGGTTTAGGCCCTCAGTCCCCTCCTACAGGGGACCAGCTTTGGGAGTAGTGAAGCAGTGCCCAGGGGTCTCTGTATCTCTTCTTGTTTATCGGCCCCTTCCTTCTCAATTTCTTACTTCTCTATCCAATAAATAAATAAAGATAATAAAAATTTTTTAAAGAGAGGGGGAGAGAGACACCCAAAGCACAGCTTCACTGCTTGTGAAACTTTTCTCCTGCAGGTGGGAACTGAAGTTTGAACCTGGATCCTTGTGTACTGTGATGTGTTCACTTAACTAGATGTACCACCACCAGGCCTTTAATAAATAAAGAAATCTTTGAAAAATAATTATAGCCATACAGTAAGGACGAAAGCCACCTCACTTCCCTGCAGGGTATATTTGACTTCCCTGCAGGGTGGATTTGCAGGTGGATTTGCTTTCCTGAGGACTGGAAGGTACTTAGGTCCTCACACAAACGTTCCACATAATGCAGGATGTCAGGAATGCTTGTGCACATTCACAAAAGATGGCTGAGTCCAGCAGCTGCTCCTCCTCTTCACTGAACACTAAGTACTATAAGTCTCAAGATTCGGAAAGTGAGATGAAAACCACTGTCAGCCTAGAGTCTGGGGAGGCGCCATGCCTACATCCCAATCAGAGGGCTACAGTCAGGTCAGAGAGGAGGAATCGGTTAACCTGTGCCTGGTCCAGCCGAGGGGCATAAAAAGGCCTCCTCTCCTGCATGTGAATTGTGACCCCAGAAAGCGGTAGGGCCTGGGAGGCCTCGGTGGCTGCTGCTGAAAATCATTAAGCAGCTCTCCAGGAAAGACCCTCACCTGCCCCTGGAGCCTCTGGTGCCTGGCCGTTGTAGAGGGGCCCCAGCTGGAGGACTAGAGCTCTCAGTATTTTTATTCTTCCTCTATTAATTCCAGTTAATAAACAGCTCCAGCCTGAGAGGAGCAGGAGCAGGAGGTGATAAACCTCATTGCTAAGGACCAGCCAGCCAGCCCCTGGCCAGGTGATTTTTAAATCAGTGCCTTGCAGCACTCCACAGAGGACTGAAGGTTAGGAGGCCATGAAAGGTGACGCCTGTGGAAAAGGAGCAGCACCAGATGGGACAGGGAAGGGAGGGGGTTCTTCTCTGCCACCAGCCTCCAGCAGCAGAAGGCAGAGCCTCCCACTGACCCCTGCTCAGCTGGGTCACCTGAACCATGCTCTCCTGTGACCTGGAACACTCATACTGTATACTTGAAAGAACTAAGGAATGGAAAAATGGAAAGGAAGGGCTCAACACAACTGAACTGAGACCTGAAGGTCAATGGGCACCTCAGCTAAAATGGTGCAGAAAGAATCAGACCCCTCCAAACCTGGGTTCTCCCAGAGGTCCCTAGTGCCCACCTTCATGATAAACTCCTCACCCCTCTATCACACACACACACACACACACACACACACACACACACACACACACACACACACACACTGGTGAGCTTTCTCTCCCTCTCCCTCTCCCCCTCTCTCTGAAGTCTAGCCACACAGTTATTTTCAGCCCCACAACCAGCCCCCACTCCTAAACCTGTTCAGCTGTTACTGGGCGTTTCCTCCTCCCTTACGCTTTCCTCTCTCTTTGCCTACTCCCATTCACTCTTCAGATGCCTTCTTACATCATGCATTATCATCAAACTATAGCTCAGGTCAACTCCACTTGATTTTACAAATTACTTTATTGGAATACAGACATTCCTATTAATTTGCATAGCATCTAAAGCTGTTTTCACTACATCTGCACAGCTGAGTAGATGCAGGGAAGAGGAAAGGACCACAGAGCCCAGTGTGTTTTCCTAAATGACCCTGACAGAGGTTTCCCAACTCCTGATTTGGAAGATAGTTCTCCAAGACACTGTCTCCAGGTCACTCAAGTGCTTTAGCTCCTCGTCTGAGCTCCTCACACCTCATCTTACTTTCTTTCACCTCTGAGCTGTAGCTGAAGCTTCCTGGCTGGCTCCCCTAAATGCAGACTTTCATAAAAGGGAGTATAGGGGAGTCAGGCTGTAGCACAGCGGGTTAAGCGCAGGTGGCGCAAAGCACAAGGACCGGCATAAGGATCCCGGTTCGAACCCCGGCTCCCCACCTGCAGGGGAGTCGCTTCACAGGCGGTGAAGCAGGTCTGCAGGTGTCTATCTTTCTCTCCTCCTCTCTGTCTTCCCCTCCTCTCTCCATTTCTCTCTGTCCTATCCAACAACGATGACAACAACAATAATAACTACAACAATAAAACAACAAGGGCAACAAAAGGGAATAAATAAAATAAAATAAAAGGGAGTATAGTTTGATTTTTTTTATTAGTAGTAGTAACAGTAGTTTTTGAAAATCTGCATCTTAACACAGACCCTGCACATTGTAATAAATCTGCTAAATTCAAGAATGAACAGCTGAGCAAGTATGTTGATTCAGTTCCTGAGAAGCCAGTAACACTAAACAGCTAGCCAATTCAGGCTGTGGATCACTTGGTCAGGAGAAGACATAGTAGCACTACTTCTCTGGGACAATCACAGAGAGGAGGAAAGGCCTGAGCGCTGGCCCATGCAGGGAACAAAAGGGCCCCACACTATCTCCTGGAAGAATTGCTCCTAGACCGAATCCAGGGGAGATGGCAGTTCAGCTCAAATCAGGACCCATCCTCCAAACCCTCCTCCACTTCCAGCTTCCCAGGCAACCACCTGCTGACCTCCTCCATCCCGTTCAGCACCTGTTACTGGCCCAGTCTGCTTGTGTATTATTCTTTCCTGCTTCAATATGAATTCCTGGAAAGCAGGGATCATGTGCTCACCAGGAATCCCTGCAGGACTAAGCATGAAGTGGGAAAAATGTGTGATAAAAAGAATGAAAATCAATCATCACTCTTCCCTCCAGCACACAGGACAAATGGGGTCTGATTTCACACATGAGTGCAGCAGGACTGACCCCTGGCTCAGCAGGGGACACAGCAGAGCTCCACTGAGGCTTTCCTGGCTCCCTTATGTCTAGCCAGCTGAGGCTCCACACTTGGCTTTGAACAGCTTCTCTGCCATCGTCTCCAGCTTCGGGAAGCATCTCTGGGCCCTAGCAGTTCCCAGCCTCCTTCCTCACCTCAGTGTTGGCTTTCCGAGGCTTACCCACTGCTGCTAATCTCACTCTTCTCCTCTGGGCCTCCATTATCTTAAATCAAAGCACCAGACAGCTGCCTTCTATGACTCATGTTGCCACCCTGGAGCCAAAGCACCATGGAGATGTTAGTTTGGGGGAGGAACTTTTATGTCTCCCCGTTTATCACACTCAAAGGTTCATTTCAAAGTCTATATAATAGGTCAAATATCAAGGGAGAGGGAGGACCCTGCCTCCTCTTTGTCTTTTCCTGAAATGATACCACCCTCTCCAAAGACTAGATCTGGGGCATTTAATTTGGCAGCCAAGTGACATTCTCTCCCAGAAGGCTGGTGCCTGCTGGTGGCAAAACAGAGAGGAAAAGAGGGGAGAGAGAAAAAAAAAAAAACACTCAACACAAATACAGAAGAGAAAGATAAAAGGGAGTTGTAAACTCTACACAAGGAATGAAGTCCCCCAAGAAGCCCTACTGTCCTCTGCACCCAAGATGGGGTTTTATTCCTGGGCACCTCAATCCCGGGTATAATTCCACGCTCGTCCTTCGATCATGTTAACAACAATAACTGTAATTATGCATTCAAGACACAAGCCATGAAAAACAGCCATCCCACTCGTGGGGAGGCAACCTTGGGTTTGCATAAACAATACGTCTGCAGGATGGCACCTCTGAACGCTTTGAGGAAAGAGCATCTATAAGAAAATCACAGCACCACAAGGCCACAGGGAGCCTGTAAAAGAGAAAACGTAAAAAAAATGCATACACTCTAACAGCCTACAGATCAATCTCTTCCCCAGCTTTGTCCCCTCATGTAAGTCGCAGACCTATCAAGAAAAGAACCACTGACTCTAATCGACGAAATGAAGGACTCTGGGCAGGACTGGGAATCAGATTAATCAGATATTCCAGTTGTGACTGATTTTCCCAGAGGGCTGTGCTGAGAAGGATTCTGAAGTCATATGAGACTCCATGAAGAAATGCCAGTCTCTGGGACTGCAGAGAGAATGGCCAGTCTTAAACAGACCACATGTGACAATCCTACCTTCAGCATGTGGTGATAGAAGAATCAGGTTACTGTGGGTACTGGGGACCAGGAGATGGCTCAGTGGGGAAGTTGCATACCTTACTATTAAACCTGAAGTATGAATCTGAACCCCAGAACCTCGGACAGCAGCAAGGGAACTCCACAGATGCTAGAGCAGGCTAAGTGTCTCTGTGTGTATGTTTTGCTTTCCTATCTCCCCAGCACCCCATTCTAAATAAAACACACACACAAAAAAAAAAACAGGCCGAGAGGCTGTTCAGCAGTATCACAAAAGTATGACACTCAGCTTATTAAGGGGGGCTTTCAGGTCCTGGTGCAAGATGGTGGAGGAAGACCTAGGCTGAGTGTCTTATGGATTATTTGTTCTGACTGCCACTCCCAACTGCCAGTAAAATCTTAATACCAGAAATACATAATATCTGTCTCTGTGTGTGGCTCTTTGGAGGGTCACAAACCTTGCCAGTCTTCAGTCTTTTGCTCCCCTCCCTCCTCCAACAGCCAATTTTTGCCACTTGGGGGTGATTTTACCCTTGCTACCAATATTTATTCTGTGTGTGTGTGTGTGTGTGTGTGTGTGTGTGTGTGTGTGTGTGTTTAACAAAGAAACATCCTGTACTTTCTGCTTTATTCATCATATCCCTATGTTGTCTCAATTTCCACAGTAACCAAACAGTACTTTAAGGGGGGTGGGGAAGAGCAGCCAGCATTATATGAATAATGTGCAAGCATGTGTGTGGATAGAAGCATGTATATGTACAGATGAACGTATGTGAGAGTCATAGTCATACTAAGGAGAAAAACCACACTTTTAAACTCAAATAAAAAAAAGAAAGAAAGAAGACAAAAAGGAAGGGGGAATGCTAAAGCCTCTGGGAATGAACACAAAGGAGGCATGGTTGGACTTAGCCCAGCAGCAGAGCTGGCACACTCCATCACATCCAGGTGAGCAGAAGGGCTGTGAGATAATCAGTAACTTACTTTACTTGTCATGCTCCTTTCAAAAAGGCCCTGAGACACTTCTGGGGACAGGACTGACCGCCAGATATATACCACTATAGTTATGCCTGTGAGTGTCAAGGAAAAGAACTTAAAACATAACCTAAAACATGACCCAAGACCCAACAGGATCCAGTAGCTTGAGAGATACCAGTCTGTGCACAAAGGCCTGTGGTTCTGATGCTATATTTCACCCCACTGGAAGGAAATAAAGAAAATAATTCCTACAAGTTGGCAATGAAGAGGCATGCCCATCAGGGTTGCTGGGATTGAGGGAAAACACCAAGGTTGAAGCAGACAGCTGAAATCAGAATGAGTAATTCTAGAAGTTTTTCTGTCTGCATTCTACAGGAGAAAGGGCTGGCTTCGCAAACCTTCTTATCTACTCCTGGATGGAGCTTATTCTAGAATTTAAATTATCAGGGCCAGCCAATGGTGTACACATTATAATGTACAAGGATCTGGGTTCAAATGCCTGGTCCCCACCTGGAGGGGGAAAGCTTCACAAGTGGTGAAGCAGGACTGCAGGTGTCTCTCTGCCTATTTCTCTCTCTATGTCACCCTTCCCCTCTCAATTTCTCTGTCTCTATCAAATAATAAAAGTAAATAAAAATATTTTAAAACACAAAAAATTACCCAGGATGGGAAGAGTCTTCAGAATAAGAAGTAAAACTATGTGTGTGTATACTTCTTACATGTAAATTTCATATAGTATATATGTTTTACATAATTACAAGTAAAATTATTCTGAAATGAGACTCACCAATCAATACCAATAGTCTCACCACGTAGTATCCATTCCAGTATCACCCTGTGTCAGCCAATCCGCTTTACTTTTTCAATAGTGGTCACAGTTCATTGAAATTGTGACACAAATTATCAGATTTGTCCAACCCCTTTGGTTAAAAGATGAGAAAGCTACAATTCACAAAGTTGCTTCCTGGCAGAATCAAGTGTATCCTTGACCAAGGTAAAAGCTGTTTGCTCTTCGACTCACCTGCGGTCTTCTCTAAAAACCCTTCCTCAATCTCCCTGGTCAGAATGAATCTCTACCTTGCTCTCCCTGCCCACAGGGTCCAGGGTGCCACTGTCTCCATCTTGAAATTTCTTTAACACCCAAAGGTCAGGTGTCCTGATCCCCCAGGGGATCTCATGGCAGGGTCTCAGGTTAACTGGTCACCCAGCATCAGGTCCACCCATCTGAGCACCTTGGTCCTCCCCTCTGCTGGTGCCTTGCTATGAATCTCAGCATTTCCCAGGTGAGTCGCTTCCCTAAGGACTGAGCTTACTGAACTCCACAGAGGAGTCCTGATGAGCAAGGCTGCATGTGGCCCAAGTCTTGATCCACAACTGCCAAACAACTGAAGATGGCTGGCTCCACGTGGACTACCCTGATATGAGCAATGCGACCCTATCCAGACAAAATAAATTCTCCAGGGATCTGAGGAAGAAGAGCCCATACTACAGTGTGGTACTGGCATGAATACAGACACACAGACTGGTGAAACAGAATTGAGAACACAGAAATAAACACATGCATGGCTTCAACTACTAACTGACAACACACTTAGTAGATTAACACACAGTGAGAAAAGAATGACATCCCCAATAAATGGTGCTTGAGAAGCTAGACATTCATATGCAAAAAAAAAATAAAATAAAAATGGACCCCAATCTCAAATGTTCACAAAAAAAACTAACTCAAAATGGGTTAAAGATTTAAAACTTTAAACTCCTGAAACTATAAAACTCCTAGAAGAAAACATAAAGGGGGAGAGCTCCTTGGTGGCTTTTCATCTGTGATATCAAAAGCACAAGCAACAAAGGCAAAAGTCAACAACAGGGACTATATCCAACTAAAAGCTCAGCAAAGAAGCAGTAACAAGTGAACCGGCAACCTACAGAATGAGATAAAACTTTTGCAAATTATGTATCTGATAAGAGGTTAGTATCCAAAACATAGATAAAACTCCTTCACTTCAACAACAAAAAACAAAATGATCTTATTTAACAATAGACCAATAGATAAAGGGCTTGAATAGACATTGTTCATTTCCAACAAAGACATACAAATGGCTCACTGGGACAGGAAAGGCTGCTCAGCATCACTCATCATCAGGGAAATGCAAATGAAAACCACAGTGAGTTATCACTTTACTCCTGTCAGCCTGTTCTGTAAAAAAGACAAAATAACAAACACTGGTGGGGACATGAGGAAAGAGAGTACACAGTTGGTAGGAATGTAAATTAGTGGAGTCACTATGGAAAAAAGTATGGAGGTTCCTCAAAATAAAAGCAGAACGACTGGGTTTGGTGAGAGAGTTTTCCTGGAAGGGCACCTATTTTTGTCAAGGGTATGATCCAGGTTCAAGCCCTCTGTATACCACATGGGAGTACCATGGTACTGGAAATGCTTTGGTGCTGTGGTGTCTGTCTCTCTGTGTCTCTCTCATTCTCTTTTTACCTGAAAAGAAAAATCAGTCTGGAGCAGTGAAAGTCCTAAGATGATAAACACAATTTAAAATAGGAAATAAAATAAGTAAAAGTAAAGCTACTATATAGTCCAGTCATCCCATTCCTGAGGATCTACTTAAGAGACTAAAGAACCATCTTGAAGAGATACCTGTACCCTAATGTTCACTGCAGCACTAGT
The DNA here is from genome assembly GCF_950295315.1 of Erinaceus europaeus. NCBI lineage: Eukaryota > Metazoa > Chordata > Mammalia > Eulipotyphla > Erinaceidae > Erinaceus > Erinaceus europaeus. The sequence continues at coordinate 8,546,585 of NC_080167.1, read as the reverse complement.
CACAACAGTCATGATATGGAAACAAATTAGATGTCTATTAATGGAGCAGTAGAGAAAGGAAATGTTTAGGGGGCTGGTGGTGGTGCACCGGGTTAAGTACACATAGTATGAAGCACAAGGATCCACACAAGGATCCTGGTTCAAGCCCCTGGCTCCCCATCTGCAGGGCGGGAGGTTGCTTCACAAGGGGTGAAGCAGCTCTACAAGTGTTTATCTTTCTTTCTCCCTCTCTATCTTCCCATCCCCTCTCAAGTTCTCTCTGTCCTATCCAAATAAGTAAATAAATAAATAAATAAATAGGCCATGGGAGCAGTGGACTCAGTGTAGGCAAACTTAGAGAGAGAAAGGAAATGGTTAGCACACATACATCCCAGCACTGTGTCCCAAAAGTAAGCTGTCAGGGTCACATGAGGTCTAGGAGGATGGGCTGGGGCAGGTTCCTTGAGCCCCTCTACATACCTGCCCCCATACCACCCTTCCCTCAGGGAGCTTTAGCAAAGTGACTGTTTTGCCCCAGTGCTGGAGTGATAGCATTTAGACCCGACTGTATTTCCTAGTAAGTATATACACATTTTATCTTCTATGTCTTAAGCCCTGCTTTGTTAGATGTTAAGTGCCTGTAATCTGCTACCCACTTTTATAGCCTGCACTTAACACTTTTTTTTAAAGAATTTATTTATTTATTCATGAGAAAGGAGAGAAAGAACCAGACATCACTCTGGTTTATGTGCTGCCGGGGATTGAACTTGGGACCTCATGGTTGAGAGTCCAACTCTTTATCCACTGCGCCACCTCCTGGACCACCACTTAGCACTTTTTCCTATTCTTAATACACTAAAGCATTTCAATAGAAAATAGAGTCTCAGGCCACAGCTAGGCTGAGAGGCCTTGGGGGAGATGAGTCATCTCTCCCACTAGCACAAAGCCCTGGAAACCTCTCTGCTGCCAGCACCAAGATCCGCCAAGCCAGAGGTGGCCACCCACTATGGCCACTTTCACAAGCTTCTTCCCTGGGGCCTACAGCCCTGGTCTCAACTCCCACTTGCACTTCCATTTCTCTCTGGGTCTCCTGCCACTCAAGCAGAGCCCAGGACTTTCTCTCAGAGCTGATACTTTACACGTATTCTATGCTGCAGTGAGGTTTGCACTGACCGGGTTAAGTGGCTTGGGTTATGAAGATGAACATCCTTGGTGTGTTTTCAACCGTTGTAACTGGCTTTGAGAGAAAGTGAGGCTGCACAAGCAGCTCGTTGTTCCTGTTTCCAGGGGCAGCACAAGCACAGGCTCTGCAGAGGCTGCTCTTCAAGGGGCCAGGTGGTTAACTGCTCAGCTTTGCAGGCCATGTTTGGCCCTGCCCTCTTGGCAGAGAAACAGCCACAGCAGCACACGCAGGGATGAACCTGACATAGGTTACAACAAACTCAGAGCTGGCTCCTGGCTTCAGTCTGAAGACTCAGACTTTCAAGTATTAGAATGTAAATTAATTAATGGTGGTAGACAGCTCAGATGGTAAAGCATTCATCTGCCTTGCCAAGCTTGAGGCCCTGACTTTTTTTTTTTAATGCCAACAGGGTTATCATTGGGGCTTGGTGCCAGAATAGGAATCCATCACTCCCAGCAGCTATTTTTCCTTTCTTTCTTTCTTCTTCTTTTTTTTATAGAGCAGAGAGAAATTGGGAGACAGAGAGAAAGAGAAAGACAGACACCTGCAGACATGCTTCACCACTTATGAAGTGTCCCTCTGCAGGTGAGGTCTGGGGCCTAGAACCTGGGTCCTTGCACATTTTAACATGGCACTTACCAGGTGCACCACCATCCACCACCCAGCCCCCTGGATTTGAACCCCAGCACCACATGGGGGCACCACAGCAGGAAGGACATTCCATGGACAGTGGGGCAGTGCTGTAGTGTCTCTTCCTGACTGTGTGTCTCTCTCTACCCAGAATGAATGGGATGAAAAACTCACCTGGGGGCAGGGAGATCAAGCAAAAAAAAAAGTTATTTATTAGAAAAAAGGAATAGAAATGAAAATCTAGAGGCTCAGGAGACAGATAAACCTGTTAGGGCACATGACTTACATGCCTGAGGCCACCCAGCATCACCATACGGCACAGCTGAGCAGTGCTCTCTCTACATATCTGTCTCTCTCCTCATAAAAATAAGCAAATAAATCTTTTTTAAAAAGAATAAAAAGGGGGCGAGGCAGTAGCACACCTCCTAGAACACACATTACCACCCACAACAGAGGGTTCTGGCCCCTAGTCCCCACCTGCAGGGAGTAAGCTTCATCAGAGGTGAAGCAGTACTGCAGGTGTCTCTTTCCTCTCTATCTCATCCTTTCCTCTCAATTTCTGTCTCTATCCTAAAAAAGTAAAGAAATTCATCCTGCACGTACACTTTGCAGTGGAACAAACAAATAAAATGAAGTCGATTTTCATTTCTGCAGTCAAACGCTCTACCGCTGAGCTACACCCCAATCTTCATTTATGTGCAATGCCATTCTCCTCACCACCTCAGGGGCCGCCCTCTGTGAAAAGCCCCCTTTCCCTCCACAGCCCTGAGCCCCGGGCTGGAGCCCCTGCCCAGACCCGCTGGCCACTCACTTGGGTGTGTGCGCCTCGTCCACGCGGTTCCCCAGCTGGAACTCGTGCGACTTGCTCCGGTGCAGGGCCGTGAAGCCCGGGAGCAGGTGGATCAGCTTCCGGGAGGAGGGCGGCGGTGTCCCGGGTGGCTTCAGCTTGTTCTTCCTCCTCAGGGGCGGCGTGCCCGGCGGGGTCACGGTGGTGACAATGTTGGGGGTGCGCGGCGGGGTGCGCACAGCGTGGCGCTGGCGGGGCGAGGGGGGAAGCGAGCGGGGCCCCAAGTCCGGCGGCGGCGGGCACAGGCCGGGGTAGGCGTCCACCGTGAGCCTGTCTGCGGGCACAGGCCCCAAGTGGCAGTGATGCTGCTGCTGCGCGCACTTGGCGGGCGCCCGGGGGCTCTGCGCGAGGTGGGTGCGGACCCAGGGCGCGGGCTCCGGGGGGCACGCGGGGCTGTTCTCCTTCCCCGTCTGCAGCGTGGGCCACTGGATGGTCCAGTCTTGTTTGGAAAGGTTACCTCCTGGTGGAAGGAAGGAGCAGAGCAGAGGCCTGGTCAGCGTGAGGGTGGCGTGCACAATCCCCTGTCCATCGTCTGTCTGCAGCCCCCACTTTGCAGCACTTGGGGGGGTGACACGTGGGGGCGACAACCATATCCGGCTAGCTGTATGCTGGGGAGACAGCATAATGGTTCTGCATCATGCCTAAGGCTCCGAGGCCCCAGGTCCAGTCCTCAGCACCACCATAAACCAGAGCTGAGCAGGGGAAACTTCGCAAGCAGTGAAGCAGGGCTGCAAGGGTCTCTCTTGCTTCTTATCTACCCCTCCCCTCTCAATATATATCTGTCTCTGTTCCAGTAAGTAAATACTTTTAAAAATTCAAAACAAAAAGGCTTGCCATTTTGTGCAAACAAAATTCATTTCAGGCCCATTTGCCAAATAATGACTTTTTTTTCTTGTATCAAGTATGCCTCAGGCCCAAGACTGCATTTTTTAAGATTTCTTTTTACTTTTCTTAATATTTTTATCAGTGATTTAATATTGATTTACAAGACTATAAAATAATAGGGGTATAATTCCATACTGTTCCCACCACCAGAGTTCTGTGTCCCCATCCCTCCATTGGAATTGCAGTAGTTAGCCTAAGGTCACAGATATGGGCAGAGAGAGAGAGAATATTCCATTTTTCCTACAGTCCTGCCTTTAGTGCTTTCTAAGGTACACCTACAACTATTATTGCTTCCAAGTATCTTTCCTTTTTCCCTCCTTTAGATAGCACCTGATTTCCTCTGATGACTTTTTTGTCTCCAGGGTTATTGCTGGGACATGGTGCTGGCACCATGAAACCACTGCTCCTGCAGCCATTTTTTCCTTTGGGGTGCACGCCCCCAGGCTTTTTAAAGTCATTTTCTGGCCTGGAGGCAGCTCTTTCTTTCTTTCTTTCTTTTTTCCCTCCAGGGTTATTGCTGGGGCTAGGTGCCTGCACCAGGAATCCAAATGCTCCTGGAGGCTATTGTCTCCCTTTTGTTATCGTTGTGATTGTTGTCATTGTTTTTGGATAGGACAGAGAGAAATGGAGAGAGGAGGTGAAGACAGAGAGGGGGAGAGAAAGACACCTGCAGACCTGCTTCACTGCCTGTGAAGCGACCCCCCCCTCCGCAGGTGGGGAGCCGGGGGCTCGAACCGGGATCCTTAAGCCGGTCCCTTGTGCTTTGCTTAACCCACTGCTAATGCCCAGCCCCCGAGGCAGCTTAATAGTTTTGCAAAAGACTATCATGTCTGAGACTCTGAGGCCAGAGCCAAGCAATGGTCTGGTCTCCCTAGCTTTCCCTCTATAGCTCTCATTAAAATAAAACATAAATAAAATAAAAACAGCCTGGCTGTGGTCTAATGCTGCAAACCAGGGGCTTGGGGGTGAGGGTGGGCGTTGCGGTCCTGGGGGGCCCAATGCACGAGGACTTCAGCTGGTGGTGGCAGGTGCACAGGTAAGAAGCTGCACTCAGTTTGTCCTCTAAGTCACGTCCGTCAATGAAGTGTTTTGGGGAAGAACAAAAGGCTGTTTGGGGGTCGGGCGGTGGCGAGCCTGGTGGAGAGCAGAGGGGTGCTGAGGTGTCTCCCCTCCTTTCTCCCTAAGAGTGAGGAAAATGCTGGGAGACCACCGGAGGTGGTGGGGTCAAACAGATTCCAAAAAGCTCCTCGGGCAAAGCTAAAGCGCGGCTCTGGGAAAAGGCCTCGTGGTTACCTGTGTCTGCAGCAGAGGGTGGAGAGGCCCCCAAGTTCCTGGCCTGGACCCCACTTTGTACAGGCTGCATAGCCTCTTGTTCCCGCCCGCGAGGTTCTGTGCATTATTCGGTATTGATAAAGCAAAGAGAAACCCAAAGCCCGCCACTTCTGGCTGAGGAAAAGCCGTAAACAGTGGAGGTCGCTGAGGAGCCGGTGCGGAGACCTGAGGGACAAACATGTCCTGGCTTGTTCCGCGTGTCCACCTCAAGGCAGAAACCCCCTGGCAACAGAGTGCGCAGGCCACTGTGACCAATCACCGACCGCTTGGCAACTCTTCACCAATCAGAGCTGCACGGACTGCAGGTCTGATTTGCATAAAGGGAATCTGAGCGCAAACTTGCCCAGGTTTTTGTTTTTACTTTTCTTAACAAGCACATTTTTTAATCTTTTAAAATTTTTTTATTATCTTTATTTATTGGGTAGAGACAGCCAGAAATCAAGAGGGAAGGTAGTGGTAGAGAAGGAGAAAGACTGAAAGACACCTGCAACACTGCTTCACCACTGGCAAAGCTTTCCCCCTGCAGGTGGGGACTAGGGGCTCCAACCCGGGCCCTTGCACTTTGTAACATGTGCGCCCAACCAAGTGCACCACCACCCGGCCCCAATGAGCACATTCTTTTATATATATATATATATATATTTAAACCCTCCCAGAAAGCAATTGGAGATATTTGGGGTTTCTTCCCTAGGCTGCTATACTAAAGCCCAGTCTTTCCTTTCTCCCAGTTCAATCGTGGTTTATTTAGAGAATATTTATTGAGTTAATTTATTTAGAGAACAATTTGGATGGATAGGCAAACTAATTGACCGAAGACAGAATAATTTGTAGGTTAGTTCTGTGGGGTCTGCGAATGCTCTTTTTTTTTTCTTTTTGTTCTGTATAAGTTAGTGGTGCCACTGGGGAAATATCTCATCCAGTGAACTTCGGGACATGCATGTCTAAGACTCCTGGTTTGATCCCAGTGTCTCAACTACCAGAGTGGTTCTCTAGCTTCTCTCTCTCACATGAACCAATCTCTTTGCCTACCTCAAATGAAATAAAATAAACACTAAAAATTAAAAATTAGGGCTAAAAGACAGCATAATGGTTCTGAAAAACTTTCATTCTGTGGTCTGTAAGCTGGTGCAATGGATAAAGTGTTGGACTCTCCAGCATGAGGTCCTGACTTCAATCCCTGGCAGCTCATGTACCAGAGTGTTATCTGGTTCTTTCTCTCTCCTCCTATCCTTCTCATTAATAAATATTAATAATAATAATAAAAGACTTTTATGCCTGAGGCTCTAAGATCCCAATGCCTCAGGCTCTGAGGTCCCAGGTTCAGACCCCAACACCACTATAAGCCAGAGCTGAGCGGTGTTCTGGTGCCTGTCTCTCTGTTTCTGTCTCTGTGTCTGTGTATCTTCCTCTCTGTATCTCTCCTAAGTAAATAAATTTAAAAGTAAAAACTAACGTAATTGGAATAGCTTCTTCCCTTTATGCCATTTGAGCTTATGAAAGTTTTCATGGGACTGAGCTATAATGACACTGTACAGAGATATTTACATAAGTTCACCCACACCCACATACTACCTCTGAAAAGGGAATGAAGTCTTTCATGGACCCTGTCATCATGACCCCCCACTCAACAGCCTGGCCCTCCCCTACTATCCCGTCACTGGAAAGTCCATAATTCAAATGTCCAGAAAGGTAAAGTAACTCACCACTTATGCCTCTGAGGATCCCATTCGGGCCAGTTCAGTATGATTTAAAGACTTTTCAAGGTCAGTTTTCCCTTCCATAGAAATTTTAATACCTAACCCCTGGGTGCAGTCATGAGCCATGCAATTCTGAGGCCCCAAACAAACTTGATGGTGGAGGGTGGTTGCTATAACTCAACTAGACTTTGTTTCCCAGTCAGTGTGACCCTGCAGAGAATTATACTGAGTAGAAATGAACGCCAGCCCTCTAAAGTGACTCTGCTTATAGACCACTTTTGAAATGATCACCTTATAGGAAAGGAAGCTCAACTGGTGGTTGTCAGGGTGAGGGATGGAGGGCATGGGCAGAAGGGAGGTCACGGTGATTCCAAAAGGACAACACAAGGAAATCTGAAGTGCTGGGACACTGTGTTGTCTGCACTGGAGAGAGAGATGGCAAACCACAGAAGTACCACTGCCCCTGACCCAAGTGTTGGCAGCAAAGATGGAGAGAAGTTGGGGGATAGAGGGCATCGCTGGAAGGAAAAGTAGAACTTGGAAGGAGGTAACAGTGATCCCCCCCATCACAGGTCAAGGAAGAGGGTCCGGGGCAGAAATAAATGCCAGCTTATAGCCACTTATAGCAATAACTGTAATGATTAACGACCACAGCAAGACACGTTTATAGACCTTTAGACAGTCAACGAAATGCTTTCACAAACATTGACTCACCACTCTATGTTTAATTAAAACAGCTCATTTTGTTATTACATGTTCATTACAGAGAAATTTGAAGTTGAGATCAGAAAAAAGGCAATGTTGTTTTCGAGCCTCACCATAAATCCTGTGGAGCCAGCCAGATGGTATGCTGTACATATAGATTTCTTTCTTTTCTTTTCTTTTTTAGAAATGCTATTTCATGGTTTGTTATCTGCTTCCTTCACTTGTGTTGGGACTTTTTTTTTTACATCATACTTAATTTTTATAATTCTGAGTGCAAAGACTTTGATGTCTACTTTGCTTTTTTTAATTTTGTTTTGAGTTCTACTTTGTTGACAAGGAAAGAAATGTGCAGAGTTGAGTGGTATACCCAGTCTAAGGCAGGGATGAGAACTGGCATCCAGGATTCAAACCAGAGGACCTCGCTGACCAGAGACACTGAATCTGGCCATACACAGATCAGCCAAATGAGCAGAGATGCTAGAGTGAGGGCCATTTTCAAGATATTGTCCATTATTTCCTCCCCGTCCTAGCAAATCACTATCGCTATGGTGTCTATTCTCATCACAAAAATATGAGCCAGTGCCTAAGAGTTGGATGCCTTAGCCCCAATTCTGGTGCTCCCACTTGTGTGCTGTGTGAACCTGGGAACTTGTCTAAACCTCTGAGTCTTGGCTTTACTATCTGTGAGATGGTATAGTAACAGTCCTGCCTCAGGGGAACAATCTGAGGATCAAATGCAAATGTGCTGCACACAGTGCCCTGCACCCAGCTAGCACTCCACCCATACATGCTGTCTACTCTTAATGTAATTCTCAGCACCATAGAAAGATGGCACCACTTCCTGTGTGGAGTGCACAGAGTGCTGAATGCTGCTCAGGTGTCAGATGCTGGAGTAATTCTCTGTGCTTCTAGGAAGTGGGTGCTTAGGGCAGTTGAAGAGCTCCAAGTGCTGGAGGCAGACAGAGAAGCAAGCCCAGCTCAGTTTCTGCACCAGCAGGAAGCTCTTAGCAAATACAAACTTAGGTATCAAATTAGCCTAGTCAATCTATTCATAATCGGTGTTACCTGAGCTGGACTCCAAGGCCAAACAAGTACTTTAGGCATTGTTGCAGAAGCTTTTGGCAGCCCCATGTAAAATGGAAAGGATGCTGGTTTGGGGCTCAGGCATCTGGCTTGGATCTCTGCTTCTACCACTGTCATGGTCTTGGGCAAGATACTTGACATCTCTGGGTCTTGGTTTTAAGGAAGAATTGTAAAATAAGAATGATCATGTCTCCCTTGGAGGGTACAAAGAACAAAATTTATTCATTCATCCACTCATTCAGATAGTGGACAAATATATGAATGAATGCCTCTATATACTAGGCTTGGGTCTACCCTTTCAATCCTGCCATTCTCCTGGACTGAAGTCCTGGCTCCCAGATTGGCACACATGGTGGCTGGTGGTACCAGTCACTGCAGTGAGAAATATGGGCAATGACAATAGAATGTAGAGGTGGCCAGCTCAGCGTCAGGCAGGCCAAATCGGAGGTCCCTGCAGGCCCCAGAAGCAGGTGCCTCAGATGCAATGGAATTTCACCTGCTGCTCCTTCTCCAGAGAGCCCTGAACCCTGGTTCAAGCCCCTGGTCCTCACTGGCAGAAGAGAAGATACACAAGCAGTGAAGGAATGCTGCAGGTGCCTCTCTTTATCTCTCTTCTATCTACCCCTCCCCCTCTCAGTTCCTCTCTCTCCTATCAAGTAAAAAATAACAGTAAGAGAAAGGAAGGAATAAAAGCTAGTATTTGGAGGTGCCTATCAGGCCCAGTTAGGAAATTCTGTGTCTCTCTTAACTGCCTTGTTAGGCAGAGTTATTGAACTCTTTTGTAAATGATGCTGAAGCCGGTTAAAGTTCCATAACCAGTACTAAGTTAGACTCTCACTCTTCCCTACTATCACAAGGCATCCTGCAGTTGAGTTGGGACCCAGAGAGAGAGAGAGAGAGAGAGAGAGAGAGAGATCAAAGAAACACTGAATCAACCTTTCCCAAGAGTCCTTGCTGCAAAGTTGTTTCAATGTCCATCTGAGAGATGAAAAAAGGACAGAAACCTCCACACCCTGCTCAGTTCCCTCCTCCATCACACTCTATGCTAGTTCACCCTGCATCTAAAACCAGGAGCGTGGGGGCCACAGCCTTGTGAGCCTGGCTTCATTCTCCACACCGCCAGCTGCTGCATTGACGGGATGCAGCCTCAGAAGAGTCTCACTGATGGGCTACATCCCATTAACTCTCTCCTTCGCTCTTTTGATCCTGTTTTTAATAAAGTCTGTAGTAGGGGAAAAAAGGTAATTTTTCATTTTAAATAGGGGAGGTGTGGCAGCAAGGTGCTGGAGGGTTATTAATCGCAGCCCTCGCTATCTTGTCATTCGTTCTCAGGAAAATCGTCTTTTTTCAGGACTTGAGATGGGTGGGGAGAAGGGAATCAATTTTAAGAAATGAAAGGGCTGGGGGCTGATAAAAGGCATTTCAAGGTGGATGGGGGTTTTCTTTTGACATTCTCTGATAAGGGGACTAAGAGAAATAAAATCAGAGCTCCAGGGAGAAGTCTAGCCAGGTGACTCAACTCTGTTAAAGTTTTACAAATTGGCGAGTGTGGGACTGAGAATGGTGCCGGGTTTCAGAGCTGGCCTTCAGGACAATCCAATCTGCCAGCTCAGAATCGCCCCTGCCTGTCACTGTAGTGGCTGTTTCAGAGTGTCTGTTGGTTTAGACCCATAACTTTCCAGCAATAAGCAGCTTTCACACACTGCCTGACTATGTCAAGTGAAGTCACTGATGGGGCAGCAACAAACAGTTCCGCTTTATTCCTCATCACTCTGTACTGCTGTCTGACAGGAGTCATTAGTAAAAGCAATAAAATAAATAAACAAACAAAGGAACAAGGATAATTATTATTGGGGGCCGGGAGAGAGCTCTTTGAGTAAAGTGAGCTACCACATCTTACTACTCAGGAGGCTCTGGGTTCAAAGCCTGGCACCACATGGACAGCACTGGGAAGCACCAGGGATGGTGGTGCCTCTCCTCTCCCTCTGTCTGTCTGTGCATGCCCCTGCCCTTCCCCCTCTACACACACACACACACACACACACACACACACACACACACACACACAATTTAAAAAGTGAGAAAGTTCATCCAAGTGCAGTGTAATTGCACAAGCACAAGACCCAGCCTTGGCAAGAAAGAGAGAAAGAGACTGAAACCAAAACCAAAAACTGAAAGAAATTGGGCTCATGAGGTCACTTAGTGGTCGTTTCATGCACAGGTAAGACCCTGGGTTCACTCCCTTTAGAATAATTAGAGTTACCATTCATTGAGCAGTTACTATGTGCCTAGTAGTGTTCCAAGTGTTACCCTATGTAGAAAATTCTGCCGCCACCTCCACTTCACAATGGAAGGATTGGAAAATTATCAGAGAGACTGAGATGTCTGAGAGTACAGGGCTGCTAACTGGTAGCATGGGGACCCCAAACTGGGTCTCTCCCTCTCTTCACCCCAGCTTTCCAAGACCCTTCTCTCCCTCTCCAGGAACTGAGACAACAATCCCTTGCAAATCTGCAGCTTTTTTTTTCTTTTACCAGAGCATTGCTCAGCTGTGAATTGAACCTGCTACCTAGGAACCTCAGGCATGAAAGTCTTTTGCTGAAATACTATGCTATGGGGAAGCAATTACAGAAGCCAGACCTTTCACCTTCTGCAACCCACAAGGACCCTGCTCCCAGAGGGATAGAGAATGGGAAAGCTATCAGGGGAGGGGATGGGATATGGAGATTGGGTGGTGGGAATTGTGTGGAGTTGTACCCCTTCTACCCTATGGTTTTGTTAATTTATCTTTTCTTAAATAAAAAATAAATTAAAAAAAAGAAATACTATGCTATATCCCCAGCCCAGGATGAACTGCTGTATAAAGACCTTTGGGGACTATGCCTTCAAATCCTCTGAAAGGCAATGGGGATACTTGTTTTAGCCACAGCCATGAAATCTGAAGTCTAGGAAGAGTTTGGTTTTTTTTTTTAGTTCCTGGTTCAAAGTACTTGCAAAATGAAGTAAATCCAGATGGGGGGCTGGTGTGCATGGGGTGGGAGGGAGTCACCGAAACAATTCAACATGGATGAGAATCTCAATCTAAAACCTCACTTGTGAGTTTGGCATCCAGCCAGAGCATGGATCCCTGTCCCAGGATGTCTCAAAGTAGAACCAAACAAAGGCACTGGCCCTGCTCTGTGTAGGCTGTCTGGTCTACTTCTCTGGGCAGGAGGCAGGGACCAGGGGAGTGAGACACCTTAGTATAGGAGCTTCCTCCAGGGCCATAGCACCTCCCATTAGTGCTGGGCTCCAACCTGATTCCAGGGAGTCATTTTAAGCAGTGAATCACCTACAAAAGGCTCAGAAATAATAAAGGGCATGGCTCTGGATGCAAGGCCAGGAACAGGGACACAGGTCTGCAGTGAGAGCTAAAGCAGGGAGGCACCATGGCGTCTAGTTTATCCCTCACTGAGCATGGCAGCACTCAGCACACGGAGGACAGGTGTCAGCCACACTCCTCTGCCTTTCCCACCCTGTGTGAGCTCTCAGAAGGAAGACTCTTCCTTTTCCAGAACTCTCTGCTGCTCCGCGGCACTGCCTCCCTCTGAGGCACAGGCGTCTAATGTGGGCAAACTCAGGAAAACTGTGAGCAGCATTCCATGGCCTAGAGTGCTCCATGACAGTCTGTTTTTTATCTCTAAGCAGCTCAAGGAGGGAGTGGGTTTCCCAGTCCTGCCTTCTGTCATTGTGTAAATTTCACCTCCCAGCTCTCCTCCCAGCATCCATCCACAGAGACCCTGGCTGGCAGTAGGGCACTAGCTCAGCTAACCCTCATAGTCTTGCCCAGGACACAGAAATAAGGATGCTTACCAATAAAAAGAAGAAGAAAAAAACAATTTCTCAATTTCTGTCATTCTGTCACCATCCAAAAATAAATAAATGTTTTTATTGGGGGGATTAATGGTTTACAGTAGATATAGTTGTTGATACATGTGTAAAATTTCTCAGTTTTCTACAAAACACTCACCCCCAGCCTAGGTCCTCCTCCACCTCATGCACCAGGACCGGAGAGCCCTCCCCCCAGGGACCCAGAGTCCTTTACTTTGGTGCAATACACACACCGAGCTCAGTCCAAGCTCAACTTTGTGGTTTCCTCTTTCTGTTCTACACACAATGAAATTATTAAGAATGATAAATTCACCTTCTTCATCTCATCTTGGATGGAGCTTGAAGGAATCATGTCAAGTGAGATCAGTCAGAAAGAGAAGAATGAATATGGAAGGATATCACTCATCTTTTTTGAAAAGTTAAGTACCATATTACCATATGATCTAGCAGTGCTCCTCACAGGTATAGGACATACTCCAAAAGAAATGAAGTCAGGACGAAATGTCGACTAATCATGAACCTAAAGGCTGGAACATTGCAGATGAAGATTTGGGGGTCTCCGTTTTGTAGATAGTAGACCTATTTTAGTTATATTACAAAGGGCCCTATGGTTTTTGTCAGTGTTTCCTTTTTATAAATAAAAAATTTAAAGAGAGAGAGAAAGAGAGAGAGAGAAATGAGTCAGAACTCAAACCGATGCTTCTACAACAGTGTTTACAGCAGCCTGTTCATAATGTCCCAAAGACAGAAACAACTCAAGTGTACATCAACAGATAAATGTATAAGCAAAGCCTGGTATATTCCACAACCAGGAGTATTATTCAGCCATAAAAACAGATGAACTACCTTAACACAGATGAATCTTGACAGCGTGATGCTGAGGGAAATGAGCCAAAGAAAGACCAGTGTTACTATGTTCCCATTTATATGCCGGCCCTCCACACAGATCTGAGGAGAAAGAAGGGAGACAGTGGCAGCTTGCTTACTGGGCCCCAGGCACAAAGTTGGTACCAATAATCCATTTTCTGCCAGCAGAGTTATTTCTCAGTGCCTGTACTATGGTGCCAGCACCACAGTAGCCATTTCTTTTTCTTTTTTCTTTTCTTTTTTTTTTTTTTTTTTTACTTTTCTGATACAGACAGAAACAGAGAGAAAGAGGAAGAGATATAGAGAGAAACCTGCAGCACTGCTTCACCATTCATAAAGTTTCCTCCCTGCTGCAGGTGGGGACTGAGGACTTGAACCCAAGTCCTCAAGCATGGTAATGTGTGTACTCAACCATGTACACCACTGCCCTGCCCCCCAATCAATGTTTATGTGGGTCACAAACCCGCCAGCTGACCCCTTCCAGTACCCAGGCAACATCCTACACCCAGGCCAGACATGACGCAAACCATCTCTAGAGAACACTTCTGCATGGAGATGCTCTCAAGCTAGCCCAGAGATAAAGAAAAAACACAAAACTAAAAATATCCCTGAAGGTCTACGGAATAATTAAACCTTTTAAATTGATAAAAATCATCAACTCAGGCAGAACTAATATGTGCAGATATTAGAGAGACGAGGATGCTCGTGGCAACAGCTGTGTAGCAAGCTTCTCAGCCCCTGGGCAGCCTGGTGCTGACAGACCAGGAGCCAGACCTGAGCCAGGCAGCAAGGAGCTCATCCTACAGACATGTACTGAGTACTTACTGCACAGCAAGTACCTGCCTGTGATGTGCTGGGAGCCTTGGGAGGCTTATTATCACCTGCTTCTGGATCATTCCTCCTGGGACACTGCAGGTGGGACTCCATTACCAAGGGGGAGTAAGGAAGAGAGTATTTTCAAAGTACTTCCTCTGCACCATCTGAGAACCATGCTAGTTATTTTGCCTGTCCTATCTCATTTCCTAAATTTTTTTAATTGAAATACAACATAACATTTATTTCAACAGAGGACTCAGAATTTTTCATTTCTTTTTCCTTTTTTTTTTTTTTTTTGCCTCCAGGGTTATTGCTGGTGCTCAGTGCCTGCACTATAAATCCACTGCTCCTGGAAGCTATTTTTTCCTTTTTGTTGCTCTTGTTATTTTTATCATCATTATTATTGTTGTTGTTATTGATGTTACTGTTGTTGGATAGAAGAGAAATGGAGAGAGGAGGGGAAGACAGAGAGGGGGAGAGAAAGATAGATACCTGCAGACTTGCTTCACCACTTGTGAAGCAACTCCCCTGCAGGTGGGGACTCAGAATTTTTATGTAAGTATGGCTGCTATTGTCATCACTGAAGATTCACTTTTTGGATCTTTTGGACCTTTTCTAAAAGAGAGAGAGAGAGAGAGACCGAGACCAAGACCACAGCACCAAAGCTTCTCCCACACGGCAGGAGCTGGACATGAACCTGGATCACATACATAGCAAAGCAGGTGCACTACCCAAGTGAGCCATTTTTCTGGCCCTATAAACTAAGCATTATATGAAAGCCCTGGGTCCTTACAAGTTAAGACTGATTATAATGATACGATCACATGGAATTAAGAAACCAGAACAAGGGGCCGGCTGGTGGTGCATCTGGTTAAGCGCACATGTTATAATGCCCAAGTACCCAGGTTCAACCCCCTGGTCCCCACCTGCAGGAGGAAAGCTTTGGAAGTATTGAAGCAGTGTTGCAGGTATCTCTCTGTCTCTCTCCCTCTTTATCTCCCCCTTCCATCTCGATTTCTAGCTGTCTCTATCCAATAAATAAATAAATAAATAAATATTTTTTTAAAAAGAAACCAGAATAAATGGGTGGAGGTTGTATAATCCACTCTGAGCTCAAATGCCAAGTATCTTTTCCCACCCCTACCCCCCTTTTCAGGATGAGTCCTCACCCCTTGCTCTCAACCACCTCTGCCTTCCCACTCACACAAATTCAAAGTGTGTTTCTGGGGTCAGGTGGAGGCACAACTGGTAAAGTACACAAGGACCCTGGTTCACCCCCAGACCCCACTTGCAGAGGGAAAACTTCATGAGCAGTGGAGTAGGCTGTCTCTCTCTCTCTCTCTCTCTCTCTCTCTCACACACACACACACACACACACACATTCTCTCTCTGCCCCCCTCTTGCCATATTTCTCACATCTCTATCATAATTTTAAAAATGTGTATTTCCATGTTTTTCCTTACTCTTGTTGTTATAGATGGTGAGGTCTGTATACATCAAGTTGGTCTAGTTCAGCCCTGGCTCTGTGGTACCTTGTAGATTTCTGGCACAGAGCAGGCACTCAATGGTGTGTGGGATGGATGGATGGATGGATGGATGGATGGATGGATGGATGGACGGATGGACGGATGGACGAAAAAAACCACATCATTTGGCATAAAAGGAGCCTTCAAATGAGTACTGTTACTAATTCATCAAACAGACTAGTGTAACAGATTAGTGTAAAGACTAATCTGCTAGGTCTCTGTGACTAGAGTAGACTGGTTATGTGTCTCGGGTGGAGGGAATAAGACTAAACTGCAGCAGAAGGTTCTCAGAGTACCCACTGCCCACTGGTGAGTGCTCCTCTGCAATGACTCCTACGCTAGCAGCCAGTTAAAGCAGCAGCTCCCCAGCACCTCACTGCCTATGGATGTTACACTGTGTTGGGAAATGATGGGGAATGAAAGGGACGTGGTGGATGGACAGCTGCTGTGTGAGCTCTGCTACTGTCAGACAGAAGAGAAGCTAGACTTGTTTTCTTTTTTTTAATATTTATTTATTTCCTTTTGTTGCCCTTGTTGTTTTATTGTTGTAGTAATTATTGTTGTTATTGATGTCGTCTTTTTCCTTCTCTTTCTCTCTCTGAAATAATGCTGGAGAGATAGCTCAGCAGATAAAGCATACACCTTGCCCTGCATACAGCCCAAGTTCAAGCCCTGGCACCACATGGGAGACACTATGATACCACAGAAGGCTTCAGTGTTGTGGTGTCACTACCTCCCTGTCTCTCTCAAATGAAAAAGCTGCCCCAGTGTGGTGAGGTCTCAGTGCTATGCACTCTCTCTCACACACATTAAACACTTAAGCAGGGTAAGGGAACCCTCCTGCATTGCTGGTGGGAATGTAAATTGGTCCAGCCCTTGTAGAGAGCAGTCTGGAGAACCCTCAGGAGGCTAGCTATGAACCTACCCCATGACCCTGCAATTCCTCCCTGGGAATATATCCAACATTTATGTTTACAGCAGCACAACTTGTCATAGCCAAAACCTGGAAGTACATAGATATCCAACAACAGATGAGTGGCTAAGCAAGTTGTGGTCTATATACACAATGGAATACTACTCAGCTATTAAAAATGGTGGATTCATCTTCTTTGCCTCATCCTGGATGGAGCTTGAAGGAATCATGTTAAGTGAGATAAGCCAGTAAGAGAAGGATGAATATGGGATGATCTCACTCATGGAAAGAAGTTGAGAAACAAGCACAGAAAGGGGAAACACAGGGGTCCGTGGTAACACAGCAGGTTGAGTGCACATGGCCCAAAGCGCAAGGACCAGCACAAGGATCCCAGTTCAAGCTCCAGCTCCCCACCAGCAGGGGCGGGGGGGTCACTTCACAAATGGTGAACCAGGTCTGCAGGTGTCTATCTTTCTCTCCCACTCTCTGTCTTCCCCTCCTCTCTCAATTTTTCTGTCCTAGCCAATAGCAATAACAATAACAGCAACAAGTGCAACAAGGGTAACAAAAATGGGGTAAAATGGCCTCCAGGGGCAGTGGATTCACAGTGCAGCCACTGAGCCCCAGTGATAACCCTGGAGGCAAAAATATAAAGGGGGGACACAAAGTAAAACTTGGACTGGTGGTGTATTGCACAAAAGCAAAGGACTCTGGGGTAGAAGTGAGGAAAGGGGGTTGGGGGAGAAGGGGAGTTTTCAGGTCCTGGTACACAATGATGGGCCTGATTTGGGGGTGAGAGTGTTTTACAGACACCTATCTTGATGAGATGAGAAATTGTACCCAAGTGCCAATAACTGTGCTATAAACTATTAGCCTCCCAATAGCAAATAAAGGGAGAAATGTTAAAAAATTTAAAAAAGCAAAAATCTTGAGCTGGAGAGAGCGCCCCCACAGTGTGTTATGTGCACAAGGCCCTGAGTTCATTTACTGAGGCCAATTTTAAAAAGGAGAGAAGGTCTTGGGGCACTGCATGAGATGGGGGGGTTGAGTCAGGGCACCATCGGGAATGATACTCACTGGTCAAGGGATCTTGTGTAGAGCAAGACCCACCCAGACCTGGCACAGAGCCCTCACCTCCCCAGGGTGCGCTCTCAGGGTCCTGGTCACTGGGATTAGTCAGCGACCTCTCCCAGCCCCAGGCCCCAGCTCTGTCTGTGTGTGACGCACTCTGGCCGCTGTCTCTCCAGAGCAGGGAGCTGTCATGATGAGACTGATAGGCACCATCCCCAAAATAACCAGTTATTCTGATGTTGGTGCGTCATCCCTAAAAATAACCAGGTGCCTTGGAAGTGACAGCACCATGGCAAGCGAGGGGTGGCATCAGACACACACACACATTGACAGCACCATGGCAAGCAAGGGGTAGTATCGGACACACACACACACTGACAGCACCATGGCAAGCGAGGGGTGGCATTGGACACACACACACACACATACTGACAGCACCATGGCAAGCGAGGGGTGGCATCAGACACACACACACACACACACACACACACACACACACACACACACCACTTTCACTGGAATGGAAGATTCAAATGCATCACCTTTAACCAGCAAGGGAAAAGAGCCTCTGTCCTCACTCTCTCCTGTGAGGTGACAGAGGTGGCATCCTCTCAGAAGGCTCTTGTCAGGAGGCAGTCCACATGGGGACAGAAAGGCAGCCTAATGAGACTATCAGAGAACACACCCCACCCTGCCTAATAGTTCCCCCAAATCACACAGGCACTGACTCCCCCCTCTTCTGCCAGCCTGCCTGGATACACCTCCCTCAGCTGGGACCAGGCTGCCATCCCTCAGCAGATAGGGGACCCCAGGCAGCCCTCCCTACCAGGCACGCCTCACTCCCGGCCTGGAACAACAGCTGAGAAGATCTGCCAGGCCAGCCAGTTGAGTGAGGACTCATTCTATTTCTGTGCCAGTCTGCTCCTCTCCCTCTCAGATTCCAGAGCTTTGGAAACCTCAGACTTTTCAGAAAACAGATCAAGTGCCATCTTTTAGCGACACTACCCTCCCTCGTCTCCTTGTGACACCTGCTCTGAAAAGTGATGATAAGCTTGAGTTCCTCATGCAGGGAGAATCCCCAAAAGCAATACAGAACCTTCTTGAGGCCCAGAATGTAAGCTAGTCCCCACGATATGGGGTCACACTGACTCGCAGACAGGAGAGCCTAGGGTCGGGACCAATGGGCATGGGGGATCTGAGCCCGAGTGTGGGTACAAGCCCAGCTTCTCACCAGGCATACAACTGTGAGTCTCAGTTTACTAGTCTGTACACTGGAAGGAATAATGTCAGTGGGCAAGAGCTAAGGAGAGACTAGAAGGGAATCATTCAGCAAGCAGCACTCATGCAGGAGGAAAGGATGGAGTCCTGTTCTCTTGGTGCCCCCATCATGTTCCTCAAAGGCTGGCAGATGCCCTGCATGTTTCCAGACCTGCATCATGCTCCACGCGACTCCCCTCAATTTTTTTTCTTTTGCCACAGTGGTCAACACTGAGACTAGTCATGCCTGCATGACTCCACTGCTCCTAACAGTCTTTTTTTTTTCTTTCCTACAGAGCGAGAGTGGAAGACAAACAGAGAGAAGGAGAGAAGGATCGAGAGGCACCACAGCAGTCCTCCACTGTTCATAAAGCTTCCCTCCTGCAGGCAATCCCACTTGGTGGCCTGGAGCTCGAACCCAGGTCCTCACACATCCCAAAGTGTGTGCTCAACCCAGTGAGCCACCTGTTGACCCCAAAACTTTCATTTCTCAAACCATTTCCTTTTATGTTTAATTTTAATTGACATATGAGACAGAGAGGGGGGGAATACCAGAACACTGCTTGCCTCTGGCATATGGTGCTGCCAGAGACTGAATCTAGGACCTCAGGGGCCTCAGGCATGGAAGTCTGCCACACTGCCCTGGTGCCACCTCCCCTGGCCCGGGCTTACAATCTCATGCTCTAACACATTAGGGCATCCCAGTCCTTCCATAAAGCTTTTGACCCATGAGAACATTGTCTTATTGGACAAAGAGCATAGAATTCAGAGTATAACTGACCTGGGTGCAAGTCCCAGTGCTGCAGCCTACTAACCATGCAGCTTCAATGTCCCGTCCCAGCCCAGTGCTGCTGTGACACACAGATGGTGATGCCTGATACCCAGAGCAGGTGTCAGGATTCACACTAGACTCCCTGAGTTCCAAAACCTGGTCAGAGTTCAGGTGAGAATCCCCGTGTTTCCCCTTTACAGAGTGGCTTTAGCAGGATGAGAAGCGCCAGGACTGAACATGAACACACCCTGCACTGCCCCCCTCCAGCTTTTGTGTGATGAGGTGCAGCCCCCAAGTACCTGCCGGCAGCCTGAGATCATTTTCTGCACCGGCTCACCTGTTTATCTAAAGTGCTTGCTAAGTGCCAATTTCAGAACCAAGGCAGCCCTGAGCAGACCAGTCTCACAGGACAAGAAACCTTCACATAAGGACAGCGCTGTGATCCCTCCATTTAAACACACACAAAAAGCTACCACAGGATTCAGTTAGCTCACTCCTGACAAGCCCCCTGCAAAAAAAAAAAAAAAAAAAAAAGACTGGAAACAGACATGCAAAGAAATCCTTGCAGACTATGTTCACAGCAGCATGACTGACAGTACCCCCAGTGTCCATTAACAGATAGATAGAGAAGTAAAGAGTGCTCCACACCTAGGCATAGACCCAACGGACATGAAGGCACTTGTACTTAAAGATAGCCACACCCCTGTCTTTAATGCAGCACTACAGCCCGGTCCTTAGGACAAAGTTTTAGATACAGAGATGCTGGGTCTACGGCCATACCACCCTGAACACACCTGAGCTCATCTGATGAAGAGTGATGCCGGTTATGTCACATTTGAATGGAGGTCACAGAACTGTGCACTTAAGATGCTTTAAAAGGGGAGTTGGGTGGTAGTGCAAGGGGTTTAGCGCAGGTGGTGCCAAGCACAAGAATGAGCGTAAGGATCCTGGTTCAAGCCCCTGGCTCCCCACCTGTAGGGGATTCACTTCACAGGTGGTGAAGCATGTATGTAGGTGTCTTTCTCTCCCCCTCTCTGTCTTCCCCTCCTCTCTCCATTTCTCTGTGTCCTATCCAACAATGATGACATCAATAACAACAATAACTACAATAATAAAACAACAAGAGCAACAAAAAGGGAATAAATATTTTTTTAAACTTTTAAAGATGCTTTAAAAGGAAAATCTTGCAAAGTTTATATTTTGTCACAATAAAAATCCATGAACAAAGCGCAGGTGGTGCAAAGCGCAAGGACCGGCGTAAGGATCCCGGTTCGAGCCCCCGGCTCCCCACCTGCAAGGGAGTCGCTTCACATGCAGTAAAGAAGGTCTGCAGGTGTCTGTCTTTCTCTCCCCCTCTCTGTCTTCCTCTCTTCTCTCCATTTCTCTCTGTCCTATCCAACAACAACGACATCAATAATAACTACAACAATAAAACAACAAGGACAACAAAAGGGGATAAAGAAATATATTGAAAACTTTAAATAAATCAAATAAATAAATAAAAATGCATGAACATATATGTATATGTACATACAGGCACACACATATGCATAGATGGTGAGCATCCACATGGCAGAGACACAACAGTGTCTCCAGTCCAGTACAGCTACTTTCAGACTGTGTGGCACTGGACAAGCCACCTGACATCTCTAAGCCTGTTTCTTGCCAATGCTGTGCTGAGGGCTTTTGTGAGCATGGATGCAAACCCACCTGCCTAACACTTGGTGCTGAATAAAGAGGGAGGGTTGTGGGGACTGGGGGGGTCTGGTGGTGGTGCACCAGGTTAAGTACACATAGTAAAAAGCACATATAGTATGAAGTGCAAGGACCTGCACAAGAATCCCAATTCAAGTCCCTGACTCCCTACCTACAGGGTGGGTCGCTTCACAAGTGGTGAAGCAGGTCTGCAGGTGTCTTTCTCCCTCTCTATCTTCCCTCCCCTCCCAATTTCTCTCTGTCCTTTCCAATCATAAGAAGAAGGGGGGGGAGGGCCTCCAGGAGCAGTGGATTCATAGTGCTGGCACCGAGCCCAAGCGATAACCCTGGAGGCAAAAAAAAGAAAAAGGAAAAAAATTAAAAGGAGAGGGGGAGGGAGGGCTGCTAAGAATCAGAGGCACTGAGATTGTGTCCAAGGAGTTCTGTGTTTTTGAGGGACCTGGGGGAAAGCCTGTTTCCCTCAAGGTCATCTGCAATCCTGGGCTCCTGGCCTCTTCATCTTCGTCCTCTTCCTCCTCCTTCTCTTCCTAAGTCAGCAGGGGAACTTTCGTCACATCTGTCCCAACAAACAGCACACAGTCATGGGTTCCAGGAAGAGTGCCATGAAGACTTTTGGGGAGGCTGTCAGTCTGCCCTCCTGACACGTAAACCCTGTTTCTTTGAGCCTATTGCCTGGTCATCCTGATAGCATCTGTCTCCACTCCATCTGAAGATGGCAGCGGGGGTGGAATGATCTGGAGTACAGCACCAGGCCAAGGTCTCTCCCCTTCCTCCTACTTCTCACCAGAAACAGCCGGGAGGCTTGCTGGGCCTGGGGAATCAAGGCCTGCCAGACCACTCATCCAGGCTGAAGGTGCAGGAGGGAGTCACATCTTATCTGCTATCCCTGACTGTGACATGAGAGTATCATTCTTCATCTACAAATGAAAAAATGGCTCTTCACACCCCCCCCCCCGATCTGGGAGTAATGGGATTTCTTGGGCAGGCTTCATCACAGTGTCTTGGTGCCATTTGACAGATAATTGTGTTCCGAAGCTGGAACTGATAAATTGCCTGTGCATTGTCCTCGCTGGCTGTTTACCTGATCTATTTGATGAATATTAATTCACAAAGGAAATATTTCCATTCCTGAAGCAACTCTGGGTAGAATGATGCCTTGCTTCCCTGCCCTCTCCCACCAGCAAATGCTGAAACTGTGTCGAGTTAAGTAATAACAAGCCCTTGTCAGGGTGATTGATTGAGCATGGAAACAGAAAGAAGGACTTCAGTCTCCCCTTCATTAAGCAGCACCTGGTGGAGGGACATGGCCTTTCTGTCCAGAGCTGGGCACGCACAGTGGGGAACTGGGGTTCATGGGCCATAAAGGAGAGAGTTTGGACAACATGCAGTACCCTTTAGCTGAAGTACTAGGAAGCAGTTTTAGAAAGTCACCTCCCCTCCGTGACCACCACTTGTGCTACAGAGCTTCTACAAAAGAATTAGCATCTCTTGAACTTAGCATCTCTTTGCATGTGCTCTGGACCCTTCCCAGGGTTCTGAGACTGGCTCATCTCATCCCTGTTCTGTGGATGAAGACAGGGGAGCCCAGAGAGGTCGCTGCTAGCCATGTCCAAGGTCACCTGGTGGGAGTGGCAGGGCTAGCTCAGGACTCTCAGTCTGTCTCCCAAGCATGTGTCTCTCTCCACCACACCAGGGGTCAGCAAACACGGCCTGAGACCCAGCTCCTGGCTTTTGTGAGTTTGGCCTCATCAGAAGGCAGACACACGTTTGTGGGCTGATTTCATCCTACAATGGCAGAATTTCCCCAGGGAGATGAGATCTTTGAAACCTAAAATATTTACTGTTGGATCTTTTAAGAGAATATTTAGGGGTCCCTGTTTGTATGCTCTCTGCTATGGTAACAGACCATTTAGAGACTCCAGAGTCTATCGTCGGTAAGTGATACCCCAACTAAACATTCTCATGCTGCTCTCCAATGGCTCCATCAAGAAACCAGACTTCAGATAGTTCAATATGCTGGAGCATAGGACTTGTGTGCTGAAGGCCCCAGAGACCCCAAGTTCAATCCCTGTCACTGCCATATGCCACAGTGTCTTGGGGTCTGTCCCCCCTTCTCCTTTTTAAAAAAATTTATTTATGATAAGGAAACACTGACAAAAACCACAGGATAAGAAGGGTACAACGCCACATAATTCCCACCATCAGATTCTCATTCTCTCCGCCCCCCATAAAAATAAATAGGGAGGAGGGGAATCGGGCGGTAGCGCAGCAGGTTAAGCGCACGTGGCACAAAGCACAGGATCGGCGTAAGGATCCCGGTTCAAGCCACCAGCTCTCCACCAGCAGGGGAGTCGCTTCACAGGTGGTGAAGAAAGTCTGCAGGTGTCTATCTTTCTCTCCTCCTCTCTGTCTTCCCCACCTCTCTTCATTTCTCCCTGTCCTATCCAACAATGATGACATAAATAACCACAGTAATAATAACTACAATAATAAAACAACAAGGGCAACAAAAGGGAATAAATAAATATTTAAAAAAATAATAAATAGGGAGGGGAGACCAGGTGGTGGCACACCACGTTAAGCACACATAGTACAAAGCTCAGGACCTGTGCAAGGGTCCAGGTTCGAGCTCCCGGTCCCCACACCTGCAGGGGGGTCGCTTCATAAGTGGTGAAGCAAGTCTGTAGGGGTCTCTCTTTCTCCCTCTCTATCTTCCCCTCCCCTCTCAATATCTCTATCAAAAGAAAAAAAGGTCACAGGAGCAGTGGGTTCATACTGCAGGCACCGAGCCCCAGCAGTAACCCTGGAGGCAAAAAAATAAAATAAAATAAAATAAAATAGTATCAGGGAGGGAGAGCAGAAAGTGAAACATGAACTGGACGTGGTGTACTGAACCAAAGCAAAGGAAAGGGGAAGGGAGGAGAGGGAAAAAACTTTGGGGGGCTGGTGTATAATGAAATCATATGCATATGCCAATGAATGCACTGTAAAGCATTAGCCCCCTCAATAAAAATAGATAAATAAATAAATGGTGAAAAAGAAAGAAAGAAAATGAATCCAAACATCAAGATGAAATGTTGAGTTTCCCGCAGTAAATTATGAGCGCCTCCAACATTACTTAACAATATATGAAGTCTTCAGATGTTCCAGGTTCATAATGAGAATTTAGATTGCAGCTGTCTCCTTCAACAAGCCCATCTCATCAGAGTCAGAGTGTGAGCTACACTCCTTCTCAGCACAGAGCAATTCTACTAACATCCAAAAACCATGCATTTGAAAGAGGTCAGTGTCTCCCCCAGGCAGGCCGTGCATGGGACCTGCTGTGGGGACAATGTCAGACATACTGTCCCACTGGCCAGGGTGAAACCCCAGTCTTAGGGTCCCTAAAGGAACTCCTGGCTCCCAGTTTAATTTACCAAGGATTGGGGGAGGGTGTGTTTCCAAGGAGAAATGGTACATTCAAGGAAAGTCCCAGGGAAACCAAGAGTGGGTCATCAGGATATTTAGTGTCACCACATCGCAAACAGATGGAGGCCCTGCTGAAGTCAACATGGACCTTGTTGTTTAGGGGACCTACTGGTTGAATTCTTTTTTTTTTTCCTCCAGGGTTATTGCTGGGGCTCGGTGCTGGCACTACAAATCCACTGCTCCTTAGAGGCCATCTTATTGCTGTTGAATAGGACAGAGAGAAATCAAGACAGGAGTGAAAGACAGAGAAGGGGAGAGAAAGACAGACACCTGCAGACCTGCTTCGCTGCTTGTAAAGCAACCCCGCCCTGCAGGTAGGGAGATGGGGTCTCAAACCAGGATCCTTATTCCGGTCCTTGCACTTTGCACCACGTACACTTAACCTGCACTACTGCCTGGCCCCTGAACTTTTTAAAAAAAATTTTAATGTAGGATTGGGGAATGAACCAAGGTCCTTGCACATGCATTATTATTCTATTTCCAGAGATAAATTATGAACAGGGAGGGAGGGAAGGAGGGAGGGGGAAGAGAAATACCACAGCACCACTCTACCAAACATGGAGCTTCCTGGTGTTGTCCATGGTGCTCTCATGTGGCACTGGGGCTCAACTCCAAGCCTTGCATATGAAAAGATGTGTACTCTCTCCCCACCCAGGACCACTCTTATTGGCTGGTCAGACTTAGGAGGTACAAAGAGGGTATAAAGATAATGACTTTGTCTTGGATGGAACTTGAGTATTAAGTAAGATAAGTTAGAAGGAGAAGAAGGAATACCAGATGATCTCACTCACAGTTAGATCTGGAAAGAAGGGAGAAAACAGAAAAATGTAGACAATCTATTGCTGCAGAGCAAAACATTCTGGGGGGGGGGAGGCAGTTAAGCGCTCGTAGGGGGTTGTTTTCCATCGTGGACCTCTCTGATTTCTCTGTAAATTTTTGATACATTATTGGTGGGAATGCAAACTGGTGAAGCCCATATGGGAACCAGTTTGGAGAATATTTAAAGAAATAAAGATGAAAATACTGTATGATCCAGCAATACTACACCCAGGCATATTCTCAAAGGGCATGAAAACACAATTTCAGAGAGATATATGGATCCTTATGTTTACAGCTGCATTATTTACAGTAGCAAAAGTGTGGAAACAAGCTAAATGCCCAACAACAGAGGACTATATAAAGAAGTTGTGGGATATATAGACAATGGAACTTCATTCTGAAATTTAGGGAAAAAATGAGACTGTATCAACTGGAACAAGATGGACAGGTCTGGTAGCGATTATGCAGAGGGAAATAAGACGTGAAGGACAACTATGGGATGGTTTCACTCATGTGGAGTATAAATGACTAAAGCAAGTCAGGGTGAAAAAATGATAAAACTGTCTCTTGGGCTTTGTGAAAACTAAGATGGTTATGGGGGTGAAGGGGGCTCTGGGTAACAGAACTTTGGTGGGGAGGGCATGGTGACTTATACACAATGTGTATGGATGTGAAAATGCTCCTGA
Source organism: Erinaceus europaeus (assembly GCF_950295315.1). Lineage (NCBI taxonomy): Eukaryota > Metazoa > Chordata > Mammalia > Eulipotyphla > Erinaceidae > Erinaceus > Erinaceus europaeus. Next base: position 8,520,463 of record NC_080167.1, on the reverse strand, counting down.
AATGTCCTAATTCTGTATAGCAAAGTTAGTAAAAATATGAGTAAGGACGGACATGGGGAACCCAGTCCATGGTGGTGAAGAAAGACGTCAGCTGGTAGCAGGGGTAGGGTGTGGACACTCAAATCGGATAGATGAGAAACTATTCCTGTGACAACACTCCTGCTAGTCATTTGTTGGGTAGTATGCCAGCTCCCCCTGGCTTCTGCTTAACCATATGCCTATATAGGGATTGATTTGTTCCCATTCAAAGCTTTGGTCTATTTACATAAATCACTTTTACATTTACATAAAGCACCACACTCCCTCCAGGGCATTGGTGGTTTAGTGGTAGAATTCTCACCTGCTCCACCCCCTCTCCTTGTCACACCCTGATCCTCTCCTTGTCACACCCTGATCTTCCACCAGTCACTTTTCGCTCCACCCTCTCTATGTCACATCCTGTTTCCACCCTACTTGGAGAGTATAAAAACAGCTGCTCTTCTGATTAAAGACACTTGGAAATTGCTTTCCGGCTCCGAGAGTTCCAGAGTGTATCTCCTGTGAAGTTAGTGCGGCACGAGTTCCTGATCCCTCTCCCACGCAGCAGCCTAGATCGGCTCCAGTTGAGTTCTCTCCAACCCAGAGAGCACTAGCTGAGGAAGAAGCACCCTCAGGCTATCCCGGCAGTCATTATATCCCCCCTCAATGAAGTGATCTGGAAAATTAAAAAAAGGAATTAAGGGGCTGGGGTAGGGCTTAGGGACAGTAGGTCTGCTCTGAGTGTTCTGCTCATGGATTGCATCCCTCCCCAGATGCCCAGGTAACTGGACCAGCTTTAGACAAGTGGTCCAGGTGTCCAAGGCCTGCCCAGTCCCCCAAGTGATCCTGACTGTATCCTGGCCCCCACCCCAGTATCAGCCAGCTCTCCAGATCCCTCCAGGACCCTATTTCATTCTCTCTAAGGTGGTGGAACCAGACCACTGGCTTCTTTCCTAATCAAAGTGAAATCACATAAAATCAACCATATTGCCACTGCAAACCTATAGGTGGTATTTACAGTGTGTGACCACCACCTCTCTTTGAAATCCGTCCCCCAAAGGCAACACTCTCCCCATTAAACTGTAGCTCCCCATTTCCTCCTCCCCCGTCTCTGGGGCCTAGCAATCTGCTTCCTAGGCCTGTGTGTCAGCCTGCTCTGGACATTCCATGGAAGCAGATCACATGCTGATGGACTTTGCTGCTGGGCTCCCTCCCCCTGAGCAGAATGTTCTTAAAGATGATCCATGTTAGAGCATGAAGCTGATCAGACACTTGTGTCCAAATAAGTCTCCGGAGAAGCTCCAAGACATCGGCTGGAGCACAGCCCTCGTCCTACCCCAGAGTGAACTTTACCTCCACTCACCTGCCCTTGCACCCCCACCCAGCAAGACTGACTCCAGAGGGACAGCCTGTCACCCAGACCTGCTCTGCTCAGCCTTGCTGTGACTCAGCTGCGACACTTCCTGTTCATGGTGGAGCATCTGCAGTGATAGGGAGGGAGTGGAAGGGTAAGACAGCAGTGCTGTCACCCCACGCCCTGCTCCAGAGATGGAGCCAGAAGACAAAGGGACTGTACCACACCTTAGGTAGCCCCCTTCCGGCTGCACCTGCCTCCCAGCCACCCAGAACCAGAGGGGGGCTCCAGTGTGACTTGGAGGGAAAGTGGGGGAAGGAAAGGCACTGCTGCTTTCAGACCTGCAGTTAGTCTGGAGTTTGTTAGGGAGTGGCAGGGGGTCTGTTTGCGGTTTCTTTCAGAAAACATAAATGACCCAAAAAAGCAAGTCCAGTTAATAGCTTATTAAAATAAGGCTGGACAAAGCACAAGGATCAGTGTAAGGATCCCGGTTCAAGCTCCCAGCTCCCCACCTGTAGGGGAGTCAATTCACAGGTGGTGAAGCAGGTCTGCAGGTGTCTATCTTTCTCTTACCCTCTCTTTCTTCCCTCCACTCTCCATTTCTCTCTATTCTATCCAACAACAATGACATCAATAACAGCGATAATAATAACTACAACAACAATAAAACAACCAGGGCAACAAAAGGGGGAAAATGGCCTCCAGGAGCAGTGGATTTATGGTGCAGGCACCGAGCCTCAGCAATAACCCTGGAGGCAAATAAAATATAACAAAATAAAATAAAATAAAATAAAATAAAATAAAATAAGTCTGGAAATAGGAGGCAGGAGAGAGCTCACCTAATAGGGCACTTGTCCACATGTGCAAAGTCCTGGGTTGGAGCCCAGGCACCATATGAGAGCATCATCAACAGCACCAGAGAAAGACCCATGGATGGGAGAGCAGAGCTGTAACGTCCTTATCTTTGCCCCCCTACCCCAAACAGAATGAGCAAATGGATTCAGAAAAGTCTGCTGAGCAGTGATGCTGCACATGCGTGTTTCTGGTACTACACTGAGAAAGCATCCAAAAATAAGACATTGCATAAGAAGTTGAGGGTGAGTTGGGAGTCAGGCGGTAGCACAGTGGGTTAAGCGCATGTGGCACAAAGTGCAAGGACTGGAGTAAGGATTCCAGTTCAAGCCCCCAGCTCCCCACCTGCAGAGGAGTCGCTTCACAGGCAGTGAAGCAGGTCTGCAGGTGTCTGTCTTTCCCCCCCCTCTCTGCCATCCCCTCCTCTCTCCATTTCTTTCTGTCCTATCCAACAATGACGACATCAATAACGACAATAAATACAACAATAAAAAGGGCAACAAAAGAGAAAATAAATATTTTTTTTTAATTTTTAAAAAAGAAGTTGAGGGTGAACAAAATAAAATTAAATCAAAGTTAAAATGTGCTGGGACAGCGTGGAACTATTCCCCCTAATCTTACAATCCTATAAACCTCTATTAATCACCAATAAAAACAGGCTTAGAAATAAATAAATAAAGCACTGTGAGAGGCTTGAGATGGCTCACCTGGTAAGCTCACACCTTGCTGAAGCCAAGGACCCCATGGAAGCACCAGCAGGGAGGCTTCATGAGTGCTGGAGCTGTGCTGTAGTCTCTCTCCTACTCTGCCCTTCTCACCCTGCTTCTCACCCCATGTAAAAAATAAATGAATAAATAAATAAATCCAGTAGGAGCAAAAAAATTGTGGAGGCTTGAAGCCCAAGTGATAATCTTGGTAGCAAAACAATAAATGAATAGATGAATGAATGAATGAATGAATGAATGAATGAATGAGTGAATGAATGAATAAATAAATAAATATATCTTCCATCTGAAAATTATGGGTTTTTGTTAAGACTCTAAGGGACCAGAAGCCAACTAACCCATCAGAATGTGTGGCTTGCCATGTGTAAAGCCCCCACAGAGAAATTCTGAGGGTGAAACCCAACAACCTATGTTTTCATAATTTCATCCTGAGGAAACTTCATGGGTGATAGAGCAACGCTGTGGTATGTCTTCTCTCTGTGTCTTGTTCCCCCTTCTCTCCCTCTCTCTCTATCCTCCCCCTTGCCTCCCACTCTTTATTTAAATAAAAGAACCTACTGGGGGTGATGTAATTGAATCCCAGAAAAAACCTTGGCAGCAAAATAAATAAATAAATGAAAGACAAAGTTGCTTAATTATTTTCTTGACATGACACCCAAAGCCTAAGGGGGAAAAAATATCAACAAGTGGGACTATGTCAAATTGAATAAGCTACACACAAAAGAACAAATTAATAAAGTAGAAAAGCAGCCTCTACTATAGAAAAGAAAAAAATTGCAAGTCATGTATCAGATAAAGGGCTAATATCCAAAATACATAAGAAACTCATAGGACTCAGTAACAACAAGAGATTAGTCAGGTGTTTACATGCACAGAAGATCTGAATCAATATCTTCCAGAGCGACATGCATGAAAGGTGCTCAGCATCACTAATCACCAGAGGGTGCACATCTAACCCTAATGAGACATCGTCTGACACCTGCTAGAATGCATGTTCTATTGTTCAAAGAGATAAGCGGTAACCAGAAAATGCCAATGGGGATGTGGAGAAAGAGAGACTAGGAGGGGGCGCACATTAGTGGAAACGTCAATTGGCGCAACCACCATAGAGAACAGCCTGGAGGGTCCTCCAAAAATTATGAATAGAAACTCCACAGAGCCCAGTGGTCCCATTTCAGATATCTGAAGAAAACCTGACAAAGAAAATGAAAATGCTAACTCAAAAAGTTACTGGGGCAACAATTTTCAAGTGTCTATGACCTGATTTTACATTTTCTTCATCCTCATAGAATCCCTGTGAGGTGATATGAGTGGGCCACCTAGAATGAAGAATGAAGAGTCTGTCTCTTCATTCTATTGCTTAGTTGCACTTCTATCTCCTCATGTTTCCTCAAGGGTCAGGCTCCTCTTGTAATCACCCTTGTATGGCCAACAATGGCTCAGTGAAGAAAGTGGTTACATGGGTTTGTAGCCTGTACTCTGAGCCATCACACGGAGAGGTAAGATAAATGAGTACATTTCTTGTTGGCACTGGATAGCCACAAGAAAGAATGCCCTTTTGCCAAATGTCACCAGGAATCCCAGAACTCAGCTTTCTCCCAAGAGTCACCAGGAACCCCAGAACTCAGCTTTCTTCCAAGCTCATCTCTTACTATGAAAAGTGTTGACAAGACATTTAAGGACTTTCCAAGCGCTTCCGTGAAAGTCTCTCTTCCTCCGGAAGAGAAACTTTGCTGATAGGGAGAGGTCCCTTAAGACCTACTGTCTGTTTACATCTGATTTTCTAAACCGTTCTAGCAAAACTTCATTAGGCTCTGAGTGTGGCAGAAGAGATAATGATCTGGCTTCTTCCTCCCTCTATCACCCTCCCCACGTTCCCAAATAGAAATGGCACGGGAAATTAGATGGCTCTAATTAATGACTCAATAAATAGAGAAAAAGGAGAAAGGTCTGGTGCCACACTTATTCCAGAGGATGGTTGCATTCTGGTTCATGGCAAGTCACCTTCCTATAGCAGTTCACCACTCTTTAAAGAAAGGTACCCCACTGAGGCCAGGTGGTGGTGCCCCTGCTTGAGTACAAATGCCACAATGTACAAGTACCTGGGTTCAAGCTCCCGGTCCCCACCTGTAGGGGAAAACTTTGTGAGTGGAGATGCAGGGCTGCAGGTGTCTCTCTGTATCTCTATCTCTATCTACCTACCTCTCCATTCCTCTCGATTTCTGGCTATCTCTATCTTCAGCTTCATTACTCGGGTAAGACCTTTCCTTTCATAGTATTCTCTAATTCCATTCCAGGCAGTTCACTTCCTAACAAAGTCCCAAAACCTAGATATACACTAGGTTCCATGAGATAGAGCATATGTTCACACGTACCCATAAACTAAGGCAAAATATACACTTGAAACCAAAAGTATACAGTAGTCTGCAGTAAGTACCCCCCAACACTTCATCTGCACTATTCCAGCCTTTAGGTCCATGATTGTTCAACAATTTGCTTGACTTTGTATATTAACTCTTTTTCAGCCAACAGGTTCCAGATGCCAGTCTGATGTCGACCAGACTTCCCTGGACAGAGGACCCCACCAAAGTGTCCTAGAGCTCCGCTTCCCCAGAGCCCCACCCTCCTAGGGAAAGAGAGAGGCAGACTGGGAGTATGGATCGACCAGTCAATGCCCACGTTGAGCAGGGAAGCAATTACAGAAGCCAGTCTTCCCACCTTCTGCATCCCACAATGACCTTGGATCCATACCCCCAGAGGGATAAAGAATGGGAAAGCTATCAGGGAGAGGAGATGGGATACAGAGACATGGTGGTGGGAATTGTGTGGAGTTGTACCCCTCTTATCCTATGGTTTTGTTAATGTCTCCTTTTTTAAATAAATAAATTTAAATCTAAAAAAAAATAGGTACCCTATCCTAGATCTGATTACAGTAGAGGGTGGTTAGTGCTGACGGGCTCCAACCACTGACTCTGAGGGTTTGATCTTGGCTGTGTGGCCTAGGGCAAGTTGCTTGGTCTCTCTCTGCCTCAACTTCCTAATCTGGAAGGTGGGGATGCTAAAACCTACTTGTCTTGCGAGGATGCTATGGGAACTAAACCACACACAGCTAGAGCCTCTGAGGGTCTGTGCTAGAAGAGGTCAGCTCTCATCTGTGCATTCCGATTGCCGCTGGGAGAGTTAATCACAAGAGCATGGAGCAGTGCCTAGCTCTCAGCCTGCCACCTGAGAAGTCTTTGATAAATGTTCCCGGGGGCTGTTGTTTCATTGTGGTTATTGTTGCTTCGAAGCCAGCCTTTGATCCTGCGGAAAATTTCCTCTGGCTGGAGGAGGAGAAATTAATGCAGTCATTAGCTGCGTGATCAGGTACACAGTGTCCTCAGAGACAGGGACCTCAGTGTCCTCCGGACCCAGGGTGCAAGGACAACAAAGGAGCAGGTGGAGGCTGGAAAGTCAAGGAAAATGGCCAAAAGAACTGGGAATGTTTGAACCAGAGAAGACATAACTGCAAAGAAGGGGCAGGTACTGTTTTCCAATAAGCTAAAACCACATCAAATTTCCAGAGTTTTTCTTTGGCCATGCCACTGCTCCGCCCAGAAAGGTCTGTTCTTTACAAGCTCCTTTCATGTGTAAGCATTGCTTGTCCTGCGTGGGATCATTATTTGCATAATTTGCTCTTGACTCTTAATTCCTCCACAAGCCACAGGCTGCATAAGGTCAAGGGTCATGGCTCCCACTCACCACCATGGTCACTGGTCAAAGTGTTATGTGTGCCCACAAGCTCAGGGGTGGACTGGTGGGCAGTGGAGCAGGGTCAGGAGAGAGAATGGGTTCTCCCAGCAAAGATGGGAGAACAGAACTAAAATCAGGAAGTGACCGCTATGCTGGGGGCCAGCCTGAGATTGTCCATAGGTGAAATGTGCAGAGGGGCCAGCTGTGAAGGAGGAAGGCTGAGTGGGGAGCAGGCACTCCTCTGAGGAAGGTTTTTAGGGCAAGTCGGTGCCTCTGCTGGGCGGGAGACTGGGTTGCATTCCTTCTTTCTTGGAGGACCTTCTAGAGCATTGTCCTGTGCCCTGGTGTTTTTGAGGTGTGTCCTCAGCACCAGCAGAGACTCAGAGCTCCCGGGGGTATCTTAGACCACATGAGGTCATCAAGAAGTACAATGAAAACAAACGTACACAGGGATGGGGCGGGGGGCAGGGCGACAGACAGACCATCTTGATTTGTGGTAATGGGTTCCCGCATGGGCACGCATAGATCAAAGCTCATCAAACTGTATCCTTTCGTCTATGTGGTAGATTCTATCTCACTGAAGCTCTGAGAAATATACCATCTTCAAAGAAGTGGAGTGAGAGTAGGTTATACAGAGTTCAGATGTTATAAAGTGTGTTTAATCACAGCACAAACTGGAAGTACAACATAACCAAGAAACAGTGGTTATGTGATTTCTTTTACCCTGTCCATGGAAGAAGTAGGGTGTAGCTCTTAAATGCAATGCTTTCAGAATCTGATTAATGGCCTGGCCAAAAAGCAAAGTAACCAAGTAAATAAAAAATAATACAGAATCATCCATATGACTTGATCTTATTTCTGTTTGTTTAAAATGAAAAGGAGCTTACATGTTAAGCAGCACTATCTCCATAAAAATATTTTTAATAAAATGCATGAAAAAGAAATAGGTCTGGCTGTAATACCAGTTAAAATGTAATCCGGTGCTAGTGGATAATTCTGAAAGTATTTTTAAACATTCAAAGGACTCACCAGAAACTGTGACTATGGGCAAGATGAGGAGCGATTTGGATTTCCTTTTGTTGTACTTTTCTTGATTTTCCAGAAATTTCACAAGTAAAAAGTAATTATAGCATCAAAAGAGAAGTGAGTGTTACTTCAAAATGCTGAATGAAAGTTAGGTTGGTCTTCTCCCCACGCCATTTATGTGAGATGGGGGGAGACAGGGGGCCATCAACAGAGGTGACCCAGGCCCCATGAAGACCGAGCCCCTGCTTCCTCTCCAAGTCTCCAGTGGAAGGTTTCGGGGGGCACTGAGGCTATGGGTGGGGGTAGGGGATGTGTCTCTCGGAGGCCGATTGGATTAGGACCTGGTTCTGCTTTCCACTAAATAGATTATGCTTTTCTTGAACTCATTCCAGTGGGTCCCGGAAATTCAGCCCAGGACAGTTCTGTGGTTCGTTTTCAGAGCTCACTGGAATATGTTTAAGCATGTAATAAATACATTTAAGCCTAATTGGATAAATCACTAAATCAGATCGTTACCTTGCAATCTGAAAACCAGGCTCTGGCTCCAGATCCTGGGGGAGCAGGAGAAGTAGGAAATAACAGAAAGACTTTTGAGAAGGCAAGGTCACATCCTACTCAAAACGAACCACCCGACGACGCACACATCAAAGACAATGGGCTGCCCCCAGTACCCTATCTACCTACTAAGAGGCTCTTTTGCCGTGAGCCTCGATTTTTTAACACAACTTGACAGCCACCAGAGTAACTTTGGAAAAAAACACCAAAACACTATTTGCAATATAGGACCTTCCAAAGAACACAGGTGCTAGCGTTCAGGTGGGCTCATCTGGTCTACCTTCTTACCACAAGGCAAAACAATCTTCAAGTCCTCAGAGGAGGCCAGTGGGCAAGCCAACAGCAGCCTTTTTCAGGTCTAAACGCATGCTATTAAAATAGTCTGTTTTGGGGGCCGGGCGGTAGTGCAGCGGGTTAAGCGCACGTGGCGCAAAGTGCAAGGACTGGCATAAGGACCTGGGTTTGAGCCCCGGCTCCCCACCTGTAGAGGAGTCGCTTCACAGGTGGTGAAGCAAGTCTGCAGGTGTCTATCTTTCTCTCCCTCTCTGTCTTCCCCTCCTCTCTCAATTTCTCTCTGTCCTATCCAACAACGATGACAACAATAATATTAACAACAACAACGGTAGACAACAAGGGCAACAAAAGGGAAAAAATGGCCTCCTGGGGGAGTTGGGCGGTAGCGCAGTGGGTAAAGCGCACATGGCGCAAAGCGCAGGGACCAGCATAAGGAACCCAATTCGAGCCCCCGGCTCCTCACCTGTAGGGGAGTAGCTTCACAGGTGGTGAAGCAGGTCTGCAGGTGTCTGTCTTTCTCTCCCCCTCTGTCTTCCCCTCTCTCTCCATTTCTCTGTCCTATCTAACAATGATGACAATAATAATAACTACAACAACAACAACAACAAAAAAGAAGGGCAACAAAAGGGAAAAGAAATAAAAAAAAATTTTAAATGGCCTCCTGGAGCAGTGGATTTGTAGTGCAGGCACTGAGCCTCAGCAATAACCCTGAGGCAAAAGAAAAAAAAATGTCTGTTTTAAAGCCCTACAGTGCTGAAATGAAGGAATAAGAACTCAAGAGAGAGATGTATTATGCCCACTCTGCCATGATGTGAGACCTTGCACAAGTGACTTGGCCTCTCTGTGCCTCAGTTGCTTCATCTGTAAAATCGAGGTAGTAGGAGCACCCACTTCTAGTATTGTTGAGAGTATGAATGAGACTGTGCCTACCACATACTTAATTAACACATCTGGCAGAAAATAATGAGTCCATGCACCACTATTGTGCATGCACTGCTTTTGTTTGAATTCTTTTCATAAAGCTGCTCACTTGATATAGTTTTAATATGGACATATACTCTCCCTATAAGGCAGAAGCTCCCTGAGAACATTTGCATGTTGTTTTTAACAAATATGAACAGAGAGCCAGCTCCTAGGAGAGGTGATAAGGATCCAGTGGTGAGTGAAACAGACATGGTCTAAGTAAATGCTAAACAAAGAAGCATAAAAAGGGTCACAACATTCAAAAGTATGACAAGAGCTGCAAAGAAAAAGACCAGGGTCTCCCAGGGAAGTAGATTAGGTGCTATTCTGAGTTGAGTTGGGGGATGGGAAAACTCTCCAGAGGAAATACAGATGAAACCAGAATTTGAAGACTCAGTGGTAGTCAGCTGAGGGATGGGTGTGAAGAACTGGACATAGCATGTGCAAAGATCCTGAGGTGAGAAAAGCATTGCAGGAACTGACAAGAGCCTCGGTGTAGCTGGGTAGTGCTGAGCAAGAAAGAAAATAGAAGGAGGTCCAGTCAGGCTATTAAGGAAAACAGAGGTGGACCACACTTACAGATAGAAGGGTGTAAGCAGAGGAGTCACGTGGTGTGACTGGAGGTTTAAGAGATTCATCCTTCGAGGAGAAGGCATTAGAGGGGGCAACCATGGAAGCAGAGAGCCTATGGGGGCAGGGGGAGATCTGCAGTCAGAGGTCAGGACTTTCATGGGGAGAAGTGACATTTCTTTTTAACACACAACCTAGAGACAGAATTGATATGATCCCAGGACAGACTTGGAAACAAGAAGTTCAGCTGTAGATCTTGTTAATATACAACTCCTAGCCGCAGAAACTCACCAATGACCCTATGCCCAGATTCCTGACCTCTCCAATGTCCTAAAAGAAAATAATAGCATTTTATAATGTGCAAGAACAGATGAGGGTCGGGCTGGAACCAGGATCGCTACTGGGCTCCCAGCTTAAGCAAGTGGACAGGTAGTGATACCACTTAAAATGAGGAAAAAAGTTTACTGGAAGGACAATTGACAGGGCTGGGGGGGTGGAGAGAAGTAAGTTTGGTCTTAGGCATGTAGGGACTAGGAACTTGAGAACAGAACTTGAACACTGTGCCCTCTTGGTAGCCAGGGGAAGAAAATATTCCTAAGGGGAGGAGGTGGTCTGTGGCTGTACATGCTCCCAAGATATCCAGGGAGAGTTGAGAGTTGTGTGTTATGCCACAGATGTGTGGGTGAGTACATGTATGCCACATATGCCACAGATGTGTCGGTGAGTACATGGTAGGATCTGCACATGGGTGACTGATGTGTGCATGGGGGTGGGTGGATGAATGGACAGATGGGTGTGTGGAAGAGCGCACGGGTGTGTAAACAAATGAATGGGTGTGTGGACTTATTCATGGTAGGTGAACTGTATAGGGATGCATAGGTGCACAGGGTGTGTGGCCAGAAGTGTGTATGGACGCAGCATGAGTACACAGCAGAACAAGGGGGTGGGCACAGAGATGCTGTGGCCCCAGCCCCAGACAATCCAGCCCAAGTCCTCACACCAGTCTCCTTCATACAACCACTGCCTCTAGACCCCAGACAACTGTTACCACATCCTCCCTGTCACCACCCTTCAGTAATCATTCGGCTCTGACCTCTGATGACCCTGGCAAACACGCACGGCTCTGTTACTACTTCCTTTGTGCTTTGGATCAGATTCTCAGATCGTCTCCTTTCTGCTTTCAGTGGTATGCTGTCCCTCCCTCTTCCTCATTAGATGGACATTAGACTATCTGTCCACAAGGGCAAGGTCCTTGTTCATTACTTCAAAATCAACAGCACTCTGCAGAGTCCCAGGTGCTGGGAATTTGGTGCCAGTAAAATAGATGTGTGAATAAACCAATGAAAAGGTACTTACTGGGGGTGGGACAGGTAGGTGGAAGGACAGAGGGGTAGACAGATGGGAGATGGATGGGGAGTGGATGGGCAGATGGGTGGAGAATGGCTAGGTAGAAATATAAATGGACGGCATGGCAGGTAAGTAGACAGAGGGGAGGATGGATGGGTGGCTAAGTGGATGGATGGATGGATGGATGGATGGATGGATGGATGGATGGATGGATGGATGGATGGATACGGAAGGAGATGGGAAGGAGACAGAACAGTGAGTGAGTGAACCCACCCCTCTGATCCACACTTGAGGCCGCTGGTCTCACTCCACCTCTGCCACCAGCTGGCAATGTCCAGAAAGCCTGGCAGGAAGATGCCCCCTTCACTCCCACTGCCCAGATACTTCAATTCTTTCCTCACAAAAGCTGGGCAATTCTCCTTTGCAGCCTCAGCCAGAGCTTCAGTAACCCTTGTCCCTGGGGGCCTGTGTCAGCTGCTTCCTGTCTTTCACTGTCTTAGATCAGCAAGGCAGGGTCACCCCAGCGGGCAGCCAGCAGAAGAAAACGGGAGATTTTCAAAGACAAAGAGGAGAAAGAACACAATGGGCAAATAAACAACAACAATGAAGCATTTTTAAAATATACAGCTTGGGTGGGGTGAGGAGGGGGTCAAGCTTCCAGCTCTCAAAATACTCAGGAAATGACAAGCCAGAGCATGAGGCCTGAAGGATGCCCTCCAGACAGCCCTGCCTGGCATTCAGAGGCAGGTATTAGCATTCTGCAAGATCCTCTGAAAACTCTCTCCCTCCCTCCCTCATTCTCTCTCCCCTCTCCCCTCCCCCCCCAACTAGTTAAAACACTGATGTCTCCTTTCCCAACACTGCATTTAAACATGTGTGGAAAGCAGCTCTCTTTGTACTTTGTTTTTTGAGCCCTGAACTCTATGTCTGACTTCAGAAAGCCACCAGAGAGGCTGCAGAGAGGACCCAGTCCACCTTTTTAAAAGGAAAAGGGATTTACCTGCTTCCAAACACTCCCAGGTACTCGAGAAACCTTTGAAACACTGAATCAATTGCTACCCTGGACTCCCCTCCACACACACCCAGACACCTGCCACCAGCACAGCCTCACCCACAGAGCAGCAGGCAAGAGCTCAGATGCTGAAGTCTGCTCACCAGGCTTTCCCACTACCTAGCTGCGTACCTCTGGGTACCATGGGCCTCTGTCTTATCTTTGAAACGGGCACAGTAATGGCGCTGGGTGCATGAAGTCACTGTGAGGAACACATCACACAGTCCACGTCAAGGGCCTGGCACGGAACCGAGAGTAGATAGGCACCGGCTGGCAGTATGGCTGCTGCCGACGATCATTATTTCATCTAAGATGCAAACAAGGGGACCTCTGAGGGCAGGGCGTGGCAGCGAGGGGGCGTTTCCTGCCTCTGATGGCAGGGCCTGCAGACCTGTAGCTGCTTGAATTCTCACACAGCCACTTGGGGAAGCAGCAGCACACCTCTCATTTTCTGCAGGAAAGGCGCTAGAACCAGAGAGGTGAGGCCACAGACACAAGGTCACGTGGCTTGTGGGCAGACATCCCCAGGTGCCCAGGCTCTATGGCCCACCCTCAGGCTGTGCTGGGCTCCGGCACCATCGTAAGGAGGACCCAGTCTCATTCACATGGGTTCAGCCCTGCCCAAGCCCATGAGAGCACTCAGTGGAGACTCAGACTGCCCAGGCAGGGCTCACTAGGGGTCCTCGCCCACAGCACAGGACTGTGTGCTTCTTGGCTCAGGTCTGAGGCCACAGAGCCTTAGTGGTGTCACCCTAACACCAGCCCCCACTTGGGAACAGCATCTGCCAGAGCCAGCTTTGTGACACACTCAGCCTGGCAAGTGCTCAGGGAACACAACTAAACAACAACACAACTACAGAACTACACAACTACACAACACAACTATACAACTATACAACACAACTACACAGCAACCCAACACAACTATACAACAACACAACACTACACAACTACTGTGTAGTTGTGTAGTGTTGTTGTTGTGTTGTGTAGTTGTGTATAGTTGTGTTGTTGTGTAGTGTTTATGTACAGTTGTGCAGTTGTGTAGTGTTGTGTAGTTGTGTTGTGTAGTTCTGTTGTTGTGTAATGTTGTGTAGTTGTGTTGTATAGTTGTGTTGTGTACTATTGTTGTTGTGTAGTGTTTTTTATAGTTATGTAGTTGTGTAGTGTTGTTGTGTAGTTACATTGTGTAGTTGAGTAGTTGTATAGCTGTGTAGATTTGTCATGTAGTGTGTGTTGTGACGTTGTGTTCTCTAGTTGTGTATTGTGTTTTGTAGCTGTGTAGTTGTGTTGTGTAGTGTTGTATAGTTGTGTAGTGTTGTTTGGTTGTGTTGTGTGCTGTGTAATTGTGTTGTATAGCTGTGTTGTTCTGTAGTGGTGTTGTGTAGTTATGTAGTTGTGTAGTGTTGTTTGTTGTGTAGTTGTGTTGTGTAGTTATGTAGTTGTGTAGTGTGTTGTTATGTAGTTGTGTTGTGTAGTTGTGTAGATGTGTTGTGTAGTGTGTAGTTGTGTTGTATAGTTGTGTAGTAGTGTTGTTGTGTAGTGCTTTTTTGTAGTTATGTAGTTGTGTAGTGTTGTTGTGTATTTGTGTTGTGTAGTTGAGTAGTTGTGTAGTGTTGTTTGTTGTGTAGTTGAGTAGTTGTATAGTGTTGTGTTGTTATGTAGTTGTGTTGTGTAGCTGTGTAGATTTATTGTGTGGTGTATATTTATGTAGTTGTGTTGTATAGTTGTGTTGTTGTGTAGTAGTGTTGTGTAGTGCTTTTTGTAGTTATGTAGTTGTGTAGTGTTGTTTGTTGTGTAGATTTGTTGTGTAGTGTGTAGTTGTGACACTGTGTTCTATAGTTGTGTATTGTGTTTTGTAGCAGTCTAGTTATAGTTGTATTGTGTAGTTGTGTTGTATAGTTGTGTTGTTTGGTTGTGTTGTTGTGTAATTGTGTTGTATAGTTGTGTTGTTCTGTAGTGGTGTTGTTTAGTGCTGCTATGTAGTTATGTAGTTGTGTAGTGTTGTTTGTTGTGTAATTGTGTTGTGTAGTTGAGTAGTTACGTAGTGTTGTGTTGTGTAGTAGTGTTGTGTTGTGTAGTGTGTAGTTGTGAGGTTGTGTTCTCTAGTTGTGTATTGTTTTTTGTAGCTGCGTAGTTGTGTTGTGTAGTTTTGTTGCATTATTGCATAGTGTAGTGTTGTGTAGTTGTATATTCTGTAGTGTTGTGTTATTGTGTTGTATACTATTGTGTAGTTATGTAGTGTAGTTGTGTAGTGTTGTGTAGATGTGTAATGTGTTGTGTACTTGTGTGTAGTTGTGTTGTTGTGTCGTTGTGTTATAGTGTTGTGTAGTTGTGTTGTGCAGTTGTGTAGTTGTGTAGTGGTGTAGTATTGTGTAGTTGTGTAATGTGTTGTGTAGTTGTGTAATGTGTTGTGTAGTTGTGTTGTTGTGTAGTGGTGTTGTGCAGTTGTGTTGTGTAGATGTATAGTGTTGTGTAGTTGTGTAGTGTTGTGTAGTTGTGTATTATGTAGTTGTGTATTTGTGTAGTGTTGCGTATTTGTGTAGTGTTGTGTAGCTGTGTAGTGTTGTGTAGTTGTGTAGTTGTGTAGTAGTGTTGCATAGAGTTGTGTAGTTGTGTTGTGTAGTTGTGTAGTTATGCAGTTGTGTAATTGTGTTGTGGTGTTGTGTAGTTGTGTAGTTCTGTAGTTATTGTGTAGTTGTGTTGTGTTGTTGTGTAGTTGTGTTGTGTTGTTGTGTAGTTTTCTTGTGTAGTTGTGTTGTGTTGATGTGCTGTGTAGTTGTGTTGTGTAGTCACATTGTTGTGTAGTTGTGTTGTGTAGTTGTGTTGTTGTGTAGTTGTGTTGTGTAGTTGTGTTGTGTAGTGTGTTGTGTAGTGGTATAGTGTTGTTGTGTTGTGTAGTTGTGTTGTTGTGTAGTTGTGTTGTTGTGTAGTTGTGTTGTTGTGTAGTTGTGTTGTGTTTTGTTGTGTTGTTGTGTAGTTGTGTTGTGTTGTTTGTGTTGTGTAGTTTAGTTGTGTGGTTGTGTATTGTAGTGTAGTTGCGTTGTGTAGTTGTGTACTGTTGTTTAGTTGTGTTGTGTACGTGTGTTGTGTAGTTGTGTAGTGTAGTTGTGTAGTTGTGTAATGCTGTGTTGTGTAGTTGTGTAATGTGTTGTGTAGATGTGTAGTGCTGAGTTGTGTAGTTGTTTAGTTGTGTTTTGTAGTTGTGTAGTGTTGTGTAGTTGTGTAATGTGTTGTGTAGTTGTATACTGTTGTGTAGTTGTGTAGCCGGTGGCCTCTGACACTGAATTCCAACTCTGCCACACGCGGAGCACAGTGGAGAGGGGTGGCTGGGCTGCAGTTCAGCTTCATCTTTAATAAGGTTTATGCACATATTAATGATAGACAGAAGACTGAGAACCAAGGCATCACTCTGGTATGTGTGATGCTGGGGATTGAACTCTGGACCTCAAGCTTACTAGTCCAGTATTCTAACCACCTCTGTAGTGGCTAGAGACTGAGAGAAATCAAGACAGAAGGGGAAGATAGAGGGAGAGAAAGATGCCTGCAACACTGCTTCACCACTCGTGAAGCTTTTCCTGCAGGTGAGGACCAGGGGCTTGAACCTGAGTCCTTGTGCATTACTCTGTGTGTGCTTAACAAGCCACGTCCCACCCAGACACACAACTTTATTTATTTATTGTCCCCAGGGTTATCGTTGGGGCTTGGTGCCTGCACTACAAATCCACTGCTCCTGGAGGCCATTTTTATTGCCCCTGTTGTTATTGTTATTGTTGTTATTGCTATTGTTGTTGTTGTATAGGACAGAGAGAAATCGAGAGAGGAGGGAAAGACAGATTGGTGGAGAGAAAGATAGACACCTGCAGACCTGATTCACTGCTTGTGAAGCAAACCCCTTGCAGGTGGGGAGCTGGGGGCTTGAACTGGGATCCTCAAGTCGTTCCTTGCACTTTGCGCCACTTGTGCTTAATACTCTCCGCTACCAATTGGCCCCCACAACTTTATTTTTCAGAGTAACCAGCAGCCAGAGATGGCTTGCAGGTCACAATTTGTTGACCCCCATTCCAGGATCTCAAAATAGCATAAAGGAAGTAGGTTTATTCTCAGCAAGCCAATTTCTAATTTTCCCTAAAGGCAGATTAGGGTAGAGAAGGGAGGGAGAGGAGGACAGGAAGGAAAGGAGGAAACAAGATAACATAATGTAAATTTGTTTGTCTGTCTGTCTGTCTCATCTCAGTTCTGCCTTCTGGAATTGATTTTGGAACTTTGTAGACTCAGGCAGAAAGTCTTTTGCATAATTAGTGTATGGGTTTCTCCACCCAGGAAGACAGTAGGAAATGAGGAAGAAAAGAGGAAAGATAAAGAAGGGAGGGAGGGGAAGGGCAGAGAGTGAGAGTGAGAGAAAATCTAAGAAAGTTGCCTCATCTAAGAAAGTTGCCTCAGGATGATTAAAAAGATGCTCTCAGACCTCTAGCTCCAAACCGTGGAAGCAGAATCCAGGAGAACAAAATCTGAGTGAGCCTTGACTTAGTGACAGATTCTCCCAGAAATAAGATTTGACTCAACCACACACTGAAGACCTCCGAGATGAGGTGCTGTGTGGGTCTCATTATCATTTTTATTGTTATTATTACCAATATCAGCCTCCTCTGTGGGTAAAATCTGCCCTTACCAGTGTCTCAGGGAAGGAAGAAAACAGAAGAGAAAATGGTCTTAAGGGAAAAAAAAAAAAAAAAACTAAGAGGAAATTTAATTACAGGCACAGATATCTTGACTGAAAGGAAAGCCACCAAAAGCCACCTTCCTCCTTTGCCCCTATCTCCTGGGAGAACTGAAGGGGCATAAAATCCCAAACACTTTCCCCAGAGCCAGAGCCCACACCCCCACCCCCACCATGAGGCCATGGACAGTCAGCCAGAATTGCCTCATTTCACTTTTCTTTCTGCTCCTTGATAAACGCATTTTCAAAAAAAAAAAGGGGGGGGGAGTCCCAACCTGGCACATCTCACTAGAGGTGTGAGGAGCAACAGCCCGGAGCCTCTCAGAGCTCCAACAACACTCCTCCCTTCAGATAGAAATGGAGGCCACAGAAGCCAAGCACTGACTTCAGAAGACAGCGCCAGAAGCACTGTTGATTTCCACAGGGAAAGAGACCCTCACTCTTGTGCCATGATAAAATCAGTGAGGTTCCTGTGACTTGACACCAGATGCTTCCTCAGAGGATGAAGCCTCTCCCGCTGCCTCCCTGCTCGGTATTATCTGGGCTGCCTCTCTGCTCGGTATTATCTGGGCTGCCTCTCTGCGGCTCCTCTTCCTTTAGTTGGCTCTGCAGTGTGGTGAGGACAGGGCCAGGGTTTAAAACTGCCAGCCTGAATGAAGCTGCCGGTAGTGGGACCCCAGGTGACAACTTGGAGGACAGGCACCAGAGCAGCTCCCAGGCTGTGAGCCTCCCTGGGGACAGGCCCGCAAGGAGACCAAGGTCCCCCGCTGAATGCAGCCCACACTCCCCATCCCTCCTCCTCTCTGGGGCTCAGCATTTCCTCCTTTGAAAGTTGGGGTGATTAACCTGGCTCCTTCCAGTTTGCACACTCATGCACCTGTTCTCAGTCACGAATGAATGAAGCTTGAGCATCTCAGATAAAGAAAGATGATCGCGCAGCACCCCCTGGTGGCCACTGAGAATCATCCTAGGCGGGTGTATCCAAGGCTACAGAGATCTGGAGGAAAAAAGTGTCTGATGTGGATGGACTTGTCCACTTGTCTGAGCCAAGAGCCCAGGGTCTCAAGCAAAACCGCAGACCTGCCACCCAGCTTGGCCTGGGGTCCCTGCACGTGTTGAAGTGTGCACTCAACTGAGTGCACCACCACCCGGCCCGGCCCCTCCAGATAAAGTTTATTTATTTTTTGCCTCCAGGGTTATTCCTGGGGCTCAGTGTCTGCACCATGAATCCATGGCTCATGGAAGCCATTTTTCCCCCTTTTGTTGCCCTTGTTGTTGTAGCCTTGTTGTGGTTATTATTGTTGTTGTTGATATCGTTCATTGTTGGATAGGACAGAGAGAAATGGAGAGAGGAGGGGAAGAGAGAGAGGGGGAAAGACAGACACCTACAGACCTGCTTCAATGCCTGTGAAGTGACTCCCATGCAGGTGGGGAGCCGGGGGCTCAAACTGGGATCCTTATGCCGGTCCTTGCACTTTGTGCCACATGTGCTTAACCTGCTATGCTACCGCCCGACCCTCCAGATAAAGATTTTAAAGCTAAATGTATTCAGAGACAGAGAGAACCAGAGAATCACTCTGGCATGTGTGGTTTCAGGAATCAAAAGTGGGGGGTCTCATGTTTGCAAGTTCTGCACTCTGTCACTGAACCATCCCTGACTGCAGCAAAGGTATTTTTTGTTTTTTTCTAGGTGTTCTTTAAAAAAAAAAAGTATATTTTAGGCTTTCTGGGCTGTATCATCTCTGTGTCTTATGAGTCTGTTCCCATATGGGCACAAGAACTTCCCTAGCTTATATGTTACCTAACAGGTATGGAAGTGTTTCAATAAAACTTTATTAATACCATCAAGCCGTGGGCTGTAGTTTGCCAAATGCTCTTAGAGAAGATTCTCTCTCCTTATCAGCTCATGGACACAACTACACAAGCCCATGGATGAAATGCAGATAGAAGTTCTCCTTCTCACTTGGTGTTCCAAAAGCAAATCTAAAGTAATGTTTCTTTTTATATGTCATATTTATTTATTTTATTATTTTGGAAAGAGTCAAAGAGAAAATGAGATGAAAGGACAGACAGAGAGGGAGACAGAGTGACACCTGTAGCATTGCTTCACAATTTGTGAAGCTCCTCCCCGGAAGGTGGGGACCAGGGACTTGAACCAGGTTCCTTGCACACTACAGTGTGTGTGCCACCTAGCCCCCCTAGAAAAATGCTTCTACCTTTTCCTCCATGGGCATCCTCTCCATGGCCAAATTATGAGAGCTCAGATTCATTCATGCACTCATTCATTCATCTGAGACTTTTGCTACTGGACTAAGTGCTTTGTAGGAGGAGGGAAAAAAAGGCAGGTCTCTCTGGGACCCTGACCACAAGACCTTGCCCCCCTCCAGCTCCCCATTTCTGAGCCTTGATGTGCTTATCTGAAAACAGGTGTGTTGTTCTGGCAATTGGCTTGGAGCACTGCCTGACAGACAATAAGCATATCTCAATTCATTAGTATTATTATTACAGTTGCTAAGAGACAGCTCCTGCTTCCCAGGGATTTGCTCTCTGCGATGGCAAATTAGGTATCAAAGCAACTACAGGACAACTGCCAGAGAAATGACACAAGATTGGAGCAGGGACCATCCAGGAAGGCTTCCCGACAGGGGTGGTACGGACACTGGGTCTGCAGGCCTGGTTAGGAGTTGTATGAGTCTGAGCCCCAGGAAGGCTTCCTTTTCAGAAAGGTGCAGCCCAGCCCAGAGAGTGCCCCCTTTGAAAAAGGGCAAAGAGGTGGGGGGTGAATCAATGAGATCTTATAAGTCTGCAGGGTCTGCACATCCAGAGGAAAGAGAATCACAAGGGAGACCGAGCAAGATAAACGGAAGGGGTTACAGAAGGACAGCCTCTCACTTTTTGCCTTGTTTGTTATACAGTGATTTGTGTGTTGCCCAGAAAATGCCGACAAGCAAAAGTGAAACAATCATCACCCCACCCAAGAACCACTCTGCTGAATATCCAAATGCCTGTCCATCTAGGCTTTTTGTCTGCGTGATCCAGTTTTAAAATCCTCACTAATGAGCACGTTTTGTCCAAAAAAAAAAAAAATGCTTTCTGGCTGGCTAGTGTGTCTGCTTTGCCTCACCTGGGGCCTAGGTTCACAGCTAGCCCCCACTGAACTGGAGGAAACTTCTGTGATGTGCGCTCTCGCTCTCTCTCACTCTCTCTTTCTAAATATAAAAGTCAGCCTGGAGGGGGTTGGGCAGTAGTGGCGCAAAGCACAAGGACCAGGGTAAAGATCCTGGTTCGAGCCCCCAGCTCCCCACCTGCAGGAGGGTCATTTCACAAGCGGTGAGGCAGGTCTACAGGTGTCTGTCTTTCTCTCCCCCTCTGTCTCCCCCTCCTCTCTCAATTTCTCTCTGTCCTATCCAGCAGCAATGGCAATAATAACAAGAGTAACAAGGGCAACAAAAAATGGGGGGTGGGAGAAATGGCCTCCAGGAGCAGTGGATTCATAGTGCAGGCATCGAGCCTAGCAATAACCCTGGAGGCAAAAAAAAAGTCAGCCTGGAGAAGTGAAGCCCCAGTGACAACAACAACAACAAAAATAAGCCACCTTCCCCCCCCCAAAACTGGATACTTTAGGATAGGAGAGAAAAAGAACTCGGTGTCAAATAATCCCACTTTGCTCATTCTCTCTACCTATCCCACTTCCTCCTGCAAATGATGGGCTTTGCAGGCACTTCATAAACCCAAGGACACTCGTTCCCGACTGGAACCATGACTGGGGGAGACGGAAAGCACCCCCTAGGAGTCTCCCCCTGCCAGGAGCTGGCAGAAGGGGCCCAGAGGACTCTGCCCTTGCCCCCGGCACTGTCCTCTGGAGGCAGTGCCCCTGCCCCAAGCCTGGATTTGAGGAAGGGGAACCGGGAGGTGGGAGACTGCTGTGTGTGCTCCTGTCTCAGGGGGCCGGGGACTCCACAGGGGGGCAGGACCACGTGCAGTCCCCCGCCCACCCCAGTAGCATACAGAACCACATGGGGCTAGAACCCAAGGTCCAGCTCTGTGTCCCTAGAGCCCACTGGGCCTGGGGCAGGGATAGGGACTGAAGGAGCCCTGCCATGAGAGAGAGCAGAGAGCAGGCCAGGGAGGAGGGACTCTAGGCTGAGGCAGAGAGGACACTGCCCAGGGGTGGATCTTCCTCACGGCCCAACACCCACCCTCACCCCAGCCAGCAGCTCCTGCAAAAATAGGGCAGTCAGGGCCTGCACCACGAATCCACCGCTCCTGGAGGCCATTCCCCGCCCCCCTCCCTGTTTTGTTGCCCTTGTTGTGGTTATTATTGTTGTTGTTGATGTCATTCGTTGTTGGACAGGACAGAGAGAAATGGAGAGAGATGGAGAAGACAGAGAGGAGGATAGAAACATAGACACCTGCAGACCTGCTTCACCACCTGTGAAGTGACTCCCCCGCAGGTGGGGACCAGGGGGCTCGAACCGGGATCCTTATGCCAGTCCTTGCGCTTTGTGCCATGTGCGCTCAACCCGCTGTGCTACTGCCCGACACCCCCCCCCCCCGGGCTGCCTTTTTTCAGGGTCTCTTGGCTGTCTCTTCTTCCTTTGGATGCTCAGGAGGAGGAGATAGAGGGGAGTCCCACAAAGCTGGCTCCACAAGCCTGCAGCAGGGAGAGAGTGCAGGGGGTTGTCTGTATCTGTCCTCTCCCCGGATGGCCTCAGGTCCCCCTCCTACCCAGGCCCCAGCATCTCACCCTAACCAGCCACCTTCCCTGCAGCCAGAGGAGGTGTTTCTAAACACTGGATAAGAGGGCCTGGCAATAGTTCACCCCCTAGAGAGCGTGCACATTACTAGGCATCAAGCCTTGAGTTCAAGCCCCAGCACCACATGGGAGCCATGGATGACTAGGGGAAACTCCACAGATGATGGAGTGGTGCTGGTGGTTCTCTCCTCCCTCTGTCTCTCCTACCCCCTCCAAAAAAAAGTTACCTGGGGAGGTTGCTCAGCAGCAATACAGAACAAGCTGGAAGCCTCAGTGCCACAATAAATAATAATGATAATAAATAATAAAATAAACAGTAAATACAAAGTGGCCCAGATACATTCTGCTCAGGACCCTGCAGTGTGAGCTGCGTCCTCCCCAGCTCCACTAGCCTCCCCAGCACTTTCTGAGGACCAGCCACACTGGTCTGTCCTCCCCGAGACAGTCCACATTCCCTCCTGCCACATGGCACAGCCATGCACCCCCTCAGTGTCCTCTTGGCATTCGGAGAATGCCTCCTCCTTGTGGTCTCTAGAAAGTCCCCAGCCTGGAGCTTGGCACAGTGACGCCTGGCCAAGTGTGTAAGGAGGGACAGACAGCAAAATCAGCCATCGTCAGGAGCCTGTGTTCTCCTGGGACAGAGAAGATGGCAATATCCACATCACACCTCCTAGAACCAGCCCCCAGGCACCCCAGGCCCCCACGAGAAGCCATGGCCCAGGAGAGGAAGGTCAGGCTGAGCTCTCCAATCTTGGTCTTTTAGTCTAGGTGTACATGTGTGTGGTGGTGCGGTGGCGGTGGCAGTGGTGGTGTTTATAAAATGTGTTGTCACAGTATCCAAATCCTCTTCACCCGGGAACCTCAGGTCTCTCCTGATTTTTGGGGGGGGGTAGGGTGGGGGGCTATGCTTTAATGGTAAGCTACCTCGAGCCTGGCAGAGAGGCAACTGGTTGTCAAGAAGTAGCCATGTTGAAGACAGGTTGGGGGCAGGTCGGTAGTGTACCCAGTTGAGCACACACATTACCGAGAGTGAGGACCAGGGTTTGAGCCCCCGCTTCCCACCCTCAGGGGGGAAGCTTCACAAGTGGTGAAGCAGGTCTACAGGTGTCTCTTTCTGTCTAACTCCCTCTCAGTTTCTACCTGTCTTGTGAAATAACAATAAATAAATAGGAAAAATGGCCAAGAGTGATGGATTTGTTGCACAGGCACGGAGCCCCAGCGATCAATAAAAAATAAGTAGCCACATTAGCGCACCTGGACGGGGTACCTGCTTTGTCACGCTCACAAATCAGGCTCCAGCCTGGCCCCCACAGCACTGGGGGAAGTTCTTGTGCTGTGGTGTTTCTCCCTCCTGTTTCTGTCTCTATCTCTCTGGAAAAGCCATCTCAATGCAATGAAACCCCTCTCACTCTTTCTCTAAAACAAAAGAATGAAAAAAAAATCAGCCCAGGGAAATCACTAAGCAATAGTACACCCCACACGCGAGGCCTCAGTGATGCATAAAATAAACAAGTACATCAACTTCTGGTTTAATTTCTGATAGCAGGTGAACAGATTTGCTATGACACTCAAGAAATAAGAGTCCGATGGAAAGACACTAGCTTTTTCCATAGCTCTGAGTAATGCTTCTGGCAAAGTCAAGGTAAACAAAACAAAACAAAACACCCCAGAAATGATAGGGACCATGTGTCTGTCAACAGAGTTAGAAGCTTCAAGGAAACTAGGTGTCCAAGGGCAGATGAGTGGCTGAGTAAATTGTGGTATATATATACAGAGCAGAGTACTATTCAGCTATGAAGAATGATGGATTCACCTTCTTCACCTCATCTTGGATGGAGCTTGAAGGAATCACATTGAGATAAGCCAGAAAGAGAAGGATGATGATTTTTTTTTTTTTTGCCTCCAGGGTTATTGCTGGGGCTAGGTGCCTGCACTACAAATCCACTGATCCTGGAGGGCATTTTTTTCCCATTTTGTTGCCCTTGTTGTTGCTGTCATTTTTATTGTTGTTATTGTTGTTGAATAGGACAGAGAGAAATCAAGAGACATAGGGAAGACAGAGAGGGGAGAGGCAGATAGACACCTGCAGACCTGCTTCACTGCTTGTGAAGCGAGTGCCCTGCAGGTGGGGAGCCGGAGGCTTGAACTGGAATCCTTACACCAGTCCGTGCGCCATGTGTGCTTAACCCACTGCGCTACCACCCAACCCCCTAAATTATTATTTTTTTTACCAGAGCACTACTCAGCTCTGGTTTATGGTGGTGTGGGGGATTTAACCTGGGACTTTGGAGCCTCAGGCATGAGGGTTTCTTTGCATAACTTTTATGTTATCTAGCCCCAACCAAGAATGAATATTTTTGAGGGGAGTTTATAAGAGGGATGGCTGCCTTACATGACTCGATGCCTCCCCCTGGTGGAGATCTATAGCAAGCACATCACACAGCTCTCCAGCACAGTTGTCCAAAAAGGCACCCAGCCACACCTGCGCCAGCCCACAGAGAGGTGGCGGTGAGACGAGACACGGGGAATCCAGCTACCCCTACAAGGCATGGTCAGTGAGAGACATTCATTCATTCATTCAAGGGCTTGGGGCAGCAGCAGGGTGTGAGCAGAAGCAGGAATTCACCAGGGGACAAAGAAGGGAGGGATGTGAAATGATGCCAAGGAAACACGGAGCGGAGAATCCAGCACGTTTTACCTTTCTGTAGTTGCAGCCTCACAGCTCCAGGCTGACTTTTTTCAGATACTGAGAATGAAATGTGGGAAGAAACACCCCAGCATCAAACCTTCCTCACTGTAGCAGGGCCAGCTCAGACCTGGGTGGGGCACACACATGACAAAGTGGACTCCCTATCCAGGTGAGCTAGCTTGCTCCTCCTCTCTGACTCGACATGAAGGAATCAGGCTCCCTCACTGTTTCCCAAAGGGCCTGACATGAGAGCCAGAACCTCACTGCCAGGGGAGCTTCAGGTAAGCTAGGTAGAAGCCGGAGGTTTCCCAAGGATTAATGAGAGGGAGGGAGACAGAGATGCCAGGAGGAGTAGAGCACCCTAGGGCCCTGTTGTGCTAGGCTGGAGCTCAGGGTGGCCTGCTGGCAGGTCCTGTGCTCTGTCTGCCATACTGTCTCCCTACCCAGGAGGGCAGTGTTTTCAAAGCTAGGAGAGTGTGAGATGCAATTAACCGATCCACACATAACCAGAATGTTGGCAATGACAGAATAAAATGGAGAGGATGTAAAGGCTCCTGCATAGAAGCATGAGTATGGCTGCGGGAGAGCTGTTTCAGCTGTGAGGCCATAGAGGGTGTGTGTGTGTGTGTGTGTGTGTGTGTGTGTGTGTGTGTGTGTGTGCCCCTCCAGGGCTGCACTGTAAACCACACTTGGTCCTGTGGTGTGTGGAGGTCAGCTAAGTCTGAAAACACCAGAGCTGGAGGTCTCGGCAGCCAGGATGTCACTCAAGGTGGCAGTGAAGCCAGGAGGCGGCAGAATAAGAGTCCAGCTCTGCTTTGAAGGACTTTATACCAAACCCCAGAGCATGACTCTGGTGAGGAGAGAGAAGCTCTGGAAAGTCCTTAAGGACCTAGCCACAAAGGCTCCCCTCACCTACTGTGAGGACACAGAAAGAAAAGAGGCGTAATGGGCAGAGCTTTCCAGAAGGCAGTCTGGCAGCAGATGTCTTACAAAATGTGAGGCCACAGAGCCACACTCTTGTGGACTCACAGAAAGGGGTTGACCAGGGACGCTGCTCTGTAACATGGCTCTCACTGGGAAATATAGATACAATCCACATGTCCAGAGATACTCGGAAACTGGCGGCCTACAAGGAATAAACACACCGAATGCACACCCTGACAAGAAAGATGCGCATGACTGGACACTCTAACTTGGAGTTCTGTTCTTTCTTTTTTGTTTTGATTCGGTGCCAGCGGGGCTCACCGGACCTGCATGGCCCCACCACGCCTGGTGCACTCTTTAATTTTTAGGTAAAGAGCGAGGAACTGAGTGTGTATAGGGGGTGGGGGGCGTACAGGCCACAGCGTTGCTCCACCACTTGTGAGGATTCCCCTGTGCTGGTGCTCACACATGGTGCTGGGGCGCTTGAGCCAGGCACCTGTGTATGGTAACATATGCACTCTGCCAGATGAGCTATCCCAACCTCCCCAGGCACAGGTTTTAGGGTATTATATGGGGGGGGGGAGCGGGGGGAGAAAGAGAGTGCCAGAGTATTACTTGGCACATGTGAGGCCAGGGATGAAACTCAGGACCTCAGGCTGGAGAGTTCGATGCTCTACCCACTGCACCATCTCCTGGGCTGCAGGAGGAATTTTTTTTAAAGGAGACAGAACTGCCAGCTGTGTCCCACTGTGAGGAGACAAAGGGTCTCCCTTTTGCTGCAGACTGTCACATTAAGGACAGTGGGCCCTCTTAGCCATATGAGGGTGTGGTGCTGTTCCAAAGAAATGAACAGCAGGACCTTTATGACTTTTTTAATATAAATTTTTTTTAATTATTTATTTGACAGGGACAGTGAAAAGTTAAAAAGGAAGTGGAGAGAGAAAGACAGGAACACCTACAGCAGTGCATCACCATTTGTGAAGCTTTCCCCTTTGCAGGGGGAGGCTGGGGGCTCGAACCCCGGTCCCCTGGCATGGTAATGTGCGCGCAACCAGGTGCGCCACAGTCCAGCCCTTCTTTATGGCCTTTATGGTCACTCTACAAGGAAGGAGGTGAGTCTGAGACTCCTGTTGGCCAAGAATGGGACGTAGGCAGGAGCTGCTCTGTCCTCTGGTGAGTGGAGGACAACGGTGCTGGTTCTGCAGTGACAGACCCGCCCCACGTGGTGCACTACGGAAGTGGCTTCAAGACTCCATGAGGAGCTATTAGCCAGAAAGAACAGATGGCCAGGGGCCTGTCTCACTGTGCTCTGTTCTGCCCAGTGCTCTCTCAGCATAGCTGGAATACAGAAGCCACTCAAGAAATATAACTGCATGACCATGAAAACAGCCCAGCTGGTAGAGCATCAGCCTTGCATACCCAAGGCTCCTGGTTCAAACCCTGGCACCACACACACCAGAGAGAAGCTCTAGCCTCTCTCTCATATATTGTGCAGTCAAAGAAGTCATGACATATTTTTCTGTTTTTCTTTTTCTTTTTTGCCTCCAGGGTTATCAGGCTCAGTGCCTGCACCAAGAATCTACTGCTCCTGTGGCCATCCCCCCCCCTTTTGCTTATCATTATTGTTATTACTTTTGTCATCATTGCTGCTGTTGTTGGATAGGTTAGAGAAATTGAGAGAGGAGGGGAAGACAGAGGGGGGAGAGAAAGATAAACACCTGCAGACATGCTTCACCAGCAACCCCTCTGCAGGTGGGAGCCCAGGGGCTCAAACTGGGATCCTTACGACTGTCCTTACACTTTGTGCCATGTGGGCTTAACCTGCTGCGCTACCACCCGGCCCCCTTTCCTGTTTTTCTAGGCATAAATGCATCATGACTTTTCTGGCAACCTCCATCACATATGAAATACAAAAGGAAATCTTTAAAATATATATAAAGCGATAGTTTCAAATTAACCAGTAGTTGCAAGTTAGCTCTAGCAGAAGCAGCCTCCTGTCTGAGACAAATGGGCAAGAGTGAACCTAAACCAACCCTTACACAACAGCTACTTAAATATTACAGTTCACAGAGCTGATCCTCAGGATGGAAAAGGTTCCTGGATTTGTGTGGAAATCGGGCAGCTAGAAAGACAGAAGCAGAACGCCCCAAGAGGGTGATGGTTGGTTCCTACTAATACAGACCAGCTGGAATTTGACCAAAGAGAGATGGCAACAGGTTTGGACGCCAAACTGAAATCAGAGGTGATTTTGCTAAGTGAAACAGGCAAACAAAACCGGCTTTCAAAATAGCCCATAGAGCTGACAGTAATATGTTCAACAATAGTCAGGTCAGTCCTGAGTCTGTCATTTCAAGAGTCCATGCACCTGTTCCTATGTCTAGAAAAACCATACCCAAAACTATGCCAAAATGACAACAGGTCCCCAGAGGTTTGGTGCGCAGGAGAGTTATTTTTTTATTATTTATTATTCCAGAGAATGGTAGCTATTTTTTCAAACCTAAATCGATCTCCTCATTTATTTTTTGATAGTATGGTGTCTGTAGAAGAAAGGAGACGTTGGGTATTGAGCCCAAATACAAAAGCGTTTCGGAAGCCCTGGACCCGCTCTCACCTGACCTGGCCCGCTCTCACCTGACATGTGGACGTTGCGGAGGCAGGTGAGGGAGGCGTTGAGGCGGGCACACTCCTCCCGGTTGGCTCCGTACTTCTCCACAGTCTCACACACCTGTTCCTCTGTCATCTCCAGCAGCTCCTCCAGGCTCAGCGGGCCGGCAGTGAGTTCCTGGGAGGGCAAGGTGGAAAGGCGAGAGGTGGGTGAGGGCCGGTGCTGTCCTCTGACACCGCCCAGAGGAAAGCCCGCTACTTGGCATCAAGGCTGGATCTGAGTCTGGGGGTGGCGGGTGGGGGGTGTTTAGCCAGGGTTTGGTGTCAGCTCTGGCGCTCACCAGACAGGTGACATTGGGCACGTCACTGAACCTCTCCGAGCCTCACTCTGCTCATCTGTAAAATGGGAGCCTTAAGTGCACTTGATAAGGCGGCCTGTGCATTTGCATGAGAATCCGCATGCAACCTCTCTGCCCCTCTGGGCAGGGCCTTGTCTCCCACTGCCCCAGTGTCTCCCGCTCAGCGCATACAGCACAGACTTGTCCCCAAGCCAGAGTGGCCCAGGACAGAGCAGAGCTGGGAAGCCCACATCCCCTGACACTGCCTCTCAGGCCACCAGGTATTGGGCTCACGGGAGGGACTTTGGGAACCCTAAGTAGAAAGGGGCTGAGGCAGGAAGAATGGGGAGGGGAGCGACTGGGTGGTGGTGCACCTGCTGAGCACGTGTTGCCATGCTCAAGGCCCCAGGTTTAAGGCCTCAGTTGCCACCTGCCGGAGGCAAGCTTCTCAAGTGGTGAAGCAGTGCTGCAGATGTCTTTGTCTCCCTCTCTATCTCCCCTTCCTTCTTGAGTCCTCTCTCTCTCTCTCTCTCTCTCTCTAATAGATAAAATATTTTAAAAAGAGATCTGCAGAGTGGGGAGAGGAGAGGGACATCTCTGCAGATATGGCTGAGGACAGCAAAGGCAGGTCTCTGAGACACAGGGTCCTGTGCAGGGCCCTCCACCATGACCAGCAACCTCCTCCTCCCCCCAAAACCATGTTCCCTAAACATCAATAACATAATGCATTTTGAAACATGCCCAAACTCTTTTTAGGTGTGCATCCATTAAAAAAAAGAGGAGGGAGTCGGGCTGTAGCGCAGCGGGTTAAGCGCAGGTGGCGCAAAGCACAAGGACCGGCATAAGGATCCCGGTTCGAGCCCCGGCTCCCCACCTGCAGGGGCGTCGCTTCACAGGCGGTGAAGCAGGTCTGCAGGTGTCTGTCTTTCTCTCCTCCTCTCTGTCTTCCCCTCCTCTCTCCATTTCTCTCTGTCCTATCCAACAATGACGACAACAACAATAATAATAACTACAACAATAAAACAACAAGGGCAACAAAGGGGAATAAATAAAAAATAAAATAAAAATTAAAAAAAAGAGGAGGCTTCATTTTATAGTACTTAGCAATACCAGTATTTTTTACACTTTCTATTGTTGTCACTTAAGAGTTTTAGCTACCAAGGGGGAGTGGGTAGATAGCATAACGGTTATGCAAAGAAACCAGGGCTCCTGGTTCAATCCCCTGCACCACTATAAAGAAACAAACAAGAGTTTTAGGTACCTAACCATGGGGGGGGTGCCCACAGTAATACTGTGGAGTACGTCTGCCCTCTTGTGGGTAAGATGTGATTGATACAACAAAAAACACACCGCTCTGCGTGAAAGCGATTCAGTCACTGGGGCAGAGGCAGGGAGAACAGAACAAAAGCTGAGTCACTCTGAGGTCTCACAACCCGGAGCACATCACAGGGAAACCCCATTCTAAGAAAAGTGATGCTGGGATCTATAGAAATACAAAATGGGGTAAGTGCACGTGGCACAAAGCACAAGGACCCGCATAAGGATCCCCCAGCTCCCCACCTGCAGGGGAGTCGCTTCACAGGTGGTGAAGCAGATCTGCAGGTGTCTATCTTTCTCTCCCCCTCTGTCTTTCCCTCCTCTCTCCATTTCTCTCTGTCTTATCTACAACAATAATAAAAAAAAAGGGCAGCAAAGGGGAAAATAAATAATAAATAAAATATAAAAAAGAAAGAAAGCACAAGGTGCATGGGGGGGGAATTTCAACACAAAACAATTCATTCTCTGTGCTATAAGTTGTCTTGTGCATTCTATGATTCTTTCTTCTTTTTTAAGTATGAATTAGTTATTATGGAACAGAGAGAAAGAACGCAAGAGGAAAGGAAGGAGAGGGCAGGGCACCGCTCAGCTCTGGCATAAGGCGGTGTCAGGGAACAGAACCTGCAGCCTCTGGGGCTTGTGAGCTGGGGCTCTAACAGGCTGAGCTCTCTCCCCTGGTCCTTCCTGGGCATTTTAAGACTATCATTCATCTAAAAGAGAACATTTCGGAAGTTATAGTGAGATCACAAGTGGAGAAAACCTTAACAAACCTGGGCCAAAGGAATCACTGTGCTTTTGTTTGATGGTAACACTAATAGTACATGAAATGAAGGACTGCGTTAATGCTTCTTGTGGCATTTTTTAATATCACAAATGCTGTATAGTTACTTTTATCATCATCATGAGTCTAACAGGGACACTGAGTACAGAGAGGTTAGACCACATATCTGAGATCATGCAAGTAAAAGTTTAAAGTGAGGCAATTCTCCCTTGGAGCTTTCTCCTTGGTGCTAGCTCTTCCACAGAGGAAAAGCGCCCTCTGCTGGACACTGAGTGAACTGCAGGCAGAGACTGGCAGGCCAGCTGGGTCCCCACCTGGAGCTGGGAGCCTTGGACTGGACAATCCCAAGACTGACAAGAGCTCAGGCACCGCAGGGAAGTGAACGTGTTCACCCCTCACGAGCAAAGCCGCAGACCTTAGCTCTATGAGGGGGGATCTGGAGGGCGGCAAGAGCAAGTTGACTGCCACCACTGGAAGTTCAGTTTGGTGTGGAAATCAGCAACTGTGAATTTTCAAGGAAAGTAGAGATCTGTTTCGGTGTTTGTTTGTTTGTTTGTTTGTTCTTAATGCAAATTTTCTGAGTTCTACCAGTCAGGCAAAAATTTCTGTGCATCAGTTACTGCAACCAGCTTCCCCTACCCACCTGCCCCACCGTTCTAGGAGATTTGTCTTGACTTACTCTCCTCATTTGATAAATAACAGGGCTCCAAAGCCTCCAAGAAGAGTTCTGGGCTGTGCAGACAAAATGCATGGTCCTGTCATTCTAAGGATATACAGAGTCGAACAAACGGGCTGGGGAGACAGCATAATGGTTCATCAAAAGGACTTTCATGCTGGAGACTCCAAAGTCCCAGGTTCAATCCCTCACACCACCATGAGCCAGATCTGAGTAGAGCTCTGGTCACTCTTGTTCTGTATGTATCTCTCTCTCTCTCTCATTAAAAATAAAAATAGGGGGCCAGGAGGCAGTGCACCGAGTTAAACACACATAGTACAAAGCTCAAGGACTGGCACAAGGATTCCAGTTTGAGCCCCCTGCTCCCCACCAGCATGGAGGGGTCACTTCACAAGTGGTGAAGCAGGTCTGCAGGTGTCTATCTTTCTCTATCTTCCCCTCCTCTCTCTATTTCTCTCTGTCCTATCTAACAACAACAAAAATGGGAAAAAATGGCCACCAGGGGCGGTGGATTCATTGTGCAGGTACCAAGCTCCAGTGATAAGCCTGGAGGCAAAAAAATAAAAATAAACACATTTAAAAAAATACACAAGCATGTGATGGGAGGGGAGATGGAGGAGGGTGGGCTCTAACTCAGGATATTTAGATCTTGTGGAGTCAGAGACCTAGTCAGGGGCCTGGTCTGAAAAGCAGAAACAGTGGAAGAGAATGTCAAGTAGGAAGCACAGTGAACAGCGGCACTGGGGGGTGGCCCACCAGTTGAGCTCCCACGCTCCCACGCTCCCACGTGCAAGGCACTGGGCCCCGCCTGTGGGGGATGGAGCTTCAGTAGTCGAGAAGCAGATCTGCAGGTCTCTCTTGGGGTCTCTCCACCTCTCTCTCCTTTATCTTCCCATTCCCTCTCAATTTCCCTCTGTCTCTATCAAAATTAATAAATCTAAAAAAACATGTGCAAGGGCTTGGGTTCAAGCCCCTGCTCCCCACCTGCAGGGGGGAAGCTTTACAACAGTGAAGCAGGTCTGAAGGTGTCTCTCTTTCTCTCCTCCCAATTTGTCTGTCTATACAAAATAAGCATAATATTATATATATTTTAAGAGTGGCATAAGCTAGTGAGTGGCAGAGCTGAAAGAGGTTCTAGGTGACCGTGTGGGACAGTATCAGGGACCTCGCCCCCTCTCTGTCCCGGGCCTCCTCCCAGGCCTGGCTGGGAGTCAGCGCTGAGTGGACGGTGGTCACCTCCAGGACTTCCTTGCGCATGTCGACGATGCGGAACCAGTGGCGCAGCTGGGGAAAGCTGTCCAGCTCCGCGTTGCGCTCCGGAAGGGCAACCTTCTTCTTGCAGGACAGCTGCCGGCTGAAGTACTTGACCAGCTTGCTCTGCAGGGACAGAGGGCACAGGGACACAGTTTAGCGGCGCTGCAGCAAGAGAAGCCAGGAACCCCACCACCCCGTCTGGCAGAACCCCACCCAACTGGTCTACCACATTGGGGGGGGCATCAATGTCACAGGAGTGGGACCCACTGACCTTCCCACTCCCCAAAGCTCTGCCTCACATCTTAATCTACAGACCCCGAGTGAGCAAGAAACATGCACCATGGCAGATGCACATCTGGTTAAGCGCACGTGTGACCAAGAGCAAGGATATGGGTTCAAGCCCCAGTTCCCCACCTGCAGGGAGAGAGACACTTCAGGAGTGGTGAAGCAGGTCTGCAAGTGTCTCTCTGTCTCTCTCCCTATCTGCCCTCCCCTCTCAATTTCTTTCTGTCCTTTTCAATAAAGTAGAAAGGAAAGGAAAGGAAAGGAAAGGAAAGGAAAGGAAAGGAAAGGAAAGGAAAGGAAAGGAAAGGAAAGGAAGAGGGGAGAGGAGAGGAGAGGAGGGGAAGACAAGAAAGGAAACGAAAGGCAAAGAAAAGAAAAGGGAAGGGAAGGGAAGGGAAGGGAAGGGAAGGGAAGGGAAGGGAAGGGAAGGGAAGGGAAGGGAAGGGAAGGGAAGGGAAGGGAAGGGAAGGGAAGAAAGATGGAAGGGAAGGGAAGGGAAGGGAAGGGAAGGGAAGGGAAGGGAAGGGAAGGGAAGGGAAGGGAAGGGAAGGGAAGGGAAGGGAAGGGAAGGGAAGGGAAGGGAAGGGAAGGATGCCATTGGAAGCTCTGGTGGATTCAAAGTGGTAACACTATTGCTGGACCCCTGATCTCCAGAACTGCTGGGGAATGAATCTGTGTTCTTCTTAAGCCACTGAGTTTGTGAAAATTTTATGGTAGCCATAAGAAATGTGAGTAGCTGGGAAATCAGGACTGAAGCTGAGCTGCCCTCTCACTTCTTTTGGGATAGAACGCCACCACCATCACCACCCCACTGGTGCACCGCTTTGCCAAACCCAGGGGCAGGTGGCTTCCCTGGGGCCCAGCCAAGACATGGAATGACCAGGAATGCCTTCATCTCTTGGCTCCGATTTCTTCCAGATATGCTGAAGCATCAGGTGGGCTCTCCCTGCAAGGCTCAGCAGGCAGCTCCTGGCTTCCAGGACCCACTACCCACCCCACCCCCAGACTGAAGTATCACTTACAACATGTAGAAACCTTTACAAGCATCTTAGTCCACCCAGTCACCGTGAATCACAGTTCAACACAATACTGACGCTAAGAAAGCTTAATTCATTAAGAATTGGAGGAAAACCAAGCAAGACCATGGTACCATGTGAAGGCAGGGGCCCTGCCCAGATCCAGCCTTCCCCTTCTGCGTGTGTGTGTGTGTGTGCTTGCTTGCGTGTGTGTGTGTGTGCGAGCACGCCCTGTCCAGCCATGGGCTAAGACCTGTCTCTCCAGGCACAAGGTGACAAGCCAGCTGTTCTGTTCAAATGCAGAGGTTGCTTT
Organism: Erinaceus europaeus; assembly: GCF_950295315.1. Classification (NCBI taxonomy): domain Eukaryota; kingdom Metazoa; phylum Chordata; class Mammalia; order Eulipotyphla; family Erinaceidae; genus Erinaceus; species Erinaceus europaeus. Next base: position 8,486,306 of record NC_080167.1, on the reverse strand, counting down.
AGGGTGGTTTTCTGAATGTTCGATTTCCTTTACTGCAAGCGTTCGATCATAATCTTTTCCCTGACATTTCTTCTTCCTTCAGAAGTAGAAATGCACTTTCAGGTCTTTGCCCCTAACAATTTCTCTCTTCCTGTCCTCTGAGGGATGGGGAGGGATCTGGGTGGCCCAGCCTGGCTCCCTTGTGACTCCTGAACCAGATGCTACCAGGCTTAGTCACCTACCTACTACGCAGCCCATGGGTGGATGTGTGCAAGGGGTGTGCGTGTGGTATGCTTTCTGTGTACTTGTGTGAAAGCAGCCTCACCGTGCTGGCTGGGAGTGAACACAGAGCCCAGAAGAAAGCCGGCATTTTCTTTGTCCTTTTACGCCAGCTCCCCCTCCCCCAGTTCCTCACAGAAATAAACAGCTGCCAAGCCCTGTCGGCTTGATTAATTAGTCTGAAAGATCCAGTCCTCCTTTCTCTGCTCCATGCTACCATTCTATCTTTCTCTCTCCCACCCCTCTTTACCTCCCCCCCCATCCCCGCCTCAGGTAAGCAATCACAACACCGTCAAAATCTGATTTCTGCTTCCACCCTTCCCCAATTCCTGTTCAGCTCCACCACCAGAGATGTCATCCTACCCTTGCCCAGAGACTTTTTTTATTCCTTTTTCTAATTTAAGTGCTGTTTCAGTTCATGCACGAGCTTGTGTGAGTTTTAGCTCAGCACGTTTTGGATGGTGCAGGTTTGTAAAAGACTTTTGACTTGCTTCTAGAAGGCTCCTGTAAATGAGGACACATCTTAGCACTCTCAGGGACAGCCTCCAGACAGGGCTTTCGTGAGACCTGTTTTTAAAGTGTCTGCATTTTCTTGTTTTCTTTTCTTAAATTAAAAAACAACAATGGGGGCTGGGTGGTGGTGCACACAGTTAAGTGCACATAGGACCATGTGCAAGGATCTGGGTGCAGGCCTCCACTCCCCACCTGCAGAGGGGATGCTTCATAAGAGGTGAAACAGGCCTACAGTAGGTGTCTCTCTTCTACAGGTGTCTCTCTTTCTCTCTCCCTCTCTATCTCCCTCCTCTCAATTTCTCTCTGTCCTATCCAATAAAATAGAAAGAAGGGGGGGAAAGGGGGGTGGTCACCAGGAGCAGTGGATTCATAGTGCTAGCACAGAGCCCGTGATAACCCTGGTAGTTATTTAAAAATAATAACGGGGGGCCTGGTGGTAGCACACCTGGTTAAGCACACATAGAGTGAAGCACAAGGACCAGCACAAGGACCCAGGTTCAAACCTCTGGCTCCCCACCTGCAGGGAGATCGCTTTGCAAGCAGTGAAGCAGGTCTGCAGCTGTCTTTCCTTCTTTCCCCCTCTCCGTCTTCCCCTCCTCTCTCATTTTCTCTCTGTCTTATCCAACAACAATAACAATAGCAGCAACAACAACAAAACAGAAAAAATGGCCACCAGGAGCAGTGAATTCATAGTGAGGCACCAAGCCCCAGTGATAACCTTGGAGGCAATGAATGAATAAACAAACAAACAAACAAACAACAACAGCAAATACAGCTCCCCATCCTTTCTTTCTTTTAAGAAAAAGTAGGTATGGTCAGAAGGACAGATTCTCAAGAAACCTCATCCCCACCCCAGCCCCACTTTTGTGATCCTAGAATCTAGAAGCACCTTCTTGATGTTGATTGATTTGTGCTTCCAAATGTCAAAAACATTTCCCTGCCTAGTGGTTTTATTATTTCTTTTCATTTAATTACCCTTATTAAATCAACTTTGTATTGCAAAGATGATGAAATGCTTTGGGTAACTGTTGAAACTGAAGACAAATGTATCAGGAAGCACTTAACTGTGTTTTTCTCAGCCTCTCCACAGTGTCTCCCACTGTGTGTACCTTTCTCTCTGCTCTGTCTGCATGCACCACCTTCCTCAGGTTAATGATGTTCATCTATACATCTCTAGCCCTTAAAAAAACAACTTCTTTATGTCTCAGAGTCCCTCCAGAAGCCTGGGTCCAGGTCCATCTCATTTTAAAAGGATTTACTGGGTCAGGAAGACAGCTCAGAGCGAGAGCTTCGGACTTGGATGCATGAGTCTTGGGTTCGACTTCCAATGTTCCATGTGCCAGAGCTCATGCAAATAAAACTAAGTAAATCTCCTTCTTTTAATGTATTTGCTAATTTGTTAATGCTTGCATTGTACCAGAGTTTCAGATGGTCCCCAGGGCTCTCAGTGAGGTGTTCCCCTACCCCCCCCCCACCCTTTACAGAGAGATGCAGAGCTATTTGTTTCCCTTAAGCTGGAGAGTCGCGGCTGCCTTAGAACATGGCATGTGCATCCATTATGTTATGTAGAAAAATGAGAGAACGGGGAGTCGGGCAGTAGCGCAGTGGGTTAAGCACACGTGGCGCCAAGCGTAAGGACTGGCTTAAGGATTCTGGTTCGAGCCCCTGGCTCCCCACCTGTAGGGGTGTCACTTTACAGACGGTGAAGCAGGTCTGCAGGTGTCTATCTTTATCTCCTCCTCTCTGTCTTCCCCTCCTCTCTGTCCTATCCCACAATGACTACATCTATAACCACAACAATAATAACTACAACAACAATAAAAAACAACAAGGGAAACAAAGGGGGAAATAAATACCAAAAAAAGAAAAACGAGAGAACTTGGGGTCCATCCCCAGCAGTGCCTGGTCCTCTGCAGGTGGTGAGGCGGTGCTGTGGTATCGCTCATGGAGGGGCATTGGGAGAAACTGAGCAGACAAATCAATGCTAACAAGGGTCAGGGGTCATGACCTGAGATCACACAGGTGCACAGAGATTGCTGGGAGAAACCCAAGTCCTAGAGAGAATTCAGCCATGAACCTACAGCACAGATTCGCCCAGTATTGTTGACTAGCAACAGCTGCCGACATTTAAAAGCTAAGGCTACTTTAGGTTGGGGAGATATGCAGTGGTAGCACACAGGACTTGCCTGTAAGAAGGGCCCAGTTACACCCCAGAGCTGATCGGTGCTCTAATTGAAAACAAAGGGGGAAAAAAGAGTATTTCAGGCCAGAGTGACAGCTCACCTGATAGAGCAGATATCTATCCATGTGAGTGACCCAGGTTCAAGTCCCAGCACCACATGGGAGATGTCATGGCACCGAAGGAAGCTCTGGTACTGTGGTGTCTCTCCCAGCCTCACCCCCAAGATGCTATAATCACACAAGTTCAAGGCCCCTGGACCATGAGAGAGAGAGACCGAGAGAGAGACACACACAGAGACAGAGACTGAGACTCAAACGGCATTCCAATCATCTGCACAAAGACCTGCTCACAGCAGTGAAGTTCCAGGTGCGTGCAGGACCACTGGCGTCCTGTAGGTGGCGCATGGCCTCCTGTCCCACCGCAGTCTCCACTTTTTCCTACTGCAGCCCCACCAGGCTGAATATGCACCTGTCACTTATCAATACGTTTTCTGGTGATGTCTAAACCCCGTTTTCCACTTGGAGAAACCTGGACTACCAGTTAAAAGCTTGAGTTTGGTACTGAGGCAAGAAAAGAACAAGAGGAAGCTAGAAATTTTGTATTTTTCCAGAAGGCAAAGGAGTACTCAAGGAAGGCACATGGTAAAGTCTATTTTTTATTGGATAGAGATGGAGAGAAATTGAAAGGGGAGGGAGACATACAAAGTTAAAGAGAATGAGATACACCTGCAGCACTACTTCACCAACTGTGAAGCTTCCCACCCTGCAGGTGGGGACCAGGGTCTCTGTGCATGGTCAAGTGTGCACTCAACCAGTTAAACCACTGTCCAGGCCCCACTTATCCCCATCACCTTCTTTTTCAAGAAGATTTTGTTATTATTTAAATCATATGAGAGAGAGAGAGAGAGAGAGAGAGAGAGAGAGAGAAAAGCCAGAGCACCACTCAACAAATGCTGTGCTGGGGACTGAACCAGGAGTCTCAGGCATGCAAACCCTGTGCTCTATAAGCCAAGAAATTTCCCCAAATATTTTTCTTTGTGTGTGGTTTCCTGTACCTGGGTAAAGAAAGGGCTACAGGACAGAAAACAAAGCAAAAGACAGAAGGGAAGGTGCTACAACTACCTTATTTGAAAGCCTGCTCTGCCATCTCAATAGGTCAGACTTGATGCACACAGAAATAAATGAGAGAAAAAGATTTATAATCCTTTTGGCATTTTCTGTTCCAAAACTCTAAATTGAGATTCCAAATAAAAACTGTTCTGGGTACATTAGCTCAGTCATTGTGGCACCCTTGCAAAGAAGCACAGATCTACCCAGAATGGCAACTTTCATTTGCTACTTGATTAACGTGAATGAATTTAATCTTAACTTGGGAAACATTGAAAAACATTAATCACAGTGTTAAGTGCCCTCAAAAAGGCTTGCTAATTTCTTTTTAAGGCCCAGAGTTGTGTAGTGCTTCAAACTCAAAGATCTTGTTGGGGAGATAGCACAATGGGCAGGGTAACACAAGTGCCTTATGCCTGAGGTTTGTTTGGTGGCCCTGGGTTCAGTTCCTGACACCACCATAAACTAAAGCTGAGTGGTACTTGGACTAATGTAAATAAATAAATAGTCAGGCGGTGGCATACCTGGTTGAGTGCATATGTTAGAGTGCACAAGGATCTTTTAAATGTATAGATGGGGGGCCGGGTGGTGACACACCTGGTTGAGTGCACATGTTACAATGCTCAAGGACCCAGGTTCAAGCCCCCAGTCCCCACCTGCAGAGGGAACGCTTCACGAGTGGTGAAGCAGTGCTGCAGGTATCTCTCTGTCTCTCTCCTATTCTATCAACCCCTCCCCTCTCTCAATGTCTGTCTGTCTCTATCCATTAAAGAAACAAAGATAAAAAAAAGAAAGTACAGATGGCATCAGTAGTCTTTGCCCCTAGTGATAGATATATATATATATTTTAATTTTAAATATTTTTACTTATTTATTTCTTGGATAAAGACAGAGTGAAATTGAAGGGGAAGGGGAGGGGAAGAGAGGCAGAAAGATATCTGCCAGCCACACTGCAGAAGGGGACATCACATCCCCCCACCCTCCCACTCCCGTCGTGCACATGATAAATCAGGCATAATTTCCAGGTGAGCTGTCTTGCTGATCCCTATAAAGAGGATCTTTGAAAGACTCCGCAAGAATGAATCAACAGCCACCTTAGCTCAGGGCCGACTTCAGCCTTACTCCTGGGACAGAGCTGGGCCTCTTTGGCTGGTAAGGACCAAAGCCCTTTCCAGGGAAGCCAACCTGAAGGCAAAGGAGTCCCATCGTCTGATTGCAGGTGTTTCAGACGGGAATCAGCCCACCCTTCCCTCTTCTAGGTCTCCATCAGAATCTTGACCTTCCTTTCAGCTGGAAAGGGGCACGTAGGAAAACAAACAGGCCCTTTAGCCTGTGTCCTCCCAAAGGAGCTGCCTTTGACCAGGACCTTGCTGTGGAGACTCAAATCCTTTCTTCAGCCACGCCCCTGACTCAGCTTTGCATTCCCACTTTGAGAAGCAGGGGAGGGTGAAATGAATTAGATCTGATAATCTCTGTGTCAAATGTCCAGAGTGGTGGTGCAGGTGGAGGGGGAGAGGGCAGAGTAAGAGTCATGCTAGCAAGGAAAGGAATGAAAACTTCACTCATATGTACAGTATTAAAAAATTACAGTGCTAGGTATATATATATATTTTTTTACTGCTCCTGGGATGACTTTGTCATTCTTATTTCAGAGTAAGAGAGGGGAGGGGAGGGGAGGGGAGGGGAGAGGGGAGGGGAAAGGGGA